>NW_022589733.1:2383218-2513113 GCF_004348235.1 Phoca vitulina | reverse complement strand
TAGACGAACCATGAGAGATGATGGACTCTGAAAAACAAACTGAGGGTTCTAGAGGGGAGGGGTGTGGGAGGATGGGTTAGCCTGGTGATGGGTATTGAGGAGGGCACGTTCTGCATGGAGCACTGGATGTTATGCACAAACAATGAATCATGGAACACTACATCTAAAACTAATGATGTAATGTATGGGGATTAACATAACAATAAAAAAATTAAAAAAAAAAATCCAGTGCATTCACTTCCTAAAGCTGCTGTTAAAAAAAAAAAAAAAAAAAGTTACCACAAACTTGGTGGCTGAAAACAGTAGCAATTTATTCTCTTATAGATCTGGAGGCCAGAAGTCCAAAATCAGTTTCACTGGGCCAAAATCAGAGTGCTGGCAGGCCCACACTTCCTCCAGCGTTGCTAGGGAAGAATCTGTTCTTTGCCTTTTCCAGCTTCTGGTGGCTGACTGCATTCCTTGGCTTGTGGCCACATCTCTCCAACTTCTGCCTCCTCTTCTGTCTGTGTCAAATCTCCCTCTGCCTCTTAGGATACTTATGATTGGATTTAGGGTCTACCTAGATAATCCAGGATAATTTCCCCATGCCAAGATTCTTTGATTTAATCACATCTGCAAAGACCCCTTTTTCTTGGATGACATTTACAGGTTCCAGGGATTGGGTCCTGATATCTTTGTGTGGCCATTTTTTAGCCTACTATAGCCAGAGTCAAAAAAAAGAAAGAGAAAAGAAAGAAAGAAAGAAAGAAAGAAAGAAAGAAAGAAAGAAAGAAAGAAGGAAAGGGAGAGAGAGAGAAAGAAAGAAAGAAAGAAAGAAAGAAAGAAAGAAAGAAAGAAAGAAAGAAAGAAAGAAAGAAAGAAAGAAAGAAAGAAAGAAAAGAAAATATTGACCAGAACAAAGTTAGCAACTCTACCTGGACTAGGATCTACCATTCTGGGATAATCACTCCTTAGTCAGTATCCTGGGAAAGATCACACATCTATCTTTTAATAGCTGCTTGGGAAATCACTCCAGAAATGTATAAAATCACTCCAGAAGTATATGAAATGTTATTACTGGCTCTCCAAGAAGAAATAACCCAGGGCCCACACATAGAAAAATGAAATTATTTAAATCTCTCAAAGGATGTTATTCTTAGGACACACCTGCCTGTAGGTACTTGAGTTCTGGGTCCCATCAACATAGAAACAAGCAGGCATGAGTGCTGCAAGGTGGGATTCCCCAAGAAGCAGACTCTGATATGGAGTTTGGTATGTAGCGTGTTTATGAAGGAACACCCTTGGGACCAGCAGCAGTGGGAAGGAGAGGAAGGAAACAGGAGTGGGCAGAGGGAGAAATTGAGCTGTCATGTAGACCCAACAACAGTATTGGCCAAAACTACATACCCAGAAGCTTTGGAGCTGAAATGATCTTCAGAGTTATCCTGATTTGGAGCAAGATGATGATGGCTTTACACTCCCACATCAACTAAGTCACTGGATGTGAGTCAACCAGAAAGAGGTATGACTTTGGGCAGGCAGCTGAGATAGTCCCTGAAAAAGCTGAACTCTGGAGGCCATCTGCTGACTGCATTCCCAGCAGCTAGGCAACAAGTCCTTCCGTGAAGGGGCATCTGGGCCATGCATCACACTTTCCATTGTTTCAGGAGAATACATTCTCTGTCATCGCTGAACACTGAGGCATCATAATGGAGAGATCTCGGGATACATAAAACTTCCAGAGTGGAATGTGGGTGGCTACAAAGTATCATGTTTGGTTTTTTTTTTTATTGAGAGTTTTGTTTATTTGGCTGTTACTCATTTAAGATGCTTTCAAGAAACTTGCCATCTTAATTCAGTTTCTTTAAAAAGAAACATCACAAGGAACAAGATAAAAATGTTCACTCTCACCACTCCTATTCACTGTTATGCTGAAGGGTCTAGCCAAGGCAATTTGGTTACAAAATGGAATAAAATGAATCTGGATTGGAAAGAAAGAAGTAAAACTATTTCTATTTCCAGATGACATGATCTTATATAGAGAAAATCCCAAGGAATCCACTTAAAAAACTATTAGAATTAGTAAGTTTGCAGGATACAAGATCAATATACAAAGATCAACTATATTTCCTTATACTTGCAAAGGACAATCTGAAAATGAAATTAAGAAAACAATTTCATTTATGATAGCATTAAAAATAAAATATTTCAGAATACATTAAATAAAAGCAATACAAAATTTATACTCTGAAAACTACAAAACATTGTTGAAAAAATGTAAAGAAAACCTAAATAAATGGAAAGACATCCTATGCTCATGGATCAGAAGACAATATTAAGATGTTAATATTGTCCAAAGTAATCTACAGATTCAATACAATCTCTACCAAGGACCTTTTTTGTAGAAATGGAAAAGCTCATTCTCAAATTCATATGGAATTACAAGGGGTTCCAAATAGCCAAAACAATCTTGAAAAAGAATAAAGTTGGAGGACTCACACTCCTGATTTCAAAACTTACTACAAGGCTACAGTAATCAGAACAGTCTGGTATTAACATAAGGATAGACATATAGACCAATGGAATAGAATTGAGAGTCCGTAATCCCATAGGTCTATGGCCAATTGATTTTTGACAAGGGTGCCAAGACAATTCAATGAGGAAAGAAGAGTCTCTTCGATAGATGATGCCAGGATAACTGGATATCTACATGCAAAAGAATGAGGTTAAACCCTTGGATCACTCCTTATTCAAAAATTAATTTGAAATGGATCAAGACCTAAATAACTAACTGTAAAAGTCTTAGAAGAAAGCATAGGTAGGGGCACCTGGGTGACTCAGTCAGTTAAGCATCTGCCTTCGGCTCAGGTCATGATCTCAGGGTCCAGGATCAAGCCCCACATAAGGCTCTCTGCTCAGCAGGGAGCCTGCTTCTCCCTCTCCCTCTGCTGCTCCCCCTGCTTGTGCACTCTCTCTCTTTCTCTCTCTCTCTGCCAAATAAATAAATAAAATCTTAAAAAAAAAAAAAAGAGGAAGAAAGTATAGGTATAAATCGTAGTGACTTCAGAATAGGCAATGGTTTCTTATATGACAATAAAAGTATAAGCAACAGTAACAACAAAATAGATCAGTTGAATTTCTTCAACTTAAAAATTAAAAGCCTTTGTGCTTTCTAAGAATATGACTAAGAAAGTGGAAGGAACCCACGGAATGAGAAAAAATATTTCAAAATAATATAGATGATAAGGAATTTGTGTCTAGAATACATAAACAACTATTACAACTTCATAAAAGGACAAACAACCCACTTAAAAATGGACAAACAGGGACACCTGGGTGGCTCAGTCAGTTAAGCATCCAACACTTGATTTCAGCTCAAGTCTTGATCTCAGGGTCATGAGTTCAAGCCCCGTGTTGGGCCATGCTTGGTGTGGAGCCTACTTTAAAAAATGGACAAAGAATCTGAATAGACATTTCTCCAAAGAAAATATGTAAATGACCAAAAGGCACATGACAATATGCTTAACATTGTTAGCCATCGGAGAAATGCAAATCAAAATCACAGTGAGATCCTTCACATTCACTGGAGAAGCCATAATCAAAAAGATAGAAAGTAGCACGCATTGGTGAGGATGTGGAGAAATTGGAGCCCTCACACCCCACTGGTAGAAATGAAAAATGGTGCAGCCACTCTGGAAAATAGTCTGACAATTCCTCAAAAGGTTAAACACAGAGTTACCATAGGACTTCACAGTCCCACCTCTATGTATATATCCAACAGAAATTAAAAAAAAAAAAAAGTATGTCCATAAAGAAATGCATATGTAAGTATTCATAGCAACATTGTTTCTAATAGCCAAAAAATAAAACCAACGCAAATGTCCCTCAACTGATGAATGGATAAATAAACATGTCTAGCTACACAATGGGCAATTATTTGGCAAAAAGGAAGGAAATATTAATATATGTTACAATGTGGATAAACCTTGAAAACATTATGCTAACTGAAAGCTAGACAGAAAAAGCTACATACTTGGGATTCCATTTATATGAAATATCTAGGATAGGCAAATCTGTAAAGATAGAAAATAAATGAGTGGTTGCCTAGGGCTGTGGGAGGTAGCAAAGAAATGGAAATGACTGCTAATAGATATGGGGCTTCTTTTTGGGGTGATAAAAATGTTCTAAAATTGATCCTGGTGATTGTGTAAATCTGTGAATGTACCAAAAACCATTGAATTATACACTGTAAATGGGTGAATTGAATGGTATATGAATTATATCTTAGCTAAGCTGCTTATTAAAAAAAAAATTATTAAGTACCTATACTATTCTAAATCAATGATTCTCTAGACCGGGAGCCACTGAGGTTGTTGAACACCTGGTAGGATGTGATGTACACACACAAACCCATATCCTTCATCTCCTATATCTGACCAAACAAATATTTCTCAAATCTGTCCACTTCCGTCTATCTCCACCAACACACGTAGTCCAAAGCACAATCACTCCAGCCTGGATTCTTGGATTGGCCTCCTACACACTCTGCTGTCTTGTCCCTCCTATCCTCTCTCCCACTGCAACTAGAGTGATCTTTATAAAAATGCATCATGTTGGACGCCTGGGTGGCTCAGTCGGTTAAGCATCTGCCTCTGGCTCAGGTCATGATCTCAGGCTCCTGGGATCAAGCCCCGTGTTGGGCTCCCTGTTCAGCGGGGAGTCTGCTTCTCGCTCTCCCTTTGCCCCTCCCCCCTGCTCCTGCTCTCTCTCACTCGCTCACACGTGCTGTCTCTCTCTCAGATAAATAAATAAAATTTAAAAAATCCATCATGTCAAAAGTTTCAGTGACTTCCTGTTGCCCCAAGATAAACCCCACAATCTTTCCAGTGGCCTACTAAACCAACTTCTGCAGTCCTGAGCTCTCATCACACATCAGCCACACTGACCTTCTGTCAGTTCCTCACCCTTCCCACCCCAGGGCTTTGGCCCACCCTGTTCTCTCTGCCTGCAGAACTCTTGCTACCTCCTACTCCTACTTTCTACTTACCTTTCACTCTCAGTTGGAAAAAAAAAAAAAACAATCACACTTCTTGGGGAAGTCATCTTTGATCCCCTACGCTCTGGAAGCAATCATATCACCTCATTACATGTTCTTATAATGCCTATAAGTCTCCTTCCAGCACTGATCCCATTGTCCCCACATCCTTACTTCTGTAGTTATTTCCTACTGCCCCATAATCCCATAAGCTCCATGGCAATAGGATTGATGTCCGTCTTGTTCATCTTTTTTATCCACAAAACCTAACAATGTACTCCTCATAGAGAAAGTAGAGAATAAATATTTGGTGAATGAATGAATAAATAAATGGAGGGTCTGACAGGTGCTGTGTGAGTGGGTCATACAGGGAATGCTACCATCATACAGATGAGGAAAGCAGCTGTTGGGATAGACAACTGGGAAGGCTTCCTGGAAGAGAGGGACTTAGAAAACAAGCTTAGGGTCACAGAGGTAGATGGAACTTTCGAAATCATCTTGTCCACATTCCTACATTTTTGAACTGGATTCTGACAGTCAGTTTGAAAAGTTGTATTACCCACCTAACCCCTGTTGCTTCCAAACAGGATCTGTGGGATAAAACTCCAAACTTCTTGGCATGGCATACAAGATAAATGGCATACCAGATAAATAATCTGGCCACAGCCAGAGTCACCTACCATAATTACCACCACCAAGCACAGCGAATGACATGCCATTTCCCAAATAAGTCAATATATTTCTGTCTCAGGCCTTTGCACACAGCGGGCCCTCTGCCTGGGATGTCTCTCTCCTGCATTCTCACTTCCATGCCTACAAGTCTGACAAACTTCTACTTAGACCCTACAGAAATTTTACATCCTCTGTGCAGCTTTCCCCAATGGTTCCTAAAAAGGAAAAGACAGTGTCTGACTTACCTCAGCACCCCCAGGACAGACACTGCACCTAGCCCAGGGTCGACACTCAGGAAACCATCATCACATGAAGGTCAAAGCAAAAGCTATGGAAATTTCTCTCATATAAATGAAAATGTCTATGTGTTGTCTTTCCCCTTCCTTTTCTACAGACTTTCTCAATAATTCTCCCCAGGCCCAGGCCGAGGCTGGGACGAGGGTCTGGGAGTGGTTGGAAAGAAGTGTCACAAACTAGGGTGAGGGTACGAGACAACCCTGGATGCAGCTTCCAGCCTGAAGCTGAATGATGGTGACCCCAGCCAAGCCACTGTGTCCTTCCTCTGACCAGGCTGGCTCAGCAGCCAGATGGTAATGACTTTCCATCCCCTCAGCCCAGGCAGGCTGTGAACAAGCACCGTCAAGTATGGTCCTCGTCGGCCTGGCCCCAGGGCCCGAAGCTGCCTTGTTTCAACACATGATGACTTTTTAATTTCGAGCCTTTCGGTCCCTGGTGAGAGAGGTGGAGATGGGTCGGAGATGATATCTGGATCCTACAGATTCAGAGAGACCTTGGGCAGGGAGCAACCTTGAGAGGTCATCCACCCTGTGCCCAGCCAGATTCTCTCCTTTGCCCAGGCCCCAGGCCAGGCCCACTCCTTCAAGAAGCCTGCCTGGAATACCCCTGTCTGAGTCTCTCTCCCTACCCTCCAAAACCTCCAACAACATGTATCATTTACGAAATATCCAGGGGAAGGGGAAGCGCTGATCCTTGGAAGCAGGCACTGGTTGAACTTGGAGCCAGAAAAATACATTTGAGTCTTGGCTTCAATTCTCACAGTTGAGTATGTGACCTTGGAAAGATCAGTTTGGCCTCTCTGACCTTCAGTTCCCTAAAATGGGGATCAATTCCTCGAGGAACCCTGACGACTCACAGTTACTGAAAGGTTGAATGAGGTAATGAGGAAAAAAAAATACCCTTCGTAAAGTTGGCATAAAAGAAAGAGGATGTCATCCTACTTTCCTGCTTCCCAACTGCTCCTCCTTTACAGAGTTAGCTCCCAAGAGTGGGCCCCCCCCCCACTCCTGACTCCCCAGGAATCTGTGGAACTGGGAGCTCCTTCAAGGCAAAGATTCCTTTGGCCTAACAACAAGCTGAGGACTCACCCTACAGAAGGTACCTAGTGGGAGTTGTCTGGGTGAATGCAGGAGTCCAGGGCTGTGACTCAGGCATTGATCCCAGAGCCCATAGGAATCCCACAGACCAGCCTGTGTCTGGGTGAAAAGATCCTGACATCTTAGGGAGTTTCAAATGAGTGGCCACTTCCGTTTGCTCTCTTTTGCTCCATTTTTGGAAAATGAGTATTTGAGGTGAGCCCTCTAGAAGCAAAGATGCTGAGTAGGGGCAGCTGGAAGAAGGCAGGGTGGGCCCCTGGGTTTGAGGGCAAGCTTGGCAGCCCTGAACTCTGCATTCAACATGGCAAAATAAATTGCTAGGTCTCCGGATGTGAGCCAGGAGGAGAAGGGACTGTGTTGCCTAATGAAAAGTCCTGGCTTGACAGGGGCCTTGGCCGGGTACCTCAGGAGCTGCTTGGAGCAGCAGATGCAAGCAAAGGCCACAGTAATTGTAAATACATTCCTGGCATCTTTCCAGGGCAGGTTTGGAACCAGCCCCTGGTCTCCAGGATCCTAGCCACTGCTCTACTTGTTCAATTGGAGTTGATCGCTGCCCTGACCAGGAGGCAGTTTGAGGCCAGGCTCTGATGGCTGAGCCAAACCCCAAGAAGCCCACCTGCCCCCTGGCCCATGACAAGATCCAGGTATCAGGGAACATCTGCACAGTGCTTCCCAGCCAGGCACAAAGGGTCTCATGCCCCTCCTCCATGGTAGGTCCAAGATGGGACACAGCCCACGAGCTTTGAATGCAGGCAGTAGGAAGGTCTGAAGGCAGACTGGGCAGCGGAAACATAATTTCTGTTCCTGGGGCCAGGGGAGAGGAGAAGAGGAGTCAAGTTTTGAAAGCAGAATCACCATTTTTTATGCAGTGGATGGGAAGATAAGTTTTAGAGAAGGAAGATTTCAACCATCCACCACCCCTTCTTCAGTCCTGGATTTGGACAAACCCCAGCCTTGGCTGGTGCTCCAGGTCATGATTATGGTGGCCAGCAGTCCCTGGGCAACTAGGAAGATGTTGGGAATATTCTAAATGCCTCAGTAATGTTCCTCACACTGTCAACATTCCTTTGTTACCAGTTTGTCCATGTGTTATCCAGTTTATTTTTCATAATCACCTGGTGAGGGAGGCAGGACCCAGAACATTATACCCATTTCACAGATGAGGGTACCAGATGAGGGCCCAGAGAGGGAAGGAGTTAACCAAAACAACTCTGATTCCAATTTGCTAACATGAAACATGGTATAAATAATCTAAAGAGCACTAGAAGTCAGTTACACTTAGGATCAAACTTCAGCTCAGCCATTTTCTGCACTGAAGACCCTGGGTCCACACTACTGACCATTTTAGAGCCTTATCTGACAAGTAGGGACCATAGTGCCTCTCTCATCGGGCTGTCCATGAGCATCAAATGGATGAAATAATTATGGAAGTGTCAGGCACATTTCTTGGCACACACTGTAAGTACTCAATATATTTTCTGTGCTAGGTTTGTAAATTGTTCACTCCCAACAGAATGTGAGGTGATGTTTGAAACTTAGCACAAAGAAATCAGAACAGTGTGTGTGTCAGGGATGGAGAGAGGGGAAGTCAATTGGTATCAGTTATGTTTTCAGTGCTTTTTTATTAAATTATTTCACATTTTCATTCATATTTTTAAACAAAAGAAAATCACATAAAATGTAAGACAGGGATACAAAAACAATTTCAGGGGAATAGAAAAACGAACATGACCAGACGTAGCAGAACAGAAAGCATTTCTGAGTGTGGCACTTAGCTTTGAGTTTACCCCGTCAGGGGGCTGAGTTTTAACTTACCAGTAACAGACAGCAGGCACATTTGTCCACAAAGTCTCCCCAGTCCAGTTGCAAGGAGTCACTCTTGCAAGGACCCTTACATAAGCCACACCAGGTCACAAAGTGAAGTGATTTTGCAAAAGGCAGAACTCTTGTTTAGGAATGTTTCTCATTACAGAGGTCACCCAGGACTCTGGCTGCTTGTCCCCAGGGCATGCTGTCCGAGAGAGCTCACTCCACCTAGGGAGCAGGACCAAGCTGTCAGCCGCCTGAGTGTCCCTCCCCCACTGCCCACACCTGGATTCCCACATGGGCTGCTTCCTCCCCAGACCCCACCCCCCAGCCCCGGCTCTGGGTCCCTAATTGCTGTGGCAGTTAGGAGTCTCTGGGAGGGTCTGGGACCCTCTGCCCACCCTATTCTTCCCTTCTTGCCTTGCTTTAGCATCTCCTGCCTCACTAATGATGACATTTTCACCAAGTGGCAATGACAGGAGAAATTAGTTCACAGCCTTTGGCAACTGAACATTGAGCATTCAGATTAAACTTTCAAAGGGAAAATATAATCTGCGCATGCAGAGAAATCATTTGGTATTTGGGAAAGACTTCAGGGTGGAACAGTCAGCACAAGCCACAGACCCCCCAGGGGGGGGCGGAAGGGGAGGACAGCAGGGGAGCTGGGAGAAACAGAGAGGCCTGCACACGCGGAAGCACGCGACTGGACGCATATGCAAGGCGGAGGGTCCATGTCTGCTCTTGACTACAACCAAAAACTGACAAGGAGCTCTGTGGTTTAATGAGCCCATCAGGCTGGGGCTGCGCTGACTGCCAACATTTCAGCTAATTGGCCACAGCATTTCTCTTCTACCAGTTCCCCTCTGGCTTCCCCACTCACCATCCCCCTCTTCCCAATCACCGAAAATTATTAAGAAAGCTTGGTATTCAGCAGGACATGAGATTGCTTCTCCTCATGTGCCCCTGGCACTCTTATCATTGTTTTTAAAGTCAGGGAATTAGAACTTATGAAAGGCTCTCCCTGCAAGTGGACTGTACAGACAGTTGCCCATGTGATAGAGAAAACTCCTACAGGGCACGACGTGCTCTCACTTTCTTCTGCATCCCCATACACGGAGCTGACAACATTCAGAAACAACTATTTATTGCCCCCCCCCAGAGCTGCCATATTGTTGTGCACTGCACAACAGGGTGTCTATTGATCTTCTAGCATTGGGCAGTGTACAACCTGCACAACCCTTTCCAGCAGTTCAGGAATTCCTATACCTGAGTCTATTTTTGCACTCACAATGCCTAGCACAGTGCCTGGCTCCATATGAATGTAAGAGCTACTCAAAATAATAATAATAATAATAACAACAATGGTAAGTTTAGTTTAATTTAAAATCTGAATTTCCACAGTCTGGTTTTTCTTCACCATGGCCATCAGGCTAGACTTCCTGTGCACAAAGGAATTCTCAGGCTGGCTCTGACTCTTTCCAGTTTCCTGGTCTCTAGGCCTTGGTTTCCCCTTTTGTAAAATGATACTTCTAAACCCCCTTCCTGCACTCTCATTCAGGCTAGAAGGAGAATTCTCCAGCTTAAATCCACAGCAGGAATGACTGATACTTCTCCCTCTCCATCCCTTGGTCTTCTGTGTTGGATCTATTCTCAGCCTGGCTTTCACTTCATGGTAGCAAAATGGCTGCCAGGAACCCGAGGCCTTCGCAGCTCCCAGGGGAGAAGGACACAGCGGAGAGTCTTTCTTAACAATCTAAAACAAAGCTCTGAAATTCTAGCTCAGTGGGAAAATTGAATCACATGCCCTCCCAAGGGCATTCTGGTTGGCCAACTAGTCCAGACCCACCCCAGCCAGAACTTCCTAGGATAAGATTTGGGAAGAGGTAGCTTTCCAGACAAAATACTGGGGGGGAGATGGGAGCTGGGCTTCTCCAAAATAGGGAATGGCTCCCAGGACCCCTGAGAGGCCAGAAGAGGTCAGGTTAAGTCCATTTGTGAGAGTTCTGGTATATTGAGCTAAAAGAATAAATGCCAAAAGACAGTTATAAAAATAATGAGATATTCTTCATGTATACTTTCAACAAGCAAATGTTTTCACACAAAGAAACTAATACAGTATAATGATGTTAATCACAAGATAAATACAGAGTTGATTCAAAACATTAATCCCCAGAGCACTGCCAGCTCTGTGCCCCATTAACGGCGCACACGTTTCGTCCTGAGGGGTGAGTATGCTTTCACAGTGCTGTGGGTGGGCCTCTGACTGGGAGCCGGGCCACCGAGGACACCATTCTCCTCACAGCCACTGTCGATTTGTATGGTTTTCGTGACAATTTTCTAACAGCTGGGAGTGAAGTGTCATGTGGAAGAGAGGCCTTTCTGCAATTCACGCTAAGTTACCACATGAATTTACAGCAGACTCTATCAGTAGATGATATCAAAAGTCTAATTTTGAGGCTCTTTTGTAAAAGTGAGGCAAAGTCCTTTTGGTTCACTGCTCCCATCCTCACAGGAACTCCTGAAGCTAAAACTAGGGGAGGACATTGTGGGGAGGAAGAGGGTGATGGCTGGGAAGTTCACCTCCTGCAGTTCTTACTTTTAACTACGTTTTCTAACCACTAATATTGTGGTTCTGGGACGCCTGGGTGGCTCAGTCGGTTAAGCGACTGCCTTCGGCTCAGGTCATGATCCCGGGTTGCTGGGATCCAGCCCCACATCAGGCTCCCCGCTCAGCAGGGGAGTCTGTTTCTCCCCTTCCCCCTGCTCATGCTCTCTCTCTCACTCACTCTCTCTCTTTCAAATGAATAAATAAAATCTTAAAAATATATATATTGTGGTTCTTTCCCTTTTTTGGCTAATTTTTCAACAAAGTCAGAAACAACCTGGAGCAGGGTGAGAATGCTGTGGGTACAGGTGGGCAGAACCCAGGAGAAGACCCTGCAGGTTAATCTGAATCATCCTTCCTACTTATTTGAATCTGAAAGGTTTGAAGGTAATGGAGCAGATTGCTGTAAGGCTGGAAGGGCCTGCAGCCACTCCTCTCTCGGAGTAAGAGAAAGGCAGCTTTAGCTTAAAGCTTTCAGTGGACATATTAGGAGCTGGGGACTTAACTTTCTGAATTAATGCAAGGAGAAAACCCCATTGTAACAGACACTTATTTTTTTGATGGGAGCAGACAGAACCCTTCGGAAGATGGTAATGCTGAGAAGCTGGTGTGACTTCTCAGGTGGGAGAGTGAGTAGGCCTATTCTAGTACCCATTCTACACCTTGGAAGACCTCATTTTATAAGCTTATGAAGAAAGAGAATTGGGGAGTGGGGGAAGACAGCTATGGGGTAATTTGTCAAAGGTTTGGGGGCTCTAAAAACAAACAAACAAACAAAAAACCTCTCTCCTGTCCTTTGGTTCTTTGCATTTCTCAGGCTGCCTGCAGAAGGGTGTTGCTGATTTTCTCTGACAAAGACTCATTCAACATGAGCTCAAATGAAAACATTAATAGTGAGCCGAGGGGGTAATTAGAGGGCCTGAGTTTAATTCTGCTGACATTATCCTGATTCTACTTGAAGGGTTGAGAGGGTCTTCCCACCCTCTAGTAAGCAATTACCCAGTGCCTGGGACCCGCACCTGCCTGGGGGGCTGGCTACAGCCTTGGAATCAATCAGGCAGTATTAAAATGAGATGGGGGGCGGGGCAGGGAGGAGATGGGGACTGGCAGAGTAAAGCTCAGAAATGTATTTGCAGGCGAGCCAGCCGATTGTGACAGAGACTAGGGGACAGAAGGGAGAGGCCGCCCTGGGTTGTGGAAGGGACAACAAGAAGCAAATAGAAAGCAGAGGAAGGAAGGGGAAGGGGCGGGGAAGAGTGTGCGGGCAGGTGGCGGAGAAAAAAACAAGGGGAGGGCTATAAGATGGATAAGAAGAGGGGAGCGTGCATAAAGAGGAGGGAGAGGTGACATGAAATGTAGGGAAGAGAAAGACTGAGAGAAGTGAGGGACAGAAGTGGCCGGGCCCCGGAGGTGCGAAGAGTAGGGAAAGGAGGGGACGGGGCAGAGACCGTGCGGGCAGCTCCCCGCTGTCGAAGCCCGGTCCTCTGGCCCACCCCTCAGCCCCGCCGCCCGAGGGCTGCCGCAGAGCCCGGCAGAGCTGGCCTGGGAGGAGGGGCACCGCTAGGCCTCTGCCCGACGGGCGCCCCCAGGGAGGCTGCGGGGACCCGCGAGGGCCCGGGTCCCGGCACTGGACACGCATCCACCGGTTTGTTGGGCGCAGCGGCCGCTAGGCGGCAGTGGGGTGGGGGGAGGGGAGGCGGCCGATTGATCGCGGGCTGGAGCCGTGGGCGGGGGCGCCATCGATCCCGCAGCCACGGCTCCGCTGGCTGACGGAGGCGCTTCCTGGCGGCTCGCTCCCCACCGGGCCGGTGATGCCAAGATAAGTGGGAGCAATTGGGCCGGGCGACGCCGAGGCACATCTGCCCCGCGCGGGTGCCGGGGCCGGAGCTCGCGCAATTAGGGCTGAGTGTCTAAATCGGCCAAGTTCACCGCGGAGCATGTCCGGCGCCTTGTTTACCGCAGAGACGTGCTCTACCGGCTCCCCGCAGCCGCCCGCGGCTGGGCTGTGCACCGGGGGCCTCGCGGCGCCGGGCGCTCTCCCCCGCCCAGGTCGGCAGGGAGCAGAGGCGGCAGCACAACCCGCGCCAGCCCTTCCTGGGCCCGAGCACCTGAACTCTTCAAGGAGCCTCCCCCTGGCTCTGTGACCCCGAGTGGGAGCTGCGCCAGCGCGAGCCTGTTTCTCTGCACCTCGGGGGGACGACGATCCCGCTAGCCCATCGGTTTTGAAGGACTGAATGGGATCTTGTATGGAGAGGCTTAACGCCCAGGTCACCAGCACTGAGCCCTCCCTGAAGGCAGAACCGGAGTCGAGAAGTTCACCGCTGTGTGTCCAGTGTCAAGTAGACTCTCGGACAGCTGGTAGATGCGCCACAAATACGTGTTAAATAATCGAAGGAATAGGAACCACTAATACTACTAGTATAAGATAGCTCTCATTAGTGGGGCAGTCCTGTGTGCGAGCACATGGTAGAGTCACGCACCATTAAATACCCACTTGGGGACAGGTGGTGTTATGCCTGCTTCACAGTGGAGAAGATTGAGGTCCGGACAGTTAAAGACCTTGCTCCGAGGTCCCCATCTAGTAAGTGAAGAATCAGGGCTTGAACACAGGCCCTCTGGTTTCACTCCCAGTTCCCCCACTCCTACCATAACGTTCACAGCTGCGTTTACACACCCAACTGCAAGGTACAGTTTAGCCTCTCAAGTGTCTTGGCTAAAGGCTGATTATTTCTTTGTATATTTTACCAAAATCAGTCTTCAGACTGTGCTTTCTTTCATTTGTTCAACAATAATCTACAGGGAGGCGGGGGCGCCATCGATCCCGCAGCCACGGCTCCGCATATGCACGCATCACCTGGGAACACCCTAAATGGACTGAATGCGGTCCCTGCTTTCCAGAAGTGGGCGGACTGGGAAAGCAGGTACAGTCTGCTCTGGCTGTCATGACAGAATCCCATAGACTTGGGGGCTTAAACAATAAACATTTATTTTGTCACAGTTCTGGAGACTGGAAAGGGCCATGCAAGGTTTGTTTCTGGTGAGAGCCCTTTCCTTAGGTTCCGGAGAGAGAGAGCTTTCTCTGCTGTCTCTTCCTCCTTTTATAAAAAGCACCAATATGGAATTAGTATGGCTATGACTTCATTTAACTTTAATTACCCCCCTAAAGTCCCTATCTCTAAATACAGTCACATAGGGGGCTAGGGCATCAACATATAAATTTGTGGGGAGGGCACACAATTCAGTCTATAACAGTAGGGCAGGGAGAGACAGAGGGAAAATTATTGCTCATGCCCTTAATAAAGGTTAGCACAGATGACCAACAAAGCACTATGGAATCCAGAGAAGGTAGGAACTGACTTCCTGCAGGGAGGGCTTGGGAGCCAAATCCTAGAATCATAGCAGAGCAGGGTAAAGTCAGAAAAGATAATATAACCCCACCGTCTCATTTGTCAGATGGGGAAACTGAGGCCCAGGGAAGGGAAATCATGATTGCAGTACTGAACAGAAAGACAGATGGCCACCATCTTCTTGTACCGTTGGGCATCAGCTGCTATTTCCCTTGGGGGGGCAGGTAGAGCCAAGAGTTCAGGCTCATCCATCCATTGTGTTGGGCTTCTCCAGGGAAGATGACTGAGGAAGGAGTGTTGGTGGGCTGGGCCCTGAGTATGGAGCCTGCTGCAAGCAGGAACCTGGCCCTGAGGGAAAAGACCGAATTTGCCCCCCACCCTCCCGGGAGCCTCCCTCTCCTTCCTCTTCCACCTTCACCTGGAAGCAGCAGGCCAGACTGGCTGTGGAAGCCAGAGATGACCATGGAACCCACAAATAGCTTCTCTACCCCATGATAGCCTGTAAAGATAGCTTGGAAGGATTTTAAACAGGGGGAGAGGAGTACAGTTAGAAAGTCATCTTTAGGGGCGCCTGGGTTGCTCAGTTGTTAAGCGGCTGCCTTCGGTTCAGGTCATGATCCCGGGGTCCTGGGATCAAGCCCCTGCTCAGCAGGGAGCCTGCTTCTCCCTCTCCCTCTGCCTGATGCTTCCCCTACTTGTGCTCTCTCTCTGTCAAATAAATAAATAAATAAATTCTTTAAAAAAAACATCTTTACCGGGGTGCCTGAACAGCTCAGTTGGTTAAGCATCCAGCTCTTGATTTTGGCTCGGGTCATGATCTCGGGATCATCAGACTGAGCCCCACATCAGTCTCCATGATTAGCAGAGTCTGCTTCTTTCCCTCTCCCTCTGCCCCTCCGTGCACAGTCTCCCCCCACAAATAAATAAATAAATCTTTCTAAAAAGTCATCTTTACTTACTAATTCATCAAATTATGATTTATTGAGTGCCTACTATGTGCCACTCAATATATAGTAGCAAGAAAGACTTATGTATTTTGAGTATTACTATATTAAGTGTTTTAGGTGGATTTTCTTATTTCCCCATTTAACAGAAGAGGGAAATGAGGCTCCAGCCAGTGTCAACTTGCCCAAGGTTGCACAGGTATTAAGTGGGCAAACCAGAATTCCCATCCAGGTGAGTCTGGCTGCAGGCTCTGCACTCTTTACCATTAACCTGTCCAGCCTCCCAAAGCTCCTGACAGCAACTTCCTCAATGGGGACAAATACAGATGAACTGCAGAGGTGTGAATATATGGGCCTCTTGGTTCAGCACATAAATTAATTCAAGGTGTCATTATTCTGCCCACTGATGACAAGCTGGAATGGCTCACTAACCACCCACAATGTAGACTATTTCTGACAGAGTCAGACCAAGTGGAAGCTGATGTCAGCAACCAGGGTCATGTTTATTCTGGACTCTGAGGCCCCTTCTCTCTATCCCCTGCATGTGCTGTGGGTGAATGTTTACATTACTTCACTTAGTGGCTTCTGAAGGCATAAATTGCTCATGGAACTGAGCGGTCTTGATATCACTGGGAGAGAGAAGTGGAAAACTTGCAAATGGACTTGGGGCCTATCTCCCAGTAGCATATGATTCCTGACCATCTCCCAAGGGCCACAGTTTATGTCAGGTGGACCTAGTACATAGGCTTAGAGGGAAGAAGGATGAAGGAGCCAGTTCTTGCCTTCAAGTGGCTCCTGGGCCAATGATGGAATTCAGAGCCGTATACAGACGTAGTCTGTTTATTAAACCAGGGGAGTTGAAAGTGTATGAGCAGAAAGCAACATCATTTCATCTCCCTCAGTCACTTCAGGATCTCTCTATGTACTCTGATTCATTCTCTTACACATCATGATAAAATCTCAAACAGGCCCCATCATTTTCCAGGCTTTTTCAATCACAACATCATTTTGTTTCCATAATTTTACACCACTATCTAGTACACCTCTTCTGTTATTTGCCAGATAAAATTTTGGGCCTTCCAGAAATATATCTAAGGGGATAGGAGGTTATGGAAAAGGGGCACTTTGTATGTCTTACTGTTGTCACTTGAGTTCCGTCCCCTCAGAACGACCAAAGTACACTTATCAGCCAGTGCTGTCCCCCTCCCCCGCCCTTTCTTTCTGGGGTACTTCTGTGGATTCTTCCTTTGGCTTAGTCAGTGCCTCTCCTCCAGGTGGCCGAATGAACCTCAACCCTGGACTGGTTTCCAACAGTCCGCATGTAGCAGGCTGACTAATAGCTCCCCAGAGATGTCCACATCCAAATCCTCCCTGCAACCTGTGACCATGTTCCCTTACATAGGGTGATTAAGGTAAGGATGAAGATAAAGATCTTGAGATGGAGAGATTACCCCAGACTATTTGAGTGGGCCCAGTATTATCACAAGAGTCTTTACAAGAGGGATACGAGAGGGTCACAGTCAGAGAGAAGATGTGGGAACAAAAGCAGAGGTCAGAGAGGAGAAAAAATGTTATGTTGTTGACTTTGAAGGCAGAGAAAAGGGTCCATGAGCCACAGATGAAGGTGGCCCCTAGAAACTGGAACAAACAAGAAAACGAATTCTCCCCCGGAGTATCTAGAAAGAAGTTAGTCCTGTGGACCTATTTTAGACTTCTGACCTCTGGAACTATAAGAAAAAAAATTTGTGTTGTTCTAAGCCACTAAGTTTGTAGTTATTTGTTACAGCAGCAATAGAAAACTAATACACCACCCTTCTGTTAGGGTCTTTGAACCCTTCCAGGAATGCCCCTGGACAGAATTAGTTTAAGATGACCTCAGGCTAGCTGTCTTCCAAAGGGTCTACCTCTGGTTCCCAGAAAACCTATCCCTTGACCCCAAACTGCTGGAAGTGTAGCTTTAACCATTGTGGGCCCCCTCTCCTGTCCACCACAAGGGGGCAGCACCAGCCACAGCTGCTCACGTTTTTTTGTTTTTTGTTTTTTTTAATTTTCTTTCTCCTCGGCCCGCCCCCCCTTGGTAGATGGCAAGTTTAATAAGCAAGAAAACTTACATATGAGCTTGCCTTGAGCAGCCACAAGAACAAGTAAATTCCCACCCACCAGAGTCTTAAAAGTTTATAAAATCACATATTTAGTTCAGAAGGCCTCAGCATCTTACTTTCTCAAGGCTATGTCCTTGGAACAGCTCCTAATACGGGAATGGTGGGTGGAATGTAAATGCCAAGGACAGGAGAGGGGGTGAGGAGCCTCCAGTTGCCCGGGTCCAGCCCAAAGATCAACTGGCAGTCACATCCTTGCCCTCTCAATGACTTCCTCCAACAAAATCTCATTGTCCTGAATGGGGTTACATGGTCACTTTTACTGCAAGGGATGAAGGACAACTGAGTATTTGCCAAAAGGGAAGAAGATTATCCTGATTAGAGTCAATCAATCTCTGTTCAGCAGGTGGGAGTAGGCCATCTTTGTGTAGAACACCAAAATGGAAATTTGGGGAGCATCCAGAGATCTCATGCCAGGCCAGGCACCTAATTTATTAACATTGGCTTTCATGGGGCTCCTTCTGGTGGCTTACAGGCATCAGACATTGCCCAGGTCCCCAGGGGGAAACAGAGCAAAGTCAACATGGCAGGCAATGAGTGGTGACTGTGGCCACAGGTAGGTTTATGAGTCTCCTCTTCAGGAACTTCCAGGTATTAGTTAGAACAAGAAGATTTTTACAGAATGGATAAGAGATGTTGTGTAAGTAAATGAAGGAAAGAATTACAATGGTAGGCCAACATGAAGGTCCCTTCGCAGGCTGCTGAGATCTGGTAACATCTGGGTCTTGGTGAGTAGGATCTGTGGACTCTGAGGTTGTGTAGCCATAGAGCTGATGGATGAAGGTGGGGAGCTCCTGAGAATTTTAAAGACTGGCAGTTCCCTCTGATGGATGGCCCTAGTGGGTAGCAGGTTGATGGATAAGAGGATCTCACCATGATAAATTTCCAAGTCTAAAATTGAAGCAAAAAAAAAAAAAAACTCATTTCCTCCTATAGATAGATAATAACTGCTAATCTCAATTTTGCTCTACTTGATTTCGCTTTAGCAAGACCAGATTTTTTTCTGATTTTTCACAGGAAAACTTCGTTCATTTATCATCATTGAACAAGTCTTTTTATTATTATTCAAGTATAATTAACACACAGTGTTATAATAGTTTCAGGTATACAATATGATTCAATAATTCTATAGATTTCTCAGTGCTCATCAAGATAAATGTACTCTTAATTTCCTTTATTTTACCCATCGCCCCACCCACCTCCCCTCTGGCAACCACCAGTTTGTTCTCTGCATTTAAGAGTCTGTATTTTTGCTTGTCTCTCTTCCCTTTGTTCATTTGTTTCTTAAATTCCACATATGAGTGAAATCATATAGTATCTTTCTCTGACTGACTTATTTCACTTAGCATTATTCCCTCTAGGTCCATCTATGTTGCAAATGGCAAAATTTTATTCTTTTTTATGGATGAGTAATATTCCTGTGTGTGTGTGTGTGTGTGTGTGTGTGTGTGTGTGTGTGTGTTTATCACATCTTTTTTTATCCATTCCTCTATGGGTGGACACTTGTGTTGCTATTGCAAATAACACTGCAATAAGCATAGGGGTACATAATCTTTTCAAATGAGTGTTTTCATTTTCTTTGGGTAAATACCCAGCAGTGGAATTACTGAATCATATGGTAGTTCTATTTTTAACTTTTTGAGGAACCTCCACACTGTTTTCCACAGGCTGTACCAGTTTGCATTCCCAACAACCGTGCATGAGTGTTCCTTTCTCTCCACATCCTCACCAACACTTGTTATTTCTTGTGTTTTTTATTTTAACCATTCTGACATTGTAAGGTGATATCTCATTGTAGTTTTAATTTGCATTTTTGCAAATTAAATTTGATAATTAATGATGTTGAGCAACTTTTCATGTGTCTTTTGGCAATCTGTATGTCTTCTTTGGAAAAATGTCTATTCAGGTCCTCTGTCCATTTTTTTTTCTTTTTTTTTATTAACACATAATGTATTATTTGTTTCAGGGGTACAGGTCTGTGATTCATCGGTCTTACACAATTCACAGCGTTCACCATAGCACACACCCACCCCACGGTCCATCACCCAGCCACCCCATCCCTCCCACCCCCTTCCACTCCAGCAACCCTCAGTTTGTTTCCTGAGATTAAGAGTCTCTTGTGGTTTGTCTCCCTCTCTGGTTTCGTCCCGTTTCATTTTTTTCTCTTTTCCCCCATGATCCTCTGCCTTGTTTCTCAAATTCCACATATCAGTGAGATCATATGATAATTGTCTTTCTCTGATTGACTTATTTTACTTAGCATAATACCCTCTAGTTCCATCCATGTCATTGCAAATGGCAAGATTTCATTTTTTGATGGCTGCATAATATTCCTCTGTGTGTGTGTGTGTGTGTGTGTGTGTGTGTACCACATCTTCTTTATCCATTCATCTGTCAATGGACATCTAGGTTTTTTCCATAGTTTGGCTCTTGTAGGCATTGTTGCTATAAACATTGGGGTGCACATGCCGCTTCAGATCACTACATTTGTATTTTGGGGGTAAATACCTAGTAGTGCAATTGCTGGGTCATAGGGTAGCTCTATTTTCAACTTTTTGAGGAACCTCCATACTGTTTTCCAGAGTGGCTGCACCAGCTTGCATTCCCACTGTGTAGGAGGGTTCATCTTTCTCCGCACCCTTGCCAACACCTGTCATCTCCTGACCTGTTAATTTTAGTCAATCTGCTCTGTCCATTTTTAAATTGGATTCTTCGGAGAGTTTTTGTTTTTGGTGGGGAGTTGCATTGCATAAGCTCTGTATATATTTTGGATATTAACCCCTTATCAGATATATCATTTGCAATATCTTCTCCCATTCAGTAGGTTGCCTTTTGTTTTGTTGGTGGTTTCTTTCACTGTGTAAAAGCTTTTAT
This sequence comes from Phoca vitulina, assembly GCF_004348235.1. Classification (NCBI taxonomy): domain Eukaryota; kingdom Metazoa; phylum Chordata; class Mammalia; order Carnivora; family Phocidae; genus Phoca; species Phoca vitulina. The sequence goes on along the minus strand of NW_022589733.1, from coordinate 2,492,298 downwards.
TTTGGTATAATCCCAGTAGTTTAATTTTGCTTTTGTTTCCCTTATCTAAGGAGACATATTTAGAAAAATATTTCTACAGCTATGTCAAAGAAATTATTGTCTATATTCTCTTCTAGGATTTTTATGGTTTCAGGTCTCACATTTAGGTCTTTCATCCATTTTGAATTTATTTTTGCATATGGTATAAGAAAGTGGTCCAGTTTCATTGTTTTGCATGTAGCTGTACAGTTTTCTCTACACCATTTGTTGAAGAGACTGTATTTTCCCCGTTGTATATTCTTGCCTTTTTTGTTATAGATTAATTGGCCATGTAAGCATGGGTTTATTTCTGGGCTCTCTATCCTGTTGCATTGATCTATGTGTCTATTTTTGTGCCAGTACCATACCACTTTGATTACTACAGCTTTTTACTATCTCTTGAAATCTGGGACTGTGATACCTCCAGCTTTGTTCTTTTTCAAGATTGCTTTGGCTATTCAGGGTCTTTTGTGGTTCCATACAAATTGTAGGATTATTTGTTCTAGTTCTGTGAAATATGTTGTTAGTATTTTGATATGGATTGCATTAAATGTGTAGATTGTTTTGGGTAGAATGGACATCAATAATGGTTCTTGCAACCCATGACACAGCCTCTCGCCTTTAAACTCTTTAAACACAAGTCAAAGTCCAGATCCTATTTCCCTAGTTCTAGGAGACACATGCCATGCTTCTAAATGACTTAACTTGACCTCCTCTTACATGGTCTGAGGGGAGGAGGAAGCATCTTATCCCCAACTCTGAGTGGGTAGGAGAAACTTCTCAGCTGAAGTACATTCTCCAAACATTCCCTCTTGCACCTCTCCTACATCCCAACCTCTCTTTACATAGACCAGAGGTAGTAGGGAGCTGTGCTGACAAAACCAGCTTCACAATCTGTCATCCTATCTTACACAAGTGGTTTGGTTCCCCCACTTAGATTATAAGACTCCCGGCACCAGTTGTTCAGTTCTCAACCTTTGGAATCTCTGCTGGGACTCAGAGACAAAAAAAAGAAAGTGGTCACATAAGAAGGATTGGCTCTGGAGGCCTAGGAGAGGAAAGAATGAAGCTCTGTAAAGGCTGATGTTTATGAATGCTTGCTGTGTGGAAACCATTACTAAGCACTTTGTATGACTTAATCCTTACACCAAGATCCTATCATCCCCATTTTACAGAGGAAGAAATTGAGACTGAGAGATTAAGTAATTTGCTCAGGGTCACATAGTAAATGGCCGAGTTTTGATTCAAATGAAGGCAGTCCACCCAGTAGTTAGAGTTTGGGGTCATGGCCCCAGGCTGAATTGTTCTGTATATTAGAAGGGAGAGAAATATGAAGTGAGGAGGGAAGGAGGAGGGTGTGCCAATGCAACCAAGAACTGTGGTGAAGAGAAATTTCTAAGAAGGGGGTTTAGCTGGTTTGCCTTGGGATGTGCAGTGTAAAGCCCCTCCTCTCTTGCCCCTATGAAGACTTCAGCAAAGTGCAGATTGCTTTCTGAGGGCAAGTGCTGAGTCTGCATTTGGACTGGTGCAGGGTGAGAAAGAGAGGTAACCTCAGCAAGGAGTCAGAGAAGGAAGGGGCTGCTGGCACCCATCTTTTGTTTTAGCTTAAAGTCATAGTTTTCTGATATGCAACACTATTTTAGTCATATGGACTTGGAGTTTTCAAAATTTTGTATTCATTCTTTTTTAAGGTGCTTTTTAAAGTTATCACTCAACAGTAACAGTTCATCAGAGAAAACATGGGCAAGCCAAAAGAGCCAAAAGAATAAAACAAAAATGATCCTTGATCACACTACCCAGAGATAATCACACCAAGCTTGTGATATGCATCGTCTCACACTTTATCTACACAAATATATCTTTCTTCAGTTTTATTTAAAAATGGAATCACACTGTCATATGGTTTTTTAATCTACTTTTTAAACTTAAGCAACTTTATGGGCATCACTTTAATAAATACTCTCCTTCAACATTTCACTATCTGCATTACAGACATTTCATGAAAGAACAAAGAAATACAGTTAATGAAATTCCTATTCTTATTTACGTGTAGTTTCCAATATTTTGCCCTTTCAAACAATGCTCTGATGAGCATTGTCATGGCTAATACTCTGTATATGGCCTGAATTTTTTTGTTAGGGTGCATTCCTAAATTGGGATTTCCAAATCAAAGGATGTGAACACTTTTGAGGTTTTTGATACAAATTTCTTTGGCTAATTCTTGACTCTCCTTGCTAATAATTTTATATCTAAAAAGGTAGATAGAGAAGAAATATTTTTCTGATTCTAATTCTGAACAGTAAGGAAATACTAGTTAATGATGCAGAAGTAATAGAATCTTAGGAGAAAGGCCTAGATCATGTTAGCAATAGGACAACTTAGAGGAAGGGTCATACATGTAGTCAGCAGTCTGCATTAGATTTTAAAAAGGCAGCAGGGAAAGAGGGGGTGGAAAAATTATAGTCTGTTGAATGGAGATGTGAGAGAGTGCAGATTTTATAGAATGACTTATAATTACAGTCCCTTGGATAAAGATTGTGAGAGGCCATATATTTTGTTAAATGATTTTTTTAATGTAACTCTCTCCTTACAAATAATGCCAAGAAGAGAATGGGGTGGTAGCAGAAGACAGAGGGTAAACCTGTCCAGGAAACTTCTTATGAGGACTTTTAAGAGGAATGTTTAGGGAACTTTTGCAGTTCTTTGTGATTATTTCACTCTGGGAGATGGGGAAAAGAGAAAGTTTATTCATGGAGTACAGTAGAAAAATATGAGTAATAATTTTTTATTAGTCATTGCCTAAAGAATGTTTTAGTCTTGATGTTGTACTAGGTTAAATAACATCCCCCCCCTTAAAATTCATATCCTCCTGAAACCTCAGAACAGACAATGATGTTGTGATATAATAAGAAGTATATATTTGGTCTTTGTTCCATGTTCTTGAGGCTCCTAAAACCCTTGGAGTTTTCTGAGTGAGGGGGTGACAGAGTGTCTCTTGTTATTCACAATAAGCACCTTTCAACCATACCGGAGCTTATGCTGATGAGGTGACTCAATGGGTCCCTAGATAGCTTCAAAATGGGGGCTGCTTGCCAGAGGAACCAACCATGTGATTAGAGGGCTGGAACTTTCAAGCCTATCCACCCCCAAGACCTCCAGAAAGAGGAGAGGGGTTGAGACTGAGTTCAATTGCCAATGGCCAATAATTTACTCAATTACGCCTGTGTAATGGAACCTCCTTAAAAACCACAGACAAAGGGGTTTGGAGAGTTTCTGAGTTGGTGAACACCTAGAGGTCCTGGGAGTAGAGTGTGAGGAGACAGCATGGCAGCCCTGCACACTTTCCCCAATACCTTACCCCTGCATCTCTTTCATTTAGCTGTTCCTGAGTTGTAGCCTTTATAATAAACCAGTAATAGTAAATAAAGTGTTTTCCTGAGTTCTGAGAGCCATTCCAGCAAATTATTGTTGCTAGTTAGCAAACTACCCTGCTACCTGGAAGGCAGGGAAAGACTAAAGAAAGAGGCAGACCACTCCAGATTGGTAGGTATTTTTAATAAGCAAGGGAACTTACCTACAAGGTTTGTCTTGGGCATCCACAAGAGGAGTAGATCTCCACACCTACCTATCAGAATCCTAAATGTTTATACAGAGGCCTTAATTGGGTTCAGTCATGTACTCAGTCCAGACGGTCTCAACAACACCTTGCTCTCTCAAGGTTATGTCCTTGGAACAGCTTCCACTGTGGGAATAGTAGGTAGAGTGTACACTCCAAGGACAGGGAAGGGGGTAAGGAACCGCTGATTACACAAGTCCAGCCTGAGGGTCGACCAGTGGTCACATCCTCTTAATTGTGTCCTCCAACAATTGAATCCAAGGAGGGTGTTGTGGGAACCCCTGATGTATGGCCAGTTGGTCAGATAGAGGAGGCACAGACTTACAAATGGCTTCTGAAGTAGGGAAGAAGGGAATCTTATGGGACTGAGCCCTTAACCTGTAGGCTCTGCACTAACTCCAGGTCATTAGTGTTAAAAGGAACTAAATTGTAGGACACTCAGTGTTCACAGAGAATTAGGAAATTGCTTAGTGTGGAAACATTTGGTGTCAGTGTTGTGAGAAGAGAAAGTTTTTCCTTTAGTGACCTTATTTGAAAATAAGGTCTTCACAGATATAATTAGTTAAGATGAGATCATACTGGGTCACAATGGGTCCTAAGTCCAGTGGCCAGTGTCCTTATAAGAAGGCCTTATGAAGACACAGAGCTATAGAGGAAAGAGGATCATGAGACAGTGATGGCAGAGACTGCAGTGATGTGTCTATAAGCCAAGGAACACCAAGGAATGCCAGCAACCCCAAGCAGTGAGGAGAAGGCATGGAAGAGATTCTCCCTCAGAGACTCCAGAAGGAGCCAACCCTGCTGACACTTTAGTTTTGGACTTTTAGCTGCTAAAACAGTGAGAATAAATTTCTGTTGTTTTAAGCTACCCAGTTTGTGGTTATTTGCTGCAGCAGCTGTAGGAACTAATACAGATGTTAATGAACTCCCCCCACCCAAGCAAGATAAAAATGTCAAGTCAATAACTATTTGGTCCCCACAAATGATTAGTACATTTTTAAAGTAAATAAGCTATGAGAACAAAGCTCTTACCTCTGATGGGAGAGAGAGGCCAACAAAGAGCTGGCCCTGTTTCTGATGGATGGGGGCAATTCCATGAGAAGACCAGCCCACAGGATTAGCTGTGGATTCCTTGACACCATCCCTCTGCTTGTGCAGATGATTCTGGAAGACCAAATGACCTCCTGACTCTTCAAAACAAACACCCCTAGCAGGGACCCAGCTCAAGGCAAGCCATAGACCAAGAAAAATCACTAACCACTGCAAGCATCTCAAAGTCATCCACCCCCAGGAAGAGCATCTGGACCTCAGGACATCCTACTAAGAACAGGACATATGTGGCATGGATGATGGGTGCCTCTCCCACCTTCTCTTTTACTGGGGGAAGAGAGGACAGTTAAGCACATGGGAAGCTGCCTGAATTTGAATCTTAGCCATGTCACTCTAAAACTCTGTGACATCCCACAAATTATTTAGACTCTTTGTGCCTCAGTTTCCTTGTCTATAGAAGGAGGTTAATACTGCTTAGTTGTTGAAAGTTTAAAAGAAATAGTACACATAAAGCATTTACCATGGTGCCTGGTGTAAGCACTCAAAGAATATTAACTATGATGTGAATCAAGTATCCTCTGCATTCAGTAAGTCCCTGCTTTCTTTTAATGCTTTGTGTTGAGTGCCTACTAGCTAGTGGGGGTGGGCTGGGGGTGGGCTGGGGAGAGCTGCGAAAGCTGCTATCCTCCTCCATCAATTCATCCAGCTACTCAGGAGGCAAAAAACAAACAAACAAATAAACAAAACCTGTAAGAGGTTCACACACACAATGTAAGAGGAAGAACATATAACCAAGAACAAATACAAAAGAGTGGGAAAACCTTAACAAACAGTATCGGGAAGAGCCCTTCTCATGAACAAAACCTGTGCATGAAGAATTAGAGAATAAAAGATTTTGAAAACCGTGTTTGAAGCAAGATGAACCTGTAAGGAACAAACAGGGCACTGATGACACAATATTAACATGAAACAGAAGGAAGGGGGACACACTCAACCTTAATTTTAAAGGACCCAGGTTTGTTTGCACATGGTTCCACTTAGAACAGGCAGAACACCCACTGTCTGGAGGGAAATGAAGCCTAAATAGCTAAGGAAGTTGCAAGCAAGCACTAGGCCCAGAGCAAGGACACCTCAGGGTCACAAGGGAATTTCAGGTCTGGCTTCAAAACTTGACAGTAGATTGAGGATTCATGACATTTTGAGGTACTAATAAATAAGACAGAGAAAAGTGTCCTGATCTTTGAAATGAGTATGGCTGAACAGACACATGAAAAAGTGCTCAACATCGCTCGGCATCAGGGAAATCCAAATCAAAACCAAAAAAATCAAAATCCAAATCAATTAGATACCACCTCACACCAGTCAGAATGGCTAAAATTAACAAGTCAGGAAACGACAGATGTTGGCGGGGATGTGGAGAAAGGGGAACCCTCCTACACTGTTGGTGGGAATGCAAGCTGGTGCAGCCACTCTGGAAAACAGTATGGAGGTTCCTCAAAAAGTTGAAAATAGAGCTACCCTATGATCCAGCAATTGCACTACTGGGTATTTACCCCAAAGATACAAATGTAGGGATCCGAAGGGGTACGTGCACTCTGATGTTTATAGCAGCAATGTGCACAATAGCCGAACTGTGGAAAGAGCCAAGATGACCATCGACAGATGAATGGATAAAGAAGATGTAGTATATATATACAACGGAATATTATGCAGCCATCAAAAGGAATGAGATCTTGCCAGTTGCAACGACGTGGGTGGAACTGGAGGGTGTTATGCTGAGCGAAATAAGTCAATCAGAGAAAGACATGTATCATATGACCTCACTGATATGAGGAATTCTTTTTTTTTTTATTTTTTTATTGTTATGTTAATCCCCATACAGTACATCATTAGTTTTAGATATAGTGTTCCATGATTCATTGTTTGTGCATAATACCCAGTGCTCCATGCAGAATGTGCCCTCCTCAATACCCATCACCAGGCTAACCCATCCTCCCACCCCCCTCCCCTCTAGAACCCTCAGTTTGTTTTTCAGAGTCCATCATCTCTCATGGTTCGTCTACCCCTCCGATTTCCCCCCCTTCATTCTTCCCCTCCTGCTACATTCTTCTTCTTCTTTTTTTCTTTCTTAACATATATTGCATTATTTGTTTCAGAGGTACAGATCTGAGATTCAATAGTCTTGCACAATTCACAGCGCTTACCAGAGCACATACCCTCCCCAGTGTCTATCACCCAGTCACCCCATCCCTCCCACCCCGCCCCCCACTCCAGCAACCCTCAGTTTGTTTCCTGAGATTAAGAATTCCTCATATCAGTGAGGTCATATGATACATGTCTTTCTCTGTTTGACTTATTTCGCTCAGCATAATACCCTCCAGTTCCATCCACATCGTTGCAAATGGCAAGATCTGATATGAGGAATTCTTAATCTCAGGAAACAAACTGAGGGTTGCTGGAGTGGGGGATGGGGTGGGAGGGATGGGGTGGCTGGGTGATAGACACTGGGGAGGGTATGTGCTATGGTGAGCACTGTGAATTGTGCAAGACTGTTGAATCACAGATCTGGACCTCTGAAACAAATAATGCAATATATGTTAAGGACACATTTATTTAAAAAAAAAAAAAAGAAAGAAATGAGTATGGCTGTGAAAGATTCTACAGCCTGGGGAACTGAATAGCAAGCCTGCACATTTTAGAATGTGCACATGAAGGATAAAAATGTGATCAGTTGGAGCATGGGTTCACCTGTGAATAAGTGATACTTTCAACCCTGGAAACCCTGTTTGGTTAAGCCCATTTTAAACTTCACATCCCCCTCTTCTGTATCTCTGCAACCTGAAGGATAGTAACTCAGGCCCTATTGTTATGTATTAATGTGATAGGCAGAATAATGGCCCCACAAAGATGTCCATATCCTGATCCCCAGAATCTGTGAGTATGTATGTGACATGGCAAGAGGGAATTAAGGTTGTAGATAGAATCGAGATTGCTAGTCAACCTTCAGATGACCTTGAGATGGGAAGATTATCCTAGATTATCTGGGTGGACCCAATGTAATCCCAAGGGTCCTTATAAGTGGAAGGCATGAACTTCAGAGAAAGAAAATGTAATAGCAGAAGCAGAGGTGGGAGAGATGCATTTGAAGATGGAGGAAGAAGCCACAAGCCAGGAAATGCACGTGGCCTCTAGAAGCTAGAAAAGGCAAGGAAACGGATTCTCCCCTGAAGCTTCCAGAAGGAACACAGTTCTGTCAACACCTTGATTTTAGCATAAGACACACCTCAGACTTTTGATCTTGAGAACTATAAGAAAATAAATTTGTGTTGCTTTAGGCCACTAAATTGTCTGAATTTGTTACAGCAGCAGTAGGGAACTAATACTGCTGGTTTCTGCATTGTCACATAATTATTTTCTAATCCATGACCATGGCCTCTCTTTCTGCCTCGATCCCTCTACTTGTTTCTCCACATGGCTTTTTCTGTCAGACTGGAACAAAAGCTGAGGTTAGCCCTGAGCTCACATCTCCCCAGTGTAGCTGCCAGAAAGGTAATGATGTTCTTCTCTTATGTCCAATTCAAATTCTCCCACAGAAGCGTTCTGCTGGGCATGTCTGGGAAGGGGACCTGTAATGTGCAGTTCCACCAGAACCTCTTGGCTAGAAGTGGGAGGCAGGGAAGTAAAGCAGTTGCCTGAAAGAGATGAGGTACTAGCACCACAAGAAAAGAGGGGTGCAGACGGCCACTTCCCTCCCCGAGCATCAACGCTGCATGGAAAGCTCTTTCAAGGAACTTTTCCATCCTCTCTGGCTCAGGACCCTACACCAAATTCGACTCCCAGTGGAGGCTCAGCTGCAGCTACTAATCCACAGGCTCATGTCCTGGTGGGCTATGCCAATCAGTAAGATTTGCTCCCAGAGAGGAGGGAAAGCATTGTCTGCAGTGGGGGCTGGGGGTGAGGGAGTTGGCAAAGTCACCGTTCCTGCTCCTGGGGGCCAGTCTCAATTCTGAACTGTCAGGAGTTCGTAACTGGTTCAAGCAGGGGATCAGTGTAATCTTAGCCATTATGTCATTCACCACTTTGAAATCAATTAATTAATTAGGGACATTCCTTGAACCTGCTAAGCCTGCTAGTTGAAACTGCCACACATGTGTTTTAAAGGGAAAAGAACTAAAGATTGAAAAGTGGTAGGGATTGCTGTCTGGAGTGGAATTATTCTCTTCCATGTCTTCGTGGCCCCTTTCCATGGACGCACTCACTGAAGGCTGTCTAGCTACTCTCTCAGATGGCCCCTCTCTCAGGAAGGTTCTCTCATCAAAAATGAGCTGTTGAGCCTGTGGACCATTGAGTGAAGTCTGGCTGGTGTTCTGTGTAGCATAGCCCATGAGGCGTGGGTAAATTAACACGAGGGAGCATCCCTGTGGAGGAAGTCAACCTGGGGCAGGACTTGGGCCTCCCTGCCAGGCACATGTGAAGCCACAGTGGGGAGACCAGCCACCAAGTCCCAGAGTCCCAGAGGAGTTTCCTAAGCATAAGACTCTAAGACAGTAAGGTCAGAGGTCAGACAGGTTAACAGCAGTGAAAGGCAAAGGGCAGAGCCAAACTTGGGGTTGAGCCACCATAAAAGGAAGCTGGGGAATGTGGATCTGCAAAGGAAGGTCCAGATTAGTTCTGCAGAGGCTCTATAGATATGAGTGGTGGCTTTGGGTGTTGATCCTGGGAACACTTGCATGATCATAACATTTTCTTTTTAAGATTTTATTTTTTTTTGAATTTATTTGAGAGAGACAGCGCGCATGTGCACTCATGTGAGTGGGGGGAGGGGCAGAGACAGAGAATCTCAAGCAGACTCCATGCTGAGCGAAGAGCCAGTTGCAGGGCTCCATCCCACAACCCATGAGATCATGACCTGAGCCAAAACCAAGAGTCAGACGCTTAATCAACTGAGCCACCCAGGTGCCCCATGTAACATTTTCTTTTAAGAGGAACAGATATTATGGAGTTTCCACTGTGCAATTTAATAATTTTTATTTTCCCCTTTGTTTCTTTCTTTATTCTTTCTTGTCCTCCATCCCTTCCCCTCTGCATCCCCCTTCCCACAAGCATTTACTGAGGGTCTCTTTCATGCCTGTGTTACAAGATTATGGTATTGCGAGCTTGGATTCTTCTTTGAATAGATGCCCAAGAGTGTCAGTTATTTAAAATTCAATACCTGTAAACAGCTTGTGAGCATACCATATTTTAGTGCCTGTCTGTATTTAGTCAAATACTGAGAACATATGTCTCTTTGTAAATCTACTCGCAGGACTGTTAAGAGTGATTCAGAAAACACTCTGAAATGTGCCAGTTTCAACGTCTCCCTTCTAGTGGAAAGGATTTACTCAGTAAGTACTCACTTAATCCAGCACAGACCTGCCCCCACCTTTCCATCCTCCCTCACCAGCCTCTGGTCCCAAAGAAGGAAACACCCACAGCTCAGCATCCTCAGCAAAGTGAACAGAAGTGCACACTCATGGCAACTATCCATCTCCGGCATTTAATAGCAATGCTTCCAAGAATGAAGTAAAAAGTGCCATATGACACTGCAGAAAAACAAAGGCATTAAAATTTAAGAGGGGAATAAAATTTGTTTATGGACCTCACTAAAAAAAAGTCGCTGAGTATCAAGTCTAGAGACCCATACTGCTGCTGTTGTTTGGGACTTTTTGAGGGGTGGGGGAATGCATGTGCTATAGTTTCTGGGTTGAATAGTAACTTCTTGTTGTTTTAAGGAGTTTTGCTCAAATCAAAATTTTTTTCAGTGGACATAATTTAACCAGGCATTTATCAACAACCTAGGAAATCCTAAAGACATAGACTGCTTGCTTCAACAGGGCATTCTTGAGGCTTTAAGCATGAATGCTCTAGCGAGTTTTATGGAATAATAATTATTATTTATTGAGTGGCTACACCATTGCAAGCATTTTTCTTATATTATTTCCTTTAAGTCTTAGAGCAATTCTCAGTGTAGTTCTCATTTTCCGCACTTCACAGATAAGGGAGTTGAGGTTCAGAGACAATAAGGAACTCTAATAAGTGGTGGAGCCAGGACTCAGATGTAGGTCTGTGTAACTTCAGAGCCTGCATTCCCTCTGTTTACTGCTTTCCAAGTGCACTGTTCTGACTAGGCTCCCTGGAATGTCTTAATAGAGCATTGTGGGAGGGCCCAGACAGACTGAAGTGCAGTGCTGTGGCAAGCGGCCCCCATAGATGGATTCTAACTTACTACAACACTCATTACCCACAGAAGGTTTGCAGAGCTGCCCACTGTTGGACCAAAAGAGATTAATTGCATTGCTCTAAAGTGTAGGTATCTACCCAATGACAAGAGCTCCCCGAATATCAACAAGGAGACATGTACAAATACCTAGTTTATCCAATTTGGATCAAGGTATTTTTCTCACCAAAATTTTACCATTTATCTTGTCTCAAAATGCTTGGGCTTTTTTGTTTGGTTTTTTTTTTTTTTGGATTTTGTTTGTTTGTTTGTTTTAGAGGGGGAGGCAGAGAGAGAGGGAGAGAGAGAATCTTAAGCAGGCTCCATGCCCAGTACAGAACCTGAGGTGGGGCTCAAGCTCACAACCCTGAGATCATGACCTGAGCCAAAATCAAGAGTTGGATGCTTAACTGACTGAGCCACCCAAGCACCCCTCAAAAATGCTTGCTAATCTTTATTCTTCATTTTGGAAAATACAGGATCACCTAACCAATACGAAACTATTTTTCTGCCCTTTCTCTTCTTTTCACGTAATTCATATCTACTGAGTGCCAACTGTGTCAAGTACTCAAAAAGAGTTTCTCACTTTTTTCATTCATGTCTTTCGTTAACAATCTTGCACAGTAGGTATTAGCATATTCTCAGAATAGCAAATAAGTTTTACCTTGTGTATCAACTGCGTATTTATTCAAAGAATATTCACTGAGCATTAACTATATAACAAAAAATGTTGCAGGCACTATTCTAATTTCTCAGAATAAAATAGTAGATAAAGCAGATGTTTATGGTTATTTACTTCTATATAACAAATCTCCCAAAACTTATCGGCTTGATAAAGAAAAATTAAAGAAAACCTAAATAAATGGAAATATGTGCCCATGGACTGAAAGACTTAATTAAGCTATTGTTAAGATGTCGGTTCTCCCAAATTGATCTATAGATTAAATGCAATCCCAATTAAAATCCCAAAAGGTATTTTTGTAGAAGTTTACAGGCTGATTCTAAATTTAGTGGAAAAGCAAAGACTAAGCAAAGCAAAGACTAAGATAACCAAAACAATCTTGAAAAGGAAGAGCAAAGTTGAAGACTCACACTACCTGATTTTGAGACTTACTATAAAGTTACCGTAATCAAGACAGCATGGCACAGGTGTTAGGACATATAGATCAGTAGAACAGAGATTCCAGAAATAGGCCTTCATTATATGGTTAATTGACAAATGTGACAAAATAATTGAATACAGAAAAGATACTCTTTACAACAAATAGTGCTGGAATAACCCAAATTCAAAATCATAAACCTCAATTCATACCTGTATGATATTTTTAAAAAATAAACCTGAAATGGATCATAGATCCAAATATAAAACCTAAAACTCTAAAATTTCTAAGAGAAAATATAAGAGAAAATCTTCCTGGTCTTGACCTAGGCAAAGGTTTCATAGATATGTAACACAGTAATCCATAACCAATTTGAAAATTCAAACATCAAAATTAAAATATCTGCCCTTCAAAAGGCAGATAAGAAAATGAAAAGACAAGCCAAACATAAGGAGAAAATATTTGCAAAACACAAATTAGATAAAGGACTTCTATCCAAAATATAAAAAAGAACACTTACAATAGAAGTTTTTACAAATGGCAAAGAATTTGAACAGACACTGCAATAAACAAGATATACAAATGGAAAATAAGCATATGAAAAGATGTGTAACATCATTAGTCATTAGGAGAATGCAAATTAAAACCATCGTGAAATAGAACTACATACTCTTTAGAATGGCTAAAATATGAACTGAGTGCAAAGTGTAGGCAAGGATGAGGAGCAACTGGAACTCTCACACATTGCTGGTGGGAGATGGCATGGTCACTTTGGAAAATAATTTTCTGCTTCTTATAAATTTAAACATACATATATTCCCACAAATCCCCACTGTTAGATATTTACCCAAAAGAAATCAATCATGTTCACACAAATACCTGTACACAAATCTTTACAGCAGCTTTATTAATAACAACCACAACTAAATATCCATCAACTGGTAATTGGATAAAAATCCAGGGTTCATCCATACAGAGGAATTATACCCAGAAATAAAAAGTAACAAACAACTGGGGGTTCCTGGGTAGCTCAGTGAGTTAAGCATGGGACTCTTGATTTCAGCTGAGGTCATGATCTCAGGGTTGTGAGATCAAGCCCTGCATCAGGCTCTGTGCTGAGCGTGGAGCCTGCTTAAGATTCTCTCTTTCCCTCTCCTTCTGCCCTGTCCCTGCTCTCTCTCTCTCTCTCTCTCTAAAAAACAGACAAAAAAAAGTAACAAACAATTAATACATGCAAAAATGTGTATACAAAATGAAAAAAAATCACATAGCAGAGACTGTAAATTATATGACTCCATTTACTTCAATTTCTGAGGAAGGCAAAAAAAAAAAAAAAAAAAGCTATGGGGTGTCTGGGTGGCTCAGTTGGTTAAGCATCTGCCTTCCACTCAGGTCATGATCCCAGGGTCCTGGGATCAAGCCCCACATCGGGCTCCCCGCTCAGTGGGGAGCCTGCTTTTCCCTCTCCCTCTGCTGCTCCCCCTGCTTGTGCTCTCTTTCTGTCAAATAAATAAATAAAATCTTTAAAAAAAAAGAGCTATAGAGACAGAAATCACATCAGTGGTGTTAGAGACTGGGGGTGAAGGTAGGAGATTAAGAAGATTACAAGATAAATTTGGGAGGTGATGGTGGTTGTTACACAATTTTATGCATTTGTCACAATGGAATCTTTTTAAAAATATACATTTCTAATATTTGCTATACCTAGAAATATAATTGATTTTTATATATTTGTCTTAGATCCAGCAAACTTGCTGAACTTTTCTATTAGTGTTAATGGTTTTAGTTTAGATGCTCTTGAAGTTCCTATTCAGACAATTATATAACTTGTGAATTATAAGAAGTGTGTTACTTCCTTTTAATTCCTCATATTTTTTACTTGTTCTTTTTAAATTATGGGGCTAAGCCCTCCAATAAAATGTTATCTCTGAACTAAATAGGAATGTTTCTAACATTTTTACCATTAACTATGGTATCTTCCATAAGTTTTTAGAATACACTATCAAATTCAGGGTGTTTTCTTGTATTCTTAGTTTGCTATGAATTTATATTATGAATGGGTGTTGAATTTTTATTAAATCTTTTTTCTCCATTTATTTTGGTGATCATGAGATTTGTTTCTTTTACTATGTTACTGTGATAAACTACATGAAAGATTTTCTGACATAAAATTCCTGAAATAAAGTCTTCTTGGTCATAATTTATTATTTAACTTAGTCATTATTGATTCACAAATTCAAAAAGACCAAAGTTACACCATGCATCTTTTCTGACCACAATGCTATGAAACTACAAATCAACCACAAGAAAAAATCTGAGAGCACAAATACATGGAGGTTAAATAACATGCTAGTAAACAATGAAGGTGCCAACCAAGAAATCAGAGAGGAAATCAAAAGACACGTAATTATTGTTGATTCAAATTGCTTTGCTATTAATTTTAGAATTCTTGCAGTTACGTTTATAGTTGCTCTCAAACCATGATTTTTTTGTATTCTTTTCAAGTATTTTATCAAAATTGTAACAAGTTAGAGAGCTTTTCATCCTTACTATTATGTGGGACAATTTATAGAAAATTGAAATCATCTGTTCCTTAAAATTTGACAAAACTCACAAACTTGGAGAATTTTTTAAATAACAGGTTTATATTACTATTTCAATTTCTTTAATGATTACAAGTCTGTTCAAGTTTTCTATTTTATCTTGAGTCAGTTTCTAAAAAGATATGCATTTCTTGTATAAGTTTTCAGAGGCATTGGCATAAATTTGCTAATAGTATTCTCATTTGATTTTTTTTTTTCATCTCTACTGAATCAGTAATAACGCCTCCTTTTTCAGGCCAAATATTTTTTTGTAAACTCTATTTTTTATCTTGATTGAATTGACCAGAGGTTTTTCTATTTTATTAAGCTTTTAGGGACGCCTGGGGGCTCAGTCCGTTAAGCATCTGCCTTCAGCTCAGGTCATTATCTCATGGGTTGTGGTATTGAGCCCTGCATGGGGCTGCCTGCTCAGTGTGGAGTCTGCATCTCCCTCTCCCCCCACCACTCATACACTCTCTCTCTCTCTCTCAAATAAATAAATATATATTTTTTAAAAAGACTGACTTTCAGTTTTAGTTCATTCTCTTATACTGTTTCTTTATATTTTGTTTAATGAATTTTTGCTCTAATCTCTACCATTTATTTCCATTACTTTATTGGGCTCACTCTGTGTTCTCTAGTTTCTTTTCTAGGTAAATATCAATCATTCAATATTTTTCTCCTATGATTATAATGATGACTATTTACCTCATGCTTGAAAAATGTATAAAGAACAATTTAACAAGCACTAAGTTTCTACTACTACTGTAGTAAGAAAAAAGACAGTATAGAGACAATTCTACTTCACCCTTCTCCCTTCCTACTCAGAAGTAACCAATACCCTAGCTTTAGAGGTTATCATGCTTGTGTATGTTTTTATATTTCCATTATGTATGTAAACATCCATAAACAAAACATAGTATTACTATGCATAGTTTTTAACTAACTATAAACGGAATCACACTATATGTATCCTTCTAAAATGTGCTTTTTAAAACTATAACTGAGCCTTAAAAATGAACGAGATCTTGCTATTCATGATAACATGACTAGACCTAGAGGGTATTATGCTAAGTGAAATAAGCCAGACAGAGAAAGACAAGTACCATATGATTTCACTCACATGTGGAATCTAAAAACAAAACAAATGAAGAAACAAACAAAAACCCAGAAACAGACACATAAATATAGAGAACAAACTGGTGATTTCCAGAGGAGAGGCAGTAGGAAGATGAGTAATATAGGTAAAGATGTTTAAGAGGTACAAACATCCAGTTATAAAATAAATAAGTCACAGGGATGTAAAGTACAGCAGAGGGAATATGGTCAACAATACTGTAAGAACTCTGTATGGTGACTACACTTATTGTGGTTAGTACTGAGTACTATGTAAAATTGTCCAGTCACTGTGTTGCACACTTGAAACTAGTTTAATATAGTATGCCAACTATACTTCAATTAAAATTTTTAAAATAATAAAATAAAATTTTCCCTTTTTTGCTCAACATTATGTGGTTGAGATTTTAAACTCGGTTTTAGTTTGTTCATTTAATTGATATATAGTATTTTCATCCATTTGTTATTCAAATGCACACAATTTGTCCATTTTCCCAATGAGGAATATTTAGATTGAATTACAATTTTTTTTTGCAATAATAAATGATGATGCTATGAATATTCTTCTAAATTCTTTGTGCCTATGTGTGTTTCTTTTACATCTTTAGTAATTTTAAGTATACCTACTTTAAAATATTTTATGAATTTCTCTGATAACCAAAGCTCTTGGTGTTGTAATCCTTGTTTTATTTACTTATGTATCTACCCATTTATCTATCTATCTAAACATTTATATACCACTTACTATGCTCAAACGTTTACAAATATTAAATTATTTAATATTGTTTTGTCTGTTGGATTTCTAATTGAATGTTGTTTTGGTTCCTTGTGTGTTTTGTAATTGTGGATTGTGAGTTCATCTGTCTCATTTACTGTGTGGAACTCCTATGGGAAGTGTTCCTCTGCAGGTGTTTTGTGTTTACATCTGCCAGGGAACCAAGGAGTAACACTGGCTTAGAATCAATTTATATGTTAATTTCCAGTTTGAATTTCATGGAGAACATGTAAAGAGTAGATTTGGATCTTAAATTTGCATAAAGCACAAAATAGAGACTTTAATTTCTCAAAGATCATATTTTTCACTCAGAGCCAAAGCACAGACATGCTTCCTTATCTCTTTATACTGATAGGTAGAATTTTTTTCCCAGAGAATCTTATCTCTACAGATCAACCCTTCAAGCATTCTGGCTCATGTGGTTTTCCATTCCAATTCTCTGCCTCACTCAGACCCAAGACTGTACCAATATCCCTGAATTTGACCAAAAACTTAACTACTGGACCTAAAAACATATTCAATCCCTCATTCACCCTCCTCCTCCTAGGGTAGCTATGCCACGAGTTCACATGCTTTTCCCTCTTCTTCACAGTTTCTTTTATGTTCCTGGCACCAGGTGATTTTTCTTTCTCCCCTACAGGATCAACCATGCATTTTGTCTTTGCTGCTATAGTTTAGCTAGAGTTTCTGAGAAGATATATAGCCATAGGTTTATTTTATGATCTTAGTTTTTCATCAGGTTGAAACCAATTCTTTGGAAGGTTTTAGGCAGGAGAGAGATATAATTTAATTTATGTTCTCAAAGCTCATTCTGATCAATTAGTAGGGGCTGCTCAGAGTACTAGATTAAGAATAATCAGCCCATGTCAGGGCTCAGTGGGAGAGTCATGAACTATTAGGAAAGGCAGCCAGTATACAGGAAGCAGAGTGACAGCATGCACACCATATATCTCCTAGCCCTATTTGGTCTCTCATTTTTCACTTAAATAAGCCAACGCACCAGGAGGTTTAGTGACTTGCCCAAAGTCACCCAGCCGGGAGATATGTGTAGTCTTTTACCCTACAGGCAGTTTTCATCATTTGAATTCCATAATCAATGTCATGATTTATATAGGCTAAAGTCATATTCTAATTAATTCCAAATATCTAGACACCAGAGACTTTGTTCAGTGCTAACAACAGAAAGACAAACAAGAAATGGTCCCTGCCCTTGAGGAGCTCACATTCTAGCAAGCTTTGAATAACTAAAAGGTAGAATAAGGGCTATAGCAGCTGACTATACAGAGTGGTCTGGAAAAAAACAGAGAAGCAGCAGCTGAACTCATTTGGGGAGGCCAGGAAGGTGACATTTAATCTATGCAAAATCTATTCAGGTTTGTTTGGTTGTACATCCAGTCCAGGAGTAGAATAAGAAAATGCTCTATTTTTAACTCTGTATTCATTTATGTCATTCCATAAATATTTACTTAAATATTTGCTCGAGTTCTCTCTGCATCAAGCTTCTCATGGCAAAAGCCAATGGAGAAGAATGACTGGGGGGAAAAAAGCTACCCTTGGCAAGGAAGGGTGGTACAGGACGCTTCTCCCAAGGTTATACACACCAGGCAAAATAAGGCTGATAATGGAAAAAATATAAGGTCTGGAAAATTTGACTAACAACTACATCAGATTCCCAGGATACTTGTGGCACATCCTTCTTCCCTATGAAAGCATGATTTTGGATAAAATGCATATCATATTAGGATTTTCCAGAGAAATAGAGCTAATAGGATATTAGATAGATAGATGGATGATAGATGATAAAGATAGCTAGATAGATAGGCAGATAGATAACCAATAAGATATATCTATATCTACAGATATTTAAGATCTATATATAGATCTTATCTTAGTAGATCTATAGATCTTACTGTTTATAACCTCGGGGGGGGGGGAATATATATTTAAAGAGAATTATTATAAGGACTTGGCTCATGTGATTATGGAAGCGGAGAAGTCTCAAGATCTGCAACTGGCAAGCTGGGGACTCAGAAGAGCTGACGGTGTACGTTCTAGTCTAAGTACAGAGACAGGACAAGACCAGTGTTCCAGTTCAAAGACAATCAGAAAGAAAGAGAGGGAGAATTCTTCCTTATTCCAACTTTTTGTTCTACTGAGACTTCCTAGGGTTTAGAGGAGGCCCACCCACATTGGGGAGGGCAATCTGCTTTACTCAGTCTATCAATTCAAATGTTACTCTCATCCAGAAACAACCTCACAGATACACCTGGAAATAATGTTTAACCAATATCTGGGCACCCCTAAGACCCAGTCAAGTTGATACATAAAATTAATCATCACACATATATTATAGCTATCATTTATATCTCAGTGTGAATTTACATTTGAACATACAACCCTTTTAGAAGTAACTACAGTTTAAATTTTATGATAAACAAATTTATTTATAGGGACACCTGGGTGGCTTAGTCGGTTAAGCATCTGCCTTCCACTCAGGTCATGATCCCAAGGTCCTGGGATCCAGTCTTGCATTGGACTCCTTGCTCATCAGGGAACCTGCTTCTCCCTCTGCCTGCCGCTCCCCCCTGCTTGTGTCCTCCCTCCCTCCCTCCCTCTCTCTCTCTCTCTGACAAATAAATAAAGTCCTTAAAATATATATATATTTATATACCTAAGATATTTTTATATTAAGGGAAAGTATGGATATTTGGGGAAGAATAAGAAGTAACGGCTTTATCATGTCACTCTTCAACTTATTCTACCTGGATTATCCCAGCAACTGACAGCCAGAACAGAGTCAATGCATGCTCATTGTTTGGTAGTTTTGGATACCTCTTGTGCCCATCTTCAGAACCCTCTCATCCCCACCTCCATCTCCAGTCACTGCTGCAGAGACTAGTTCTATCTAGGCTGTGATCAACTCTGTGCTGGTATAATCAGAAGACCATCATTTCAATTCCTGCTTGGAGCACCCACTTTAAACCTACTCTGTGCTTAATACATAGGACCTGGAAATGAAGGCAGCTAATCCCCATGGGACCAACTTTGATCAATAGGGACCTGGAACCAATGGATAAACACTTACCCCTTTGGTCCTCTGGGCAGATAATTCCTCAGGTGCTTTCCATAAACCTCCTCAGAAAGTCCTAGTAGAATCAAGCCCATCGTAGTAGCCAACTCAATAATCCATCTTTGTGTTGGCTTTCCCCTCTTCCCTGTTGATGCCCGTGCCTGTACTCCTGTTCCCAAGGATCACATTTCCAAATAAGTTACCCTAGAAGGTAGGCCTTTGTCTCAGGCTCTGATTTCTGGAGAACTCAAACTAAGATTGTTGGGCCTTGTTATTTTATTCTGTCCTTAAAAAGGCTTCTAATGATCCAGAAGTTGCAGTTGTATTCAGTGACTAATCTAAAAATTCAACAGGAGTCCTAAAATGTCACCATGACTTCTTTCAAGATGCAGCTATTTAAAACTAGCTGGTCAAAGAATCAGAACCGACCTCAAAGATAAACCTGCAATTGTTCTGCAGAAACATTAAAGTTTCTTTCAAGCTATTTTCAAGTTTAATTTCTCAAGTTTTCTAATTGCAGATCTGTATGACAGCAAGATTGCCTGTGTCATTAGTGTTTTATTTTTTTGTCCACAACACATAAAAGTAAGTTCAGTGATACCACTCATCATGACTGCCAAAAGCCAGTATGAATAAAGTCATGCATGCTACTCATAAAAGACCATACTAGGGCTGAGCATCACACATCATATAGGCAGGTCTGTGTTAATGAGACTGTAAAGAGAGCAACTTTGAGTTCTCAGCAACCTCCTTCATGGAGGCATCCAACCAAGCCATGTGATAATGGCCATGAGCAGAGTAGAGGTGTGTTGCTTTCACTCATACTCCCTTTACTTAATCCAAGAGTCCAGGGCCAACCCACTGCACATCACTGGTACCCAAAGTCTAGTTAACACACATTCTAGGGAGGATTCACCATATCACATCCAGCTATTTCAAGGCACTGTTAGGCTTATGCACGTGAGTTTGGTTTGCACTATTTCAGATTCCTTGGAATCAAGAGTGAGTTTCTTGTGTAATTCTTCTATAAAAGACAGTATAAAATGGTAAAAGATAGGCAATCCAAAAAGTCTGCATGCCTGGGCTGGCCTGCCAGTAGTCAATTTGGCCCCACCATCACTCCCTTCTGAGCTGCAAGCTACATTTTCCGGAATCACCTTTGCAATATGGTTCCAACTAAGTTTGCCAATGGAAGGAACACAAGTGGATCTTACATTCACAGCCCACAGAGTTCTGACTGACACACCAACCTCTCACTCAAAATTCTTAGAACCTAATACACACCAAGAGAGGGATGGGGGCACTATATGAATGATACCATCTTGGGTTACTCAAAAATATTTCTTGTTGAGAAGGGAGCAAGATAGCAGAGTAGGAGACCTGGATTTCATCTGGTCTCAGGAATTCAGCTGCATAGGGATCAAACCATTCTGAACACCTACAAACTCAAAAGGAGATCAAAGAAAAGAATAGCAACAACTCTCTGAACAGAAAAGCGACCACTTTCTGGAAGGTAGGACATGCGGAGAAGTGAATCTGAGGCGATATTTGGGAGGATAGATGGCTGGGGAGGGGCCTCCGTCCGCTGCTTCTGGCAAGTGATAGAGCCACGGAGCACAAAATTGGAACTTTTAGAAGTCTGCTCCGCTGAGGGAAGTCACTCCGGTGGCTAAGCGGGGGGTGGAACCCTCGTGGGACAGTGTGGTCTCGGGACCCTCGGGGTCACAGAAAGACCCGGGGTGCCTGAGTGCGGCAGAGCTCCCAGGTATTGGAGCGGGGAATCTGGCTGCAGAGAGGGAGCCGAGGCACAGGCTCTCAGCTCGGGGTTGCCATAAACCGTGATCCGCGGCAGAGTCGGGCCATTGCTCCTCCAGCAGGGACCCAACAAGCGGCAGATCTGGGGAGACTCACCTTCCTCCCCCGGGAGGAGCGGCACGGGAGCACACCGCAGGGATCTGCTGGGTTTGGAGACTCCACAAGGGGTCGGGTGCCAGAGATAGAAACGCGCGGTCACAGGCCGGGTGAGCGCGGAGTGCGGCCAGAGACCAGGGAGACGGGAGTGACTGACTGCTTTTCTCTGGGGGCTCACTGAGGAGTGGGGCCCCGAGTTCTCGGCTCCTCCAGGGCGGAGATTGGGAGGCCGACATTTTCACTCTCGGCCTCCAAGCCTGTAGGAAAGCTTGCAGGGAACAAAAGCTCCCGAGAGCAAACCCAAGCAGATTACTTAGCCCAGACCGGGCAAGGGCGGGGCAATTCCGCCTCCGGCAAGGACATTTGGGAACCACGGCAACAGGCCCCTCCCCCAGATCAGCGAGAACAGCCAGCCAAGACCAAGTTTACCAATCAATGAGAACGGCAGAACTCCAGTGCTAGGGGAACAATGCACATAGAATCCATGGCTTTTTTACCATGATTCTTTAGTCTTTCAAAGTTAATTTTTTTTAACTGTCTTTTTTTCTTTTTAGTTTTTCTTTTTCCCTTTTTCAACCAACATCTTATCAATCCTTGTTTTAAAAAACATTTTTATTTTTCATTTTTAGAGTCATATTCTATTCCTTCATAGTAGTTACCCGTATTTTTGGCATATATATATAAGTTGTTCTCTCTTTAAAATTTTGAGATAGTTTCTTCTAACAGATCAAAATATACCCTAAATCTCTAGTGTATGGTTTTTTTCTACTCCCCTGCCTGATCACATTCTCTCCTTTTTTCTTTTTTTTAAATCCTCTTCTTTCTTTTTTCAAACAGCTTATCAATTCCTTTTATAAAATTTTTTATAATTTTCATCTTTACAGTCATATTCCATCCCTTCATCATATCAACCCTTATTTTTGTACATATATAAGTTATTCTTTCTTTAAAATTTTGGGAGGCACTTTCTTTTAACAGACCAAAATACACCCAAAATCTAGTGTGTGGCACTGATCTATGTACCAGTCTGATCATATTTGATGATATTCTGTTTTTTTTTTTGTTTTGTTCTGTTTTTGCTTGTTTTTATCTTTATCTTTTTCTTTTTCTTTTTTTTTTTCTTTTTCTTCTTTCTCTCTTTCCCTTTCTTTTCCCCCAGCTTCAGGTCTTTTCTGATTTGTTTAAAGTATATTTTCTGGGGACGTTGTTACCCTGTTAGCATTTTGTTCTCTCATTAATCTATTCTCCTCTGCACAAAATGACAAGACGGAAGAAATCACCTCAACAAAAAGAACAAGAGGTAGTACCGACTGCCAGGGACCTACTCAATACGGACATTAGTACGATGTCGGATCTAGAGTTCAGAATCATCACTTTAAAGATACTAGCTGGGCTTGAAAAAAGCATGGAAGTTATTAGAGAAATGCTTTCTGGAGAAATAAAAGAACTAAAATCTAACCAAGTCGAAATCAAAAAGGCTATTAATGAGGTGCAATCAAAAATGGGGGCGTTAACTGCTAGGATAAATGAGGCAGAAGAAAGGATCCGTGAGATAGAAGACCAAATGATGGAAAATAAAGAAGCTGAGAAAAAGAGAGATCAACAACTACTGGATCACGAGGGCAGAATTCGAGAGATAGGCGATACCATAAGACGAAACAACATTAGAATAATTGGCATCCCAGAAGAGGAAGAAAGAGAGAGAGGGGCAGAAGGTATATTGGAGCAAATTATAGCAGAGAACTTCCCTAATTTGGGGAAGGAAAAACAGGCATCAAAATCCAGGAAGCACAGACAACCCCTCTCAAAATCAATAAAAATAGGTCAACACCCCAACATCTAATAGTAAACCTTACGAGTCTCAGAGACAAAGAGAAAATCCTGAAAGCAGCTTGGGAGAAGAGATATGTAACCTACAATGGTAGAAACATTAGATTGGCAACAGACCTATCCACAGAGACCTGGCAGGCCAGAAAGGACTGGCAGGAAATATTCAGAGCACTAAATGAGAAAAATATGCAGCCAAGAATACTATATCCAGCTAGGCTGTCATTGAAAATAGAAGGAGAGATAAAAAGCTTCCAGGACAAACAAAAACTAAAGGAATTTGCAAACACGAAACCAGCCCTACAAGAAATCTTGAAAGGGGTCCTCTAAGCAAAGAGAGAGCCTAAAAGCAACATAGACCAGAAAGGAACACAGACAATATACAGTAACAGTCACCTTACAGGCAATACAATGGCACTAAATTCCTATCTTTCAATAGTTACCCTGAATGTGAAGGGGCTAAATGCCCCAATCAAAACACACAGGCTATCAGATTGGATGAAAAAACAGGACCCATTGATATGCTGTCTGCAAGAGACTCATTTTAGACCCAAAGACCCCAAGATTGAAAGTGAGGGGGTGGAAAACCATTTACCATGCTAATGGACATCAAAAGAAAGCTGGGGTGGCAATCCTTATTGCAGACAAATTAGATTTTAAACCAAAGACTGTAATAAGAGATGAGGAAGGACACTATATCCTACTCAAAGGATCTATCCAACAAGAAGATCTAACAACTGTAAATATCTATGCCCCTAACATGGGAGCAGCCAATTATATAAGGCAATTGATTACAAAAGCAAAGAAAAACATCAACAACAATACAATAATAGTGGGGGACTTTAACACCCCTCTCACTGAAATGGACAGATCATCTAAGCAAAAGATCAACCAGGAAATAAAGACTTTAAATGACACACTGGACCAAATGGACTTCACAGACATATTCAGAACATTCCATCCCAAAGCAATGGAATACACATTCTTCTCTAGTGCTCATGGAACATTCTCCAGAATCAATCACATCTTAGGTCATAAATCAGGTCTCAACCGGTACCAAAAGATTGGGATCATCCCCTGCCTATTTTCAGACCACAATGCTTTGAAACTAGAACTCAATCACAAGAGGAAAGTCGGAAAGAACTCAAATACATGGAGGCTAAAGAGCATCCTACTAAAGAATGAATGGGTCAACCAGGAAATTAAAGAAGAATTAAAAAAATTCATGGAAACTAATGAAAATGAAAACACAACTGTTCAAAATCTTTGGGATGCAGCAAAGGCAGTCCTAAGAGGAAAGTATAT
The DNA here is from genome assembly GCF_004348235.1 of Phoca vitulina. Classification (NCBI taxonomy): domain Eukaryota; kingdom Metazoa; phylum Chordata; class Mammalia; order Carnivora; family Phocidae; genus Phoca; species Phoca vitulina. The sequence continues at coordinate 2,467,672 of NW_022589733.1, read as the reverse complement.
AGCAATACAAGCCTTTCTCAAGAAACAAGAAAGGTCTCAAGTACACAACCTAACCCTACACCTAAAGGAGCTGGAGAAAGAACAGCAAATAAAGCCTAAACCCAGCAGGAGAAGAGAAATAATAAAGATCAGAGCAGAAATCAATGAAATAGAAACTAAAAGAACAGTAGAACAGATCAACGAAACTAGGAGCTGGTTCTTTGAAAGAATTAACAAGATTGGTAAACCCCTGGCCAGACTTATCAAAAAGAAAAGAGAAATGACCCAAATCAACAAAATCATGAATGAAAGAGGAGAGATCACAACCAACACCAAAGAAATACAAACAATTATAAGAACATATTATGAGCAACTCTATGCCAGCAAATTCGATAACCTGGAAGAAATGGAAGCATTCCTAGAGATGTATCAACTACCAAAACTGAACCAGGAAGAAATAGAGAACCTGAACAGACCTATAACCACTAAGGAAATTGAAGCAGTCATCAAAAATCTCCCAACAAACAAAAGCCCAGGGCCAGATACCTTCCCAGGGGAATTCTGCCAAATATTTAAAGTAGAATTAATACCTATTCTTCTGAAACTGTTTCAAAAAATAGAAATGGAAGGAAAACTTCCAAACTCACTTTATGAGGCCACCATTACCTTGATCCCAAAACCAAAGACCCCATCAAAAAGGAGAATTACAGACCAATATCCCTGATGAACATGGATGCAAAAATTCTCACCAAAATACTAGCCAATAGGATCCAACAGTACATTAAAAGGATTATTCACCACGACCAAGTGGGATTTATCACTGGGCAGCAAGGTGGGTTCAACATCCGCAAGTCAATCAACGTGATACAATACATTAACAAAAGAAAGAACAATGATCCTCTCAATTGATGCAGAAAAAGCATTTGACAAAGTACAGCATGCTTTCTTGATCAAAACTCTTCAGAGTATAGGGATAGAGGGAACATACCTCAATATCATAAAAGCCATCTATGAAAAACCTACAGCGAATATCATTCTCAATGGGGAAAAACTGAGATCTTTCCCCCGAAGGTCAGGAACACGGCAGGGATGTCCACTATCACCACTGCTATTCAACATAGTATTAGAAGTCCTAGCCACAGCAATCAGACAACAAAAAGAAATCAAAGGCATCCAAATTGGCAAAGAAGAAGTCAAACTCTCACTCTTTGCAGATGATATGATACTTTATGTGGAAAACCCAAAAGACTCCACCCCAAAACTGCTAGAACTCATACAGGAATTCAGTCAAGTGGCAGGATGTAAAATCAATGCACAGACATCAGTGGCATTCCTATACACCAACAACAAGACAGAAGAAAGAGAAATTAAGGAGTCGATCCCATTTACAATTACACCCAAAACCATAAGATACCTAGGAATAAATCTAACCAAAGAGGCAAAGGATCTGTACTCAGAAAACTATAAAATACTCATGAAAGAAATTGAGGAAGACACAAAGAAATGGAAAAACGTTCCATGCTCATGGATTGGAAGAACAAATATTGTGACGATGTCAATGCTACCTAGAGCAATCTACACATTCAATGCAATCCCCATCAAAATACCATCCACTTTTTTCAAAGAAATGGAACAAATAATCCTAAAATTTGTATGGAACCAGAAAAGACCCCGAATAGCCAGAGGAATGTTGAAAAAGAAAAGCAAAGCTGGCGGCATCACAGTTCTGGACTTCCAGCTCTATTACAAAGCTGTCATCATCAAGACAGTATGGTAGTGGCACAAAAACAGACACATAGATCAATGGAACAGAAGAGAGAGCCCAGAAATGGACCCTCAACTCTATGGTCAACTAATCTTCGACAAAGCAGGAAAGAATGTCCAATGGAAAAGACAGTCTCTTCAACAAATGGTGTTGGGAAAATTGGACAGCCACATGCAGAAGAATGAAACTGGACCATTTCCTTACACCACACACAAAAATAGACTCCAAATGGTTGAAAGACCTCAATGTGAGACAGGAGTCCATCAAAATCCTAAAGGAGAACACAGGCAGCAACCTCTTCGACCTCAGCCGCAGCAACTTCCTCCTAGAAACATCTCCAAAGGCAAGGGAAGCAAGGGCAAAAATGAACTGTTGGGATTTCATCAAGATAAAAAGCTTTTGCACAGGATTATTCACCACGACCAAGTGGGATTTATCACTGGGCAGCAAGGTGGGTTCAACATAACCAAAAGACAACCGACAGGATGGGAGAAGATATTTGCAAATGACATATCAGATAAAGGGCTAGTATCCAAAGTCTATAAAGAACTTATCAAACTCAACATCCAAAGAACAAATGATCCAATCAAGAAATGGGCAGAAGACATGAACAGACATTTTTCCAAAGAAGACATCCAAATGGCCAACAGACACATGAAAAAGTGCTCAACATCGCTTGGCATCAGGGAAATCCAAATCAAAACCTCAATGAGATACCACCTCACATCAGTCAGAATGGCTAAAATTAACAAGTCAGGAAAGGACAGATGTTGGCGGGGATGCGGAGAAAGGGGAACCCTCCTACACTGTTGGTGGGAATGCAAGCTGGTGCAGCCACTCTGGAAAACAGTATGGAGGTTCCTCAAAAAGTTGAAAATAGAGCTACCCTATGATCCAGCAATTGCACTACTGGGTATTTACCCCAAAGATACAAATGTAGGGATCTGAAGGGGTACGTGCACCCCGATGTTTATAGCAGCAATGTCCACAATAGCCAATCTGTGGAAAGAGCCAAGATGACCATCGACAGATGAATGGATAAAGAAGAGGTGGTATATATATGCAATGGAATATTATGCAGCCATCAAAAGGAATGAGTTCTTGCCATTTGCAACGACGTGGATGGAACTGGAGGGTGTTATGCTGAGTGAAATAAGTCAAAAAGAGAAAGACATGTATCATATGACCTCACTGATATGAGGAATTCTTAATCTCAGGAAACAAACTGAGGGTTGCTGGAGTGGTGGTGGGTGGGAGGGATGGGGTGGCTGGGTGATAGATACTGGGGAGGGTATGTGCTATGGTGAGCACTGTGAATTGTGTAAGACTATTGAATCACAGATCTGTACCTCTGAAACAAATAATACATTATATGTTTTAAAAAAAGAAGAAGAAGAAGATAGCAGGAAGGGAAAAATGAAGGGTGGGAAATCGGAGGGGGAGACGAACCATGAGAGACTATGGACTCTGAGAAACAAACTGAAGGTTCTAGAGGGGAAGGGTGTGGGGGGATGGTTAGCCTGGTGATGGGTATTAAAGAGGGCATGTACTGAATGGAGCACTGGGTGTTATACGTGAACAATGAATCATGGAACACTACTCAAAAACTAATGATATAATGTATGGTGATTAACATAACATAATAAAATTAAAAAAATATTTCTTTTTAATAGCCATCAATTTCCCCACATGGCCTGGTTAATTCACTCAGAGTTGGTTTCCTCATTTTTGGAGGCTCCCACCAGAGTTTTTGACCCTCTTGCTAGTTCAAGAGTCTCCTTGTTAGCGTCCCAGTGCTCTTACCATCAGTCCCAAAGGCCTGTTCACCACTTCCTCCAGGAGACCTTCACATCATCACATCAACAGACTTTCTGATGGCTCACCTGCCCAGCCCAGAATTCCTGAAGTGACATGCAGATCAGAGCAAAAAATTGATATGACATGATGCTTGAGGAATGTCCCTGAGGAGTTCTAGCCCTTGCAAAGTTAAACAGTGAAACACAAGACATCACCACCAGGTAGTGTGGAAGCCATTGTCAGATTCATGGTGGAAGTGGCCAGGGCTTTGACAGATTGGGAGTAGAGTGGGGGAGGGGGATGATTATAGGCCAGGGTGATTGGGGTGTGTCCAAGAGCAGGAAGAAGGGCTGCTTCAGGACTTGTCCCCAGGGCCTTCCATTTAGGGCTGGTCCCAAAGAAGTTCCTCAGTAATGCTCAGTGATTGTATCAGTTAGAATCTGCATTTCCCTGCTGCTAACAGAGACCAGAAAGAAGAGTGACTTGCACAAGGCTGATGAGGTGGGCAATCTAGGGCAAAGACATCAGAGACCCAGGTTCTTGCTGACTTTCTTCTCCACACTTCTTTATATGTGGTGCCCATTCTCAAAGTTATCTTGTCATCTGAGGTGGCTGTTAGAGTTCTAACCATCACATCTGTGATCCAGGGAAGAAGCAACAGGAAAAGTAGCAAAGGGCACAAGAGGCATACACTACCTGTAAGCTTGTTTTTTAAGGACTTTCATGGAAATCCCACCTAAATCTTATATCTCAATGGCCACCCCTATCTGCAAAAGAAGCTGAAAAATGTGGTTGTGTAGCTAGGCACATTGACAGCTGAAATAAAACCAAAGTTCTGTGACTAAGAAAGAAGTTGGAAATGGACAGTAGACAGGCAACCAGTAGTCTCTGCCACAGTGGTGAAGACCATGGGCTCTGGAGGGAAACTGACTGTGCCACCAAGTAGATAAGTGGTTCTGAGCAAGTCACTTAACCTCCCAGAGCCCAGCCCATCTGTCTGTGAGTCAGGGATAATAACAAAGTGGCTTCATGAGGTCACTGTGTGGATTAAAAGAGACAAGTCCTTAGAGTGGCCCTCACAGTGCCAGGCATGCACTTAATGCCAGAGAGTCAGAACCTTTCACAGATGACCGGAAATAGCTTTACTCTTCTCCTTGGCTCATAGTCTCTGAAATCTCCCTTGTCTGTCCCTTACCTACCTACCTGCTGATCCCACAGCTTCCCGAAACAGTCTTGCTCAGCCCAGTGTAATCAGGTTCAAGACTTTAATCTCAAATCCTATGTGAGCCTCCTCCCTTGTGGCAAAGGCCATCAGTGCCCACTTGGGACTCATCATTTTAGCACATGCCAAGGGGCCTCCCACAAGCACATGTGCCCTGAGGACCTTCTTCCACACACATGAAGCCAATAGATGTAAGGGGGGAAGGGTGGTACCCCCAGGAGCAGCCTTCCTCAGTGACAGAGGGAACGGCTCTGAGGTAGGACTGAGCCATGTGGTAACCTGCTAAATTTGGCACCTTTCATTGGCTTCTTTCCCTTGACCATCTTGGCTCCCCCCCTCTTACCAGTGCATCCTGGTACCACCTGCAAAGAAACTACTCACATTGAAATCTCATCTGGAGTTAGCACCTCTGCCTGGTCTTAGCCTCCACAGTGGCAGACGCACCAGTATGGAGTGAGAACAGCCAACTCTCATGTCTCCAACATCCTTGTTCCACACTCCTGCTCCACCTGTGGATGAACAGGGAAAGGGAGGCAGAGTCCTTTCCCTTCAAGACTGCTGAAGTCTTCCTGTCCCCTTCAAACCCCAATGGGAGCATCTAAGTATTGCAGGGTTTCGTGGGAAGGATGTTGGGAAGGAAGCTACTGCATTACCCCCCTGACATGGGTGATGCTCCCCAGCTCACCTCTTCCAGCACCCCCACAGAGTCCCACCCCTGAGCTCCCTCTGTACAAGCCTCTTGCTGCCAAGGTCCCTCACTGGCAGGCAGTCCCCTTGGATGAGAACCGCTGAGGAAACCTAAGCCCGCCTACCTTCCCCAGCATCCTCTGGGCCCAAAGGAAGCCCAGGCATCTTTGCCATACCAAATGGTGCAAAGCACCTATAACACTCCTGTCCTCTTGCCCTGTACCCTGTTAGTACAGGCTACTCCCATGGGCCTCTCACCTTAAGGATCTCTAGACAAGGAGCTGGCTCTAGTCTCCCCAATGCTGGATACTCCCAGTCTCCCAAGGATGCTTGTCAGGCTACCCAGGAACTCCCCTTCCACAGGCAGCCCTAGAAGCACCCAGAGGTTTCATCAACTCAGACAGTGTCCTGCAAGGAGTGAGATGCTAGCCTCCCTTTATTTATAGAGTTTGCTTGGCATCACCTCACTTAGCTTGGGGCTGAAGTCCCCCCACTGAAGAAGGAAAAGAAAATGACACATCACCAACACCAGACTGGACTCATGACCCCTACAAATTTTTCAGGTCTATCCCTCCACCCAAAGAGGAAAGTGCACTGGTGAAGGTGGCAGGAGCATTTCTGTCACCTCTTAGTAAGTCCTGGGGAGGGAGAGGTCCACTGGCTCCTTTGCTGCTCTGGGGCTATGAAGTTCTTAGTGCTCACTGTCCTGACCTTAGAGCTCTAACCAGAGTTCTGAGGTAACAGGATACACCCCAACCAGTGTCCCTCAATTCCATTATTATTGTTGTTATTGTAACTTTCCCAGCCACACTGACCATGTTTAACTAAATGCTCCTCTTCCAGGCAGTCCTCCCAGTGAGGCATTTGCAGAAGCATGGTCACTTCCTCCTTTTCTTAGTGGCCCCTCACTCTAATTTCCTGATGTTCCCCACAGTCTTTCTTAGCTTCCAAACTTGAGGTTCAACCCTGACTGGCATGAGAAATGCCCTGCAGTCCAGCCAGAGTTGGGGCCTGGAATCGAGAAGTTGCTCAACTGATATCCCCTTGGTGTGTGTGGAGGGGTGTGTGTGTGTGTATGTATTTACACACACTTATATCCATGTTTGTATATGATCTCTGGAATCTGCAATGAGAAGGGAACTGGGTGGTTGGAGGACGGGGTGCAAGATTTATATTACTAATAATAGCTAACACATGTTTTGTACTTCCTATGAGCCAGCACTGTGCTGGGCACTTAATATATAGTAATTCATTTAATTATCATAACAACTGTCTGTGGTAGATGCTATTATTATGCTTATTTTACAGATGAGGAAACTTTGTTTCTATTTTTTACCTTAGGCTTGCATTCCCTATTTAAATAGAGATGACAGATGGAGGGATGGACAGTTGGACAGATTTAAGCTCTCCAGGTAAACATTTCACATGCCCAGTTGAAACCCTGTGTTCTAAAGTTACTGTTCCAACCTCAGTAAGTGCCAAGAGTTTCTAGAATACCCCAGAGGGGGGAACAGGAGGTAAGAGAACCTCTTGGCCACAGCCTCTACCTATTGTGATCAGAGCTGCCCTCCAAAGACCTGGTGTTAATGAGGCTTGGACCAGCTGCTGGAGTGCGTGCAGTATGGAATCCGTCTCAATAAATCCCTGTCTCCCTCACAAATGGTTCAGGATGAGATCTGTAAGTCACTGTACATAGTGCATGAAGAGTAGACAGGCCCACCAAACAGGGCTCAATGGAGTCAGATGAGCTCATGTACATCTTAATGTGCTGTGGGAGGGGTGGAAGGAGGCTGGGGCCATAACCTGGTTTCCTAATGGGAATGAGGGAAGCACTTCTGCATCAAGGTGACTTCACCTGATTACAGCTGAAAACGAATGAGATCATGTCTGTAAACTCCTGTGAAGATCTTTGAGATCTTCAAAGAGAGTGCAACACCCTCCCAGTTCACGATTAATTCTAAGCTTGCAGGTGGATACAAGCTCTTTTCCTTCCAACCTAAGCCATCCTTCGGAGCCACTCACAGAACTAAATGTATGAAGTGGCAAGGTGACTGCCTGAAGCACCAGGTCTACATCCTAACCCCCTAGTACTCTCTGTCATTTTAACAAATGTCATTGGATGGCTTCTCACTGGCTGGGTTAGGTCACGCCCCCACACCAGAACCAACCAAAAGGAATGGAAAGATTTCATTAGACCTAGGAAACCAATCATATCCCCAGCCCTAGAGTCCAGGAAGGGTATATCTGTCTCACTAAATTGCAGAGGCTAAGCAGGGAAGGGGAAGAATCCATTGATGGAATGCAGTGTAGAGGAAAGGCAGACAACAGAAAGAGATGTCCAAATGGAGCCTCTTTGAGTCCATAGCCTCAAAGTGAGATAAAATTTAGCTAATAAAAATACATGGGCAGGTTGTCCCCAGGGGCTATCATGAGCTATGTGTAAAATCATCAAATGGTAGAAATAGAAGAAACCTTGTAGACCTTCTTATCCTACCCCCTCATTTTACTGGTGAGGAAGCTGTGTCCCAGGGAGGCCACCCAGGAACTGCCAACAGAGCTGGGTCAGACTCCTACCTGGTCTCCTGACTCCAGGGCTGTAAGAACAGTACTGGCAGAGCCTGAGGGTGGGGGACATGTGCCCTGCCCCTTCAACCTCCCTGAGAGCAAATTTTTAAAAACTTCTCTTAAAAACTGTGAGAGAATCAGTATTCTGGTTGTGATATTATACTATAGTTTTGCAAAATGCTTACATTGGGAGAAACTAGATGAAGAGTGCAGAGAATCTTTCTGTATTATGTCTTACAACTGCCTGAAAATCTACAATTATCTCAATAAAATTTATAATTAAAAAACTGTGAGAGGTTTTTCAAAATGGAAAAAATTTTATATCCAGCCAAGACAGTGCTTGCTATATTTGACTCATCAAATCATCCTCTGAACCAAATAGAGAAATACAGAACAAAAATAGAAGAAGTACTAAAATATATACCTGTGTGCATGTGTGTACCATAGCTTCACTCAAAACCAAAGCAAACATCTCCCAAACAAGATCAGAAGTGGAACAGAAACAGCTATAAGGGGATGAGGTAGAGGCTTTGTTGAAGCTATGGGTCTATTGTACTCTGGGACTAGGGTCAGGCAGAGTGACTGGGTATCAATCCCCATATAGGAACAGGGACCAAGTGCATTCATGTTAGGGCAGGGTACAGAGGGCTAGGGCAGGCTTCTCTCATCCATGATGGGTCATAATTCAACATCCACAGTGCAAGTATAGATAACAAAATCTTGACAGGGTAGATGGAGAAGCAGAGAAAACCCACAGTCACTGGTTGCAAATGGCATCTGCAATATCCATGCAGGATGAGAGGCCAAAGTGGCCAATATAAGAATTGGTTCTGAGCTACCCAACCTGGAGAGATGAACACAGGGGAGGGAAAACCACACACACACACACAGACACACACACGCACACACACACACACACACTTTACTGTCTTCCCTCTCCTTCTTCTTCTTGTTTTGGCCTTTATTTCTGCTCTTCACTGAATAGACAAAATTCAGTCCATCCAAGACAGCCAGCATTGCTGCCCCCAGAGGCTAAAGACAATGTAAGGTTGTTTTGTCACTGCCTTGGACACCTCTATGCCCTTTAATCTGAGAAATCCATTTTAAAAAGGTGTGTTAAAAGATCCTCAGAATTTTCAAACTGTTATTTTTCTCTAGAAATTATTGGCATAGCCCTCCTGCCCCTGTGTGCTCGAAGGCCTGGGAATATTTGTTAGGAGGGAAGGGGACAAGATACCATCCTCCAAAGCCTCTTGGATTCGTGCCTCCCTAGAAGTTTCATCTCTAAGAATGTGCTTCATTTGGATTGTGTGTCCCAAATTCATTTGCCCATAAAGCACCCTTCTAAAGAACCAAAGAAGTTTAACCTCATCCAAAAAAAAAAAAAGAGCAAGTATAAGAATAGAGTCAAAAGCTTTCCCTGAGGTCACAAAGCAAATCAGAATCAAAGTTTGGGCTTGACTCCAGAGTCCTCTACCCAGCCTGCTTTCCCCTATACCTTAAGACCTCCTTTGCACACTTTGAATATAGAATATCAAACAGAAAGCTACAACCTGTTTTCCTTAAATTCCAGCTAAAGTCAAGGAAATCTTAACTTTTCCGGATGACATAATTAGAGGATAGTTTGGTTTCACATTGTTTAGCACAACTCCAAGATTGAAATAAATGTTTGGTTAAAAAAATTTTATAGACTATGAATTGGAGTGACATGGGACATATACTCTAATTCCTCCATTTCTCAGATAGCAAAATTGAGGTAGAGCTAGGAGAAGGGATTTGTTCTAGTCAGAGGAAGAGCTCTGGGCTCACAATTCAACATTTACTGAGCACTCAATTGCTGGAACTGAGCTAGCTGTGTCCATCCACTACCTGACCTAAATTCCGCACAGCCTCAGGCACAGGATACTGTTAATTCTATTCCCATCTTATAGACCAGAACTTGGAGGCTAAGAGAGGTCAGGTAACTGGCTCAAGGTGACACCGTTAGTGAGTGGCACTATCTAGAATCGAGGCCAGGTAGGGCAGACTTCAAAGTCCACCTCAAGACCACACTATGCCATCCTTTCCTTGCCCATTAACCATGTGGCTCCACGAAATGTCTTGCATGAGTCAGATCTTGTTTTGTGCCCTGGCTCTATCACTCTCTACCCAGACAGAGTTTAGCAACTTAACCTCTTTGAAACTCCGTTTCTCAGCACCTGGGTGGCTCAGTCGGTTAAGCATCTGCCTTCAGCTCAGGTCATGATCCCAGAGTCCTGGGATCCAGCCCTGCATCAGGCTCCCTGCTCAGTGGGGAGCCTGCTTCTCTCTCTCCCTCTGCTGCTTCCCCTGCTTGTGCTCTCTCCCTCTCCCTCTCTCTCTCAAATAATAAATCTTAAAAAAAAAAAAAAAGAAACTCAGTCTCTTCATCTGTGAAGTGGGCATTATAATAACACCTCACCTTGCAGGCCTATTATGGGATTAAGATAATCTATGTAAATCACCTAGCCCTGTTCTTGGCCATAGTAGTTAGTTTGTTCTCTTGTTTACCCTCTTGTGGTAACCAGCCTCCAAAATAACCCCCAATGATTTCCCACCTCCTGATATTATATCCTTGTGTATTTTCCCAAACTGTACCAAAGTCAGTTTGTGTGACCAAGAGAGTATAGCAGAAGTGATATACATCATTTCAAAAAACAGGGTATAAAAGATTATGACTTCCCTCTCAGTCTATCATCTATTTATCAATCATCTGTGGGATCACTTGGGAACACCAATAGCCATGTCATGAATGGCTCTATAGAGAGGAGCACCATGGAACTAAGGCCTCTAGCTAAGAGCTAGCAAGAAACTGAGGCCCTCCAACAACCATGTGAGGGATCTTGGAAAGGGATCTTTCAGCCCCAGTCCAGCATTCAGGTGACAGCAGGCCCAGCCGACAGCTTGACTACAACTTCACGAGAGATTCTGAACCAGAACCACCCAAATAAGCCACTCCTAGATTTCTGACCCTCAGAAGCTGTGTGAAACACTAAATATTTGTTGATTCAAACTGCTAAGTTTTGGAGTTATTCGTTACACAGAAATAGACAGCTAATACACCCTTACTTGATTTCCATGGGGGGATCCATAGAGTTATGATGATAGATTTTTGGAGCCTGGGGCTTGGCTCAGAGTTTTCAGGCCTGGCCAAGTTTCTTCAGAGACCCATAACTGCCTGATTAAGATTTGTCCCACTTAACACTCCATGTACATCTTCCCCTTGGCCTGCTTCACTGGGTCTGCATTTAGAAACTGCCTTTAATAGTCTTGAAACAGAATCCCGTTCCAAGCCATCAAGTAACAGAAACAAAGGTGTTCGTTGGGGGCGGGGGGGGGGGGCGGGCGGCGAATGAAAGCATTCTTTTCATTTACATGTCGGCCATGGAGAACAACATGAAAGCATTTTTCAAGTTTTCTTGAATTTGGGCTTCTGTTTTGATTTTTTAAAAGTGCAAATCAGCATCCAAGACCAAACCTTGGGGTAGCAGAGAAATTTAATTAGAACGTAGGATGTTTTACATAAATTTGTTTCTTTCTGTTGTTTTCTTAAGGCTGACAGGATCACCCATCTGCTTAAAATATAATTGAGTGGGGAAGTGAGAAGAGAATAAAAGATCTATTCAGAAAGTTTAACTCCAAACCAGAAGCCTGGGTGTAACTACTGATACTGACCTTGAATTGGGGTGGGGGGGAGAGGTTCTCTGTAAGCCAAAGATATATAGTAGTCAGAATCATCAGCCCCCAGCCTATGATAGTCATAAGGAATATTCAGAAATATTCTGGCCCTCTCCTTTTGGGCACACAGTAAGATTGCAGTTGCCGTTCTCTCTTTCCTTTAAAGTTATGCAGGGGTGTGTGACTTGCTCTAGCCAATAAACTATGAGCAGAGATGATATGTACCACTCTCAAGTGGAAACTTTAAGAGCTAGCACACCAATCCCTTCCCTCTGCCATAGAGATCATAGTAGTACCTGTTGAGATGGCACGATGGTCAGCCTGGCTCTCTGACCCCAATGAGCAGACCATCCCAGGCAGTTTACAGTGAACATATAATAAGAACCATAAATACATTTTTGTTAAGTTAAGTTACTGAGATTTGGTAGGAGTAGGGTGGAGCAGTATTAGTTACACAGTTTAAACCAGCGTACCTAACTAATGCATTGACTTAGAAAATTAGTCCATGATTTGTTCAATCTTTATTCACTCAGTGAACATTTAGCAAGCCCTAACTCCATGTCAAACATCATTCTAGATCCAGGAGGTACCACCTAGGACAATATCAGGCACCCAATACTTGTGGAATAAATATTTGTTGAATAAAGAAATAATCATAATAATTACTAATATCAACATAATGCTTAGTTTATAAGAAGGGCCCAATAAATGACATATGTCGTGAATTTTTTTCAACAACTCTAGGAGGTAAATACTACCACTACATCCATCCATACATATAAGAAACATAGGGTTTAAAGTGGTTAAGTCATTCACTGTAAATTATATAATCAATAAGTTGTACAGCTAGCCCTAAACCCAGGTTCTCTCTGGATCTATAGTTTGTGCTGTTAACCATTATATTATGCTATCGCCAAACAGGTGAGTGAATAAATGAGAATAAAGAGGAAGCATTTGTCTTTGAAGGTTTTACAATATAGCAGGGACACTGATGTGCACAAACAATTCCAATTCCAAGAAATCTGAACCTGGTGGAACTGGAAAGGTTTTACAGAGAAAGCAACATTTGAGCTGGGTATGGAAGAAGCTCAGACAAGTTAACAGACAAGGGGGGAGGGCATTCCAGGCTAAGAGAATAGCATTTTCAAGGGCATGATGGGTAGTGCCACTACCAGGAAACAGACCTCATTACAAGAATGAGAAATCCCCCTTTGTCTTCCCAATACCCTGTAACTGGTCTAAGAAAATCTTTAGCTGTGACAAAGTAGCCAGTAGTGAAAGAAGGAAAGTAAGCACCATGCTAGCTACATGACTTTCAGGGCCACCATTCACTCTATGAATGTTTCTTGAGCCTCTCCATCAAGCCTGGCAATATGCTGGCCCTGGGGCTGTAGCAATGAGTAGCTGAGAATTGCAGACCTGAGCGGTAGGCTTCAGAGGCCAGTTTGCATCAGGATAATCTACACAAGCCAGGCAAGGCTCAAGCAGAAATCCTAGCCAGATGAATGACCTTTGGGAGGATTTTGAACAAGTGGCCCAATCCCTGGGACAGAAGCACATCATCTTCTTAGCCATCCTTTGTCCTAGTGGGCAGCCATCTATGTCAAGTACATTAACTGGACTTCAGAGTGTCCAAGATATGTTGGGTTCGTAGATACTTTATCCAAAGACATCCTCACTTCCCTTGTCTTTCCTGGCCTCTAGCTACTTTTGTTGTAACTGCAATAGTATGGGAAGTTTTATAAAAATCCCTGTAGCATAATACAGGAGTAGTGGTGTTTGAGGGCTGGCTGAAAGGGCTTTGGAGGCTTACAAAAGGATCTGGTTTCCCAGAAGCTTATGTCTGTGTGGCTCTGCTTCAAAGGCCACTAAATTCCCGCCAGAATTAAGAAGAAAAATTCCTCAAAATCCTTTTCACTCAGGGTGTGCAAGGCAAGGATTAGATCCATCATGCACAACCTATCTTACTATCCATGATTCTCTTTTGTGGGGCTTGAGCTGGCTCAAGGATGTTGTGCCTGCCTGCAGAGGGACAGACTCTGTGGGCTTAAAATCTGCAATCAGCAGCATCAAAAGCTCAAAGCTTCCGCCCTCCAAATGACTGGAATCACCCCTCAAAACCAGACCAACTTGCCAAAAATAAGTTAGTCAAAAGCTACCTTGCAAAATAATCAATTTTCCAAAAGTCTAATAAACAGTAAAAACTCACCAAATTAGGATTTTTTTCTCTAGGTGCCCCTGCCTCTCACCTTGCCTTGGCCCTTGGAATATTTACCTTAAAAATTATTTTCAATCAACAAATTGGACATTCAGTGAACTGTTTATTCAGTGAATTAATTCATTACTGATTTTCACAAATTGACCTATAACAGTCCCTCACCTGGATGCATACAAGGACTTCTGATCAGTTCCTCCCTCCCCCAGTCAGTCATGAGAGCACTTGTCAGAAAAGTTTCCATGACCTTAATGACCTCAATTGTTTTGGCCAGAAGGCCTTTGCATCTGAATATGGGAGAATTGTCACCATCCCCCACAGAGATGCACCACCCCTCCCCAGTGTGGGAAGGAGGCTTCATTGTTGAAAACTTGCCCGCTGTTTGTTTACTTAAATTTGGGCACTTTCTCTGACCTCGCTGGAAAGTCATTATGAAAGAGCGAACTCTTGGCAGGTGTGTACGTTACAAGTGACATGCTTTAAAAACACCTCGTGTAAATCAGATATTGCCATAAAATGGAAATTGCAGCCACAAATTGCATACTTATTAACAGCAGTGTCTGATATATGAGGTGACGTTGACACTATATAACAGGTAGCCTGAGAAATAGGAAGTTACATGTGGAGCATAAAAGATAATTACTTTTCAATCCACAATAATACAATCTCTCTTATTTTTGACATGACAGAATCCTGCATCAAAGCTGGAAAGATACTTAAGGCTGGTATCCAAGCCCTTCATTTTACAGATAAGAAGGCTGAGACCAGTAAGAGCATAGGATCTGCCCAAGGTCACTTAGAGAGAGCCTAGCAGAGCTGCTGCCTTGACACCAGGCAAGAAAATTCCATGGCTCTGTCCACATTCTTCTCTAAGTTTATGAAGATAGGAAATCTACTTGAGTCTACTCCACAGCAGAGTCAAGGGAGCACTCTGGAGGAGACAAGGCAAGAGACACATGGCCCCTGCCATCAAAACATTCACAGTTGGGCACAATGGAAAGACCAAGCTTAAGCCTTACCTCTTTGACCTTGGACAAGTCATTTAGTCTCACTGAGTTTCAGTTTCTTAGTACAAAAGATGAAGCTGATTTCACGTACCTATCTCACAAAGATATCATAAAGAATTAAATGAGACATTCGAGGTAAGATAAACAAATGAGGCATTTGACCTATCAAGAACTGAATTCATGTCATTTTGTACCAATCTACAAAAGGGCCACCATTGCCAAAAGTGAATGCCATCACAGTTCAGGGTGAAACTGATGGGGTTGTTATACTCAACGTCTGTATCCTCCAGCCATTGCCCCAGATATGTCTCCCCAGAACCTGTACAGATATGCACCTCCCAGACACTCTTAATGGCATCATTCTGTCCCCCAATTTACAGTTACTTCCAATTTCAAAGGACTTCTGATTCCAGAAATTGAAATTCTAAGTGAATTCAGTGGTCCATGCACACATTTCTGAAACTCTGCCACCACTAATCCCATTTCCCAGAATATAAACTGCCCAAGGGCTGGGATGTTTTGGTCCTTCATTCCACAGACATTTATGGAGAGCCTACTTTACACCAGACTCTGAACAAAGCAGACAAACTCCTGCTTTAATGGATTGAGATATGCAATTAAGAAAGAGAAAAGTAGAAAATTCTTTAAGTAGAAGAGAAAACCAAGATAATGTCAGAGTGACAGATACTACAAAGGAATACAAATGGCTGATATATTGACTGGGAATATGGCACACAATCAGGGTGGCATTCAGCCAGTGTGCACAGATGTGGCCGTCCCAGTTGTGCATGGCTAGTATCTGTTGGATTAACCAGTGATTGTGCCATCCCTGATGTTAGAAATGTTTAATGCCACCACTGGTGTGTGGTGCATCTTTAGATTGTTGAGGAGGGCATCTTCAAGAGCACAGTATTGAGCAAGATCTGAATAATGAGAAGTTGACCATGAGTAGATCTAAGGGAGGAGTGTTCCAGAAGACAGCATCAGCATGTGCAAAAGACCTGTGGCAGGAAGAGAAGCTGGGAGTAGGTTACATCAACATGGATGGGACTGGAGGAGATTATGCTAAGTGAAATAAGTCAAGCAGAGAAAGTCAATTATCGTATGATTTCACTTATTTGTGGAACATAAGGAATAGCATGGAGGACATTAGGAGAAGGAAGAACCAGCCAGGGTGACTGATGCACAGTAATCACCAGGTTGGCAAGGTGAGCAGGAGCCATGTACCAAATTTGGGGGTTATTCAGAGTGTGGGGAGGAGGAAGAGTTTCAAGCTAGGGAGTGAAAGGATTTGGATTTTCAATTGTAAAAGAGCACCCTAGTTGCTTCTGTGGAGAGGTAAGTGTGTATCAGTGCCTAGAATTGTGCCTACTAGGTAGCAGGAGCTGAATAACCTACTGCTAAATCAAAGAATGAACATTCTTGTACCTTCTCAGGTGCTAAATGAGGCCATTCCTGATCTGAGTTAGTATTTTTTAAGTCCTCTCTCTATGGCCACTACTGAGCAAAGGTGAAATGTTCTCATGCATTTTAGCTGCTGATGGTGCTTGAGCTATTCCAACGAGCCCCAGCTTAGACGATGGTCCCTGAGGCAGGCTCCGGACTTCACACAGTGGGGATCCTTGAGGAACATCTTGGGCAGTTTCCAGGCAGAAATGGACATCTCACACCTTTCTCACTCACAAACCTTAGCACATAGAAGCCCATGCTGAGGAGCTCCTATTTTTTCTGTAGGTCTCTCCACTATAATGGGAAAATTAGACTGTCATTCAGGAAAAGTCCTATTTGGGATTGTCGTTAGCACCTCTGATTTTGCAATCTGGGTTTGTACATGATTTTCTCACTTTGCTTGTCAATGAAAGGAAAGGAGAAGCTTGGGAGAGAATTTTGTTTATTTATTCAACAAATATTTATTTGTTATTAACCTAGTATGTTGCAGATATTGCTATAGGTGCTGGGAGTACAGAACTCATTAAAAAAATTTTTTTTTAATTTTATTATGTTAGTCACCATACAATACATCATTAGTTTTTGATGTAGTGATCCACGATTCATTGTTTTTGTATAATACCCAGTGCTCCATGCAGTACGTGCCCTCCTTAATACCCATCACCAGGCTAACCCATCCCCCCTTCCCTCTAAAACCCTCAGATTGCTTCTCAGAGTCCATAGTCTCTCATGGTTCATCTCTCCCTCTGATTCCCCCCCTTCATTTTTCCCTTCCTTCTCCTGATGTCCTCCATATTATTCCTTATGTTCCACAAATAAGTGAAACTATATGATAATTGACTTTCTCTGCTTGACTTATTTCACTTAGCATAATCTCCTCCAGTCCTATCCATGTTGATGTAAAAGTTGGGTATTCATCCTTTCTGATGGCTGAGTAATATTCCATTGTATATATGGACCACAACTTCTTTATCCATTCTTCTGTTGAAGGGCATTTTCGCTCTTTCCACAGTTTGGCTATTGCGGACATTGCTGCTATGAACATTGGGGTGCATACAGCTCTTCTTTTCACTACATCTGTGTCCTTGGGGTAAATACCCAGTAGTGCAATTGCTGGGTCATAAGGTAGCTCTATTTTTAATTTTTTGAGGCACCTCCACACTATTTTCCAAAGTGGCTGTACCAACTTGCGTTCCTACCAAAAGTGTAAGAGGGTTCCACTTTCTACACAACTTCTCCAACATCTGTTGTTTCTTGCCTTGTCAATTTTTGCCATTCTAACTGGTGTAAGGTGGTATCTCAACGTGGTTTTGATTTGAATTTCCCTGATGGCTAATGACGATGAATATTTTTTCATGTGTCTGTTAGCCATTTGTATGTCTTCTTTGGAGAAGTGTCTGTTCATGTCTTCTGCCTCATTTTTTACTTGATTATTTGTTTTTTGGGTGTTGAGTTTGAGAAGTTCTTTATAGATCTTGGATACCAGCCCTTTTTTTTTTTAAGATTTTATTTATTTATTTGACAGAGAGAGACACAGCGAGAGAGGGAACACAAGCAGGGGGAGTGGGAGAGGGAGAAGCAGGCTTCCCGCGGAGCAGGGAGCCTGATGCGGGGCTCCATCCCAGGACCCTGGGATCATGACCTGAGCCAAAGGCAGATGCTTAACAACTGAGCCACTCAGGCACCCCAAGATACCAGCCCTTTATCTATAGTGTCTTTTGCAAATATCTTCTCCCATTCTGTGGGTTGCCTCTTTGTTTTGTTGACTGTTTCCTTTGCTGTGCAGATGAGGAACTCATGAAATTTAAAAAACAAATCATTGCCTTTGTGAGGAGAAACAGACAATACACAAAACAAAACAAATCATTATATATATAATTTTATATGTGTAATACTTGAGATATATATATATAAAATACTTGATTGCACAGGAAACAGGAGAGGGAGAGTCCAGGGGCTGCATATTTAAATAAGGTCCTCAGGGAAGGTCACTTGAAGGAGGTGAGGGATTAGTCCTAATGAAGTCTGCAGGGAGAGTGCTGCAGGCAAATTGTCCAGAGGAATAGGGCTTAGTGTGTTTAAGGAGCCACAAGGACACCAGTATGGCTAGAGTAGAATAGAAAAGGGCGACAAGAGTGTGAAAGAAAGGCAAAGAGGTGACGCTGGGGCAGATGCTGTTGGGCTCTGTGGGTCTGGTTAAGACTGGCTCTTATACAGAATGAAATGGAAAACACCAGAGGATTTTGAGCAGACATATATTTACAGGATCACTTTGTTGAGGTTTGGGGAACAGACTGAAAGAAAGCCAGGACAAGAGCTGAAAAAGTCCTTCCTCCATCTGCTGGAAGAGCTTCCTGAAGCTCCCTCCCTTGTCCTTTGGTGTCATTAGGAGTAGATGTTAAGGGTAACTGCTGCAGCATCTCCATACCCATCTGAATATGAAGCTTCTCCATGGAGGAGACAGAACCAAGGGAACTGCAGGAAAATGCAGACAGAATTATAGAATTTGGTCAACTGTGAAGCCCACCTTGCACCTGAACTTCCAGTTTTGTGAGTCAATCAACATCATGATTGTTCTAAACCAAAAAGAATTGGGTTTTCTGTTTCTTGCACCCAAAATCTTTCTGATTCATCATCCAATCTCACTATCCATCAATCACTGTTTGCTCCCAACATTCATGCTGTGGCTTCCCAGACAATCTCTACTTAGTTGTGTATAAGGTCTCAATTCAGGAAATGGTGTCACTTTTTTCTCTATGAGATGTCCTTCCATGGAATCCTCCAACATTGGAGTCTTCGAACTGTCAGATTCATCAACTATTCCTCATAATTTGTGTACTAATTCACTCAACATTTATTGAGTCCTGGACTGGTCCTTGCTCTGTCCTATATGAGCAAAATCAATCCCAGCTCTTAAGGAGTCATGAGTGTATATGAGAGACTATGGACTCTGAGAAACAAACTGAGGGTTCTAGAGGGGAGGGGCATGGGGGAATGGGTTAGCCTGGTGATGGGTATTAAAGAGGGCATGTATTGAATGGAGCACTGGGTGTTATATGCAAACAATGAATCATGGAACACTACATCAAAAATTAATGATGTAATGTATGGTGATTAATGTAACATAACAAAATTTTTTAAAAAGAGAGAGTATGCAAGAAAGAGAGATCTGCTGGTTACCTGACATTGTATCAAGTGTTAAAAATGGCTTTCTTTAGTGTAGCCCATGCATTAGCAAATACTTGACCCTCTTTGGGCCTCAGTTTGATCTTCCATAAGTAGCCCTTTCCAACTTTGGAAGTTTATGGATCTATGATTGATGGTAACTTTCCTTTGGGTTTGATCTCTAGAGTTAGATTTCTGTACTAGACAATGAACCAGAGATCACAAAGACCTTTCATCTTTTTTCAAAACCAGAGTAAAAATCACAGTGACATGGCTCATGACTAAGTAAGATTTGGCAGTACCATGAGCCAAGTCACATACTTCCAAATATATACAATAAAACCTTTTTATAATGCAGTTACCTCATAACAAAGATATTAGTCATCTCCCCACTATCAACCACCAATTTCCAATTTCTCCCTTCTTAACTTCTTGCTTTGAGTGATATAGCACTATGGTTAAGTCAATTAGCTTGGAATTAGTCTGCTTAGTGTCCTCATTCCTTTTGACTCCTACATATTGATCAACTGATCCTTCTGATTCCCTCTTCCTTAAAATTCTTCTCTGATACCAGTGAGATTACATTTGAGTGATTCTCCCACATGTCTGGAAGCTAGTATTATATAAGTCACCTTGACTGATGCCTCTTTATCCATCACCAATTATCTGAAAATGTCCCCAGGTCCTGTCCTTATCCTCTTCTCCCTCTAAATTTCTTCTCCTTGAGCATCTTCCATCTTATGACTAAGTCTCAGACCTGTATTTTTTGTGTACCCCTTTCATCTGTGCACCAACCCATGTTTCACACATCTCCTCCCCCTCCCTCTTCTTCCCTCTATCAGTTAGGATTCATCTAGCAAAACAGAAACCATCCTAGGTGTTTTAAACAGAGAGAATTTTTTTTATTATTATGTTATGTTAATCACCATACATTACATCATTAGTTTTTGATGTACTGTTCCATGATTCATTGTTTGCATATAATACCCAGTGCTCCATGCAGTACGTGCCCTCTTTAATAGCCATCACCAGGCTAACCCATCCCCCACCCCACCCCCTCTAGAACCCTCAGTTTGTTTCTCAGAGTCCATAGTCTCTCATGGTTCGTCTCCCCCTTCGATTTACCCCCCTTCATTTTTCCCTTCCTGCTATCTTCTTCTTCTTCTTCTTCTTCTTCTTCTTCTTCTTCTTCTTCTTCTTTTTAACATATAATGTATTATTTGTTTCAGAGGTACAGGTCTGTGATTCAACAGTCTTACACAATTCACAGTACTCACCATAGCACATGCCCTCCCCAATGTTTATCACCCAGCCACCCCATCCCTCCCACCCCCCACCACTCCAGCAATCCTGTTTGTTTCCTGAGATTAAGAATTCCTCATATCAGTGAGGTCATATGATACATGTCTTTCTCTGATTGACTTATTTCGCTCAACATGATACCCTCCAGTTCCATCCACATCATTGCAAATGGCAGGATTTCATTCCTTTTGGTGGCTGCATAATATTCCATTGTATATATACCACATCTTCTTTACCCATTCATCTGTAGATGGACATCTTGGCTCTTTCCATATAAACAGAGAGAATTTAATAGCAACTGGTTACTCAGGTGATGGAAAAGCCAAGAAGTCAAAACATGGGACACTAAGACAACCCAGAGATTAAACACAGCAGGAACATTCTACCAACCTTAGCATTAGAGGAACAGTAGGAGGAGGTGATATCAAAAAGAGCCTAGAAGCTGGAGCTTTCCAGAGGCCCTACAGTCATGGCAGGAGCTGTTTGTTGAAGCTAAGTCCATGAAAAGAGAGGCTGTCTAACTTCAATTGGAACCAGGGTTGAGATGTAGACTACCAGATATGATACTAGAAACAGGGAAAGAAGAAGAAAAACTCTCCTCCCATTCTCCAATCTTCCATCAATAGCTCTGTAAACTAGAGGTCAAAGGAGCCTGGGAACTGTAGCTCCCTGTGACAGAGAGCTTAAAAAAAAAAAAAAAAAAAAAAAAGCTAATAGTACACCCCCCCCGCAAGCTTCACCTCTCAATATCAACATTCAGTCAGATGGCTTCATTTCTTTTCACTAGGACCCTCAGTGTTATATCCAACCTCTTCTACACACTTCTTCTTGCCTTCACTGCAAAATGTATCCACGGCCTGTTATTTCGTCTCTGAAATAAATTCCTATTGACTCGTCTTTCACCAGTTCTGCAGCCAATCATGGTAACCAAGGGATTTAGTGCTTTACATTGGTAGAGCTTCTGTCACATGCCCATCCTTGGAATCAAGGGTAGAGTTATCCCAACCAAATCTCATGGACAGAAAATGAGTAAAGGGCTGTTGCCCAAAGGAAAACCAGGGTTCTGTTATAAAAAATAGAAACAATGAATGCTGGAGGTAGAGACAAACATAGGGCTCTGCTACACCCTCCTTTCATTATATGTCTCCTATAAAACCAACCAAAGAATCTCTATTTCTTAGTCTGTTTTAAGACCACATTATAATGAAAAAAGGAGAAACAACCTAAATGTCTATCAAGGGAGAAATGGCTGAAATGAAATATAGTGATTTGGAATGTTCTCAAGCTTTATTATTTAACGCAAGGAGCAAAGTAAAGAACATACCACCATTTTTTGAAAGAAAAAGGAAGGAGGAGAGTATGCTTCTTCCACCTTGTGTTGTATTTACTATCTCTGGAAGAATACATAAGAGCCAGATAATTGGGGCCACCTCCTGGAGAGAACAGGGAAACTGGTAGATCAAAATTGGGGGGAAAAAACCTGACTTTTCACTATATGCCCCTTTTTTGTACCATTTGAACTTTACTTCATATTACTTCTCCAAATAAATTAAGTTTAAAAAAAGACATTAGATAAAACTTTTCTAAATAACACAAAGATCAAAGAAGAAATCTCATGAGAAATTTTAAAATATTTTGAACTACCTGAAAATGAAAGTACAACTTACCAAAACTTGTAAGATGCAGAAAAAACAGTGCTTAGAGGAAAATTGATAGCATTGAATGCATACATTAGAAAAGAAGAAAGACAGAATCCAACAGTACATTAAAAGGATTATTCATAATGACCAAGTGGGATATATTCCTGGGCTGCAAGGTTGGTTCAACATCCACAAATCAATCAGTGTGATACAATACATTAATAAAAGAAAGAACAACAGCCATATGGTCCTCTCAATAGATGCAGAAAAAGCATTTGACAAAGTACAGCATCCTTTCTTGATTAAAACTCTTCACAGTGTAGGGATAGCGGATACATACCTCAATATCATAAAAGCCATCTATGAAAAACCCACAGCGAATATCATTCTCAAGGGGAAAAAACTGAGAGCTTTACCCCTAAGGTCAGGAACACAGCAGAGATTTCCACTATCAACACTGCTGTTCAACATAGTACTAGAAGTCCTAGCCACAGCAATCAGACAACAAAAAGAAATCAAAGGCATCTGAATTGACAAAGAAGTGAAACTCTCACTTTTTGCAGATGATATGATACTTTATGTGGAAAACCCAAAAGACTCCACCCCAAAACTGCTAGAACTCATACAGGAATTCAGTAAAGTGACAGGATATAAAATCAATGCACAGACATCAGTTGCATTTCCATACACCAACAACAAGACAGAAGAAAGGAAAATTAAGGAGTTGATCCCATTTACAACTGCACCCAAAACCATAAGATACTTAGAAATAAATCCAACCAAAGAGGCAAAGGATCTGTACTCAGAAAACTATAGAATACTCATGAAAGAAATTGAGGAGGACACAAAGAAATGGAAAAACGTTCCATGCTCATGGACTGGAAGAACAAATATTGTGAAAATGTCTATGCTACCTAGAGCAATCTACACATTCAAAGCAATCCCCATCAAAATACCATCCACTTTTTTCAAAGAAATGGAACAAATAATCCTAAAATTTGTATGGAACCAGAAAAGACCCTGAATAGCCAGAGGAATGTTGATAAAGAAAAGCAAAGCTGGTGGCATCACAATTCCACATCCACAAATCATCAAGACAGTATAGTAGTGGCACAAAAACAGACACATAGATCAATGGAACAGAATAGAGAGCCCAGAAATGAACCCTCAACTCTATGGTCAACTAATCTTCGACAAAGCAGGAAAGAATGTCCAATGGAAAAGACAGTCTCTTCAACAAATGGTGTTGGGAAAATTGGACAGCCACATGCAGAAGAATGAAACTCGACCATTTCCTTACACCACACACAAAAATAGACTCCAAATGGTTGAAAGACCTCAGTGTGAGACAGGAGTCCATCAACATCCTAAAGGAGAACACAGGCAGCAACCTCTTCGACCTCAGCCGCAGCAACTTCTTCCTAGAAACATCGCCAAAGGCAAGGGAAGCAAGGGCAAAAATGAACTATTGGGATTTCATCAAGAGAAAAAGCTTTTGCACAGCAAAAGAAACAGTCAACAAAACCAAAAGACAACTGACAGAATGGGAGAAGATATTTGCAAATGACATGTCAGATAAAGGGCTAGTATCCAAAATCTATAAAGAACTTCTTAAACTCAACACCCAAAGAACAAATGATCCAATCAAGAAATGGGCAGAAGACATGAACAGACATTTCTGCAAAGAAGACATCCAAATGGCCAACAGACACATGAAAAAGTGCTCAATATCACTTGGCATCAGGGAAATCCAAATCAAAACCTCAATGAGATACCACCTCACACCAGTTAGAATGGCTAAAATTAACAAGTCAGGAAATGATAGATGTTGGCGAGGATGCAGAGAAAGGGGAACCCTCCTACACTGTTGGTGGGAATGCAAGCTGGTGCAGCCACTCTGGAAAACAGTATGGAGGTTCCTCAAAAAGTTGAAAATAGAGCTACCCTACGATCCAGCAATTGCCCTACTGGGTATTTACCCCAAAGATACAAATGTAGTGATCTGAAGGGGCACCTGCACCCCAATGTTTATAGCAACAATGTCCACAAGAGGCAAACTATGGAGAGAGCTTAGATGTCCATCAACAGATGAATGGATAAAGAAGACGTGTTATATATATACAATGGAATATTATGCAGCCATCAAAAAATGAAATATTGCCATTTTCAACAACATGGATGGAACTGGAGGGTATTATGCTAAGTGAAATAAGTCAATCAGAGAAAGACAAGCATTGTATGATCTCACTGACATGAGGAATTTGAGAAACAAGACAGAGGATCATAGGGGAAGGGAGGGAAAAATGAAACAAGACAAAACCAGAGAGGGATACAGACCATAAGAGACTCTTAATCTCAGGAAACAAACTGAGGATTGCTGGAGTGGAGGGGGGTGGGAGGAATCGGGTGGCAGGGTGATGGACATTGGGGAGGGTATGTGCTATGGTGAGTGCTGTGAATTGTATAAGACTGATGAATCACAGACCTGTACCCCTGAAAGAAATAATACATTATATGTTAATAAAAAAGAAAAGAAAAGAAGAAACCTCTAAAATCAATAATCTAGGCTTCCACATTGGGACATTAGGGGGAAAAGAGCAAATTAAATCCAAAGTAAGCAGAAGAAAATAAAAAATAAAAATTAGAGCAGAAATCAATGAAATTACAATGTTTATAGCAGCAGTGTCCACAATAACCAATATATGGAAATAGCCCAGATGTCCAGCAACAAATGAATGGATAAAGAAGATGTGGTATATATATACAATGGAATATTATGCAGCCATCAAAAGGAATGAAATCTTGCCATTTGTAACAACGTGGATGGAACTGGAGGGTATTATGCTGAGTGAAATAAGTCAATCAGAGAAAGACATGTGTCATATGACCTCACTGATATGAGGAATTCTTTTTTTTTTTTTTTTTTTTTTTAAAGATTTTATTTATTTATTTGAGAGAGAGAGAATGAGAGACAGAGAGCATGAGAGGGAGGAGGGTCAGAGGGAGAAGCAGACTCCCTGACGAGCAGGGAGCCCGATGTGGGACTCGATCCCGGGACTCCAGGATCATGACCTGAGCCGAAGGCAGTCGCTTAACCAACTGAGCCACCCAGGCGCCTGATATGAGGAATTCTTAATCTCAGGAAACAAACTGAGGGTTGCTGGAGTGGTTGGGGGTGGGAGGGATGGGGTGGCTGGGTGATAGACATTGGGGAGGGTATGTGCTATGGTGAGCGCTGTGAATTGTGTAAGACTGTTGAATCACAGACCTGTACCTCTGAAACAAATAATACATTATATGTTAAAAAAAAAAAAAAAGAAGAAGAAGAAGAAGAAGATAGCAGGAAGGGAAAAATGAAGGGGGGGAATTCAGAGGGGGAGATGAACCATGAGAGACTATGGACTCTGAGAAACAAATTGAGGGTTCTAGAGGGGAGGGGGGTGGGGGGATGGGTTAGCCTGATGATGGCTATTAAAGAGGGCATGTTCTCCTTGGAGCACTGGGTGTTATGCACAAACAATGAATCATGGAACACTACATCAAAAACTAATGATGTAATGTATGGTGATTAACATAACATAATTAAAAAAAAATGAAGGATACAAAACTAAAAAAAAAAAAAAGAATGAAATCTTGCCATTTGCAATGACATGGAGGGAACTAGAGGGTATTATGCCAAGCAAAATAAATCAGTTAGAGAAAGAAAAATACCATATGATTTCACTCATATGTGGAATTTAAGAAACAAAACAGATGAGCATAGGGGAAGGGAAGGATAAATAAAACAAGATAAAAACAGAGAGGGAGACAAACCATAAGAGACTCTTAACTATAGGAAACAAACTTGAGGGTTTCTGGAGGGGAGTTAGGTATGAGGATGAGATAATTGGGTGATGGGCATTAAGGAGGTCACATGAAATAATGGGCACTGGGTGTTATATGCAACTGATGAATCACTAATTCTACCTTTGGAACTAATAATACACTATGTGTTAATTAAATTGAATTTAAAAATTTTAAAAAGAACATGTTAGTTGAAAGATGCTGTAAAAAAAGAAATCAATGAAATTGAAAACAGGAAATCGATAGAGAAAATCAACAAAATTAAAAGCTGTTTCTTTGAAGAAATCAATAAAATCAATAAGCCTCTAGCCAGACTGACTAATTTAAAAGAGAGAAAGGATGCAACTTACTAATATCAGAAACGAATGAGGGAACATCACCACAGATCTCATGGATGTTAAAGGGTAATAAAAGAGTATTACTAATAACTCTATGTCCACTAATTTGGTAGCCTAGATGAAATGGGTCAATTCCTTGAAAAACACAAATCTGCTGAAACTCATGCATAAAGAAATAAATTACCTGAATAGGCCTATATCTATTAAAGAAATTGAATTCATAATTAATAACCTTTAAGGGTGCCTGGGTGGCTCAGTCAGTGAACGTCTGACTCTTGCTTCAGCTCAGGTCACGATCTCAGTGTTGTGAGATCAAGCCCCATATCGGGCTCCGTGCTAAATGGGGAATCTGTCTCCCTCTCCCTCTGCCCCTCCCCCTGCTCATGCTCTCTCTCTCTCTCTCTCTAAAATAAATAAATAAATCTTTTTAAAAATTAATAACCTTCAATTAATTAAAGCACAGACCCAAATGGGTTCACTGGTTAATTCTACCAAACATTTAGAAAGAAATTATACCAATTCTCTACATAGCTTCCAGAAAACAGAAGCAGAGGGAATACTTTCTAATTCATTCTACAAGGTTAGGATTACCTTAATTCCAAAACCAGACAATGATATGAGAAAAAAAAACCATAGACCAGTATCTCTCATGAACATAGATGCAAAAATCCTCAACGAAATATTAGTAAATCAAATCCAACAATATACAAAAATAAGTATACACCACAATCAAGTGGGCTTTATCTCAGATATGCAAGAATGGTTCAACATCAGAAAATCAATTAATGTAATCTATTACATCAATAGATTAAAAAAGAAAAATCACATGATTGTATCAATAGATACAGAAAATCATCTGACAAAATTCAATATCTATTTATGGTAAAAAAAAAACTCTCATGAAATTAGGAATAAAGTGAAAATTCTTCAACTTGATAAAGAATATTTACAAAAAAGCTACAGCTAACATCATACTTAATGGTGAGAAACTTGGGAGTGCCTGGCTGGCTCAGTCAGTAGAGCATGCAACTCTTGATCTCAGTGTCATGAGTTCAAGCCCCACATTGAGTGTAGAGCTTACTTTAAAAAAAATAGTGAGAAACCTGAAATTTCCTTAGTAGAATAAGGAGTGAGGCAAAGATGTCCCCTCTCATAACTGCTTTTCAACATTGTACTAGAATTCTTATCTAATGCAATAAGACAAGAAAAAGAAAATAGAAGGTGTACAGAATGGGAAGAAAGAACTATAACTGTCTTTGTTCACAGATGACACAATCATCTATGTAGAAAATCCAAAAACTGACAAAAAAACCCCCCTGGAACTAATAAGTAATTATAACAAGGTTGCAGGACACAAAGTTAACATACAAAAGTCAATCATTTTCCTATCTATCAGTGATAAACAAGTGAACTTTGAAATAAAAAAAACAAATTGTCATTTACATTAGCACCCCCCCAAAATAAAATACTTAGGTATAAACCTAACAAAATATTCATGCATCTATATGAAGAAAACTACAAAATTCATAAATAAAATCAAGGAAGACCTAAATAAATGGTGAAATATTCCATGTTCATAAAGAGACTCAATATTGTCAAGATGTCAGTTCTTCCTACATTTATCTACGTATTTAATGCAATCCCAATCAAAACCCCAGCAGCTTACTTTGTGTATATTGACAAACTGATTCTAAAGTTTAGGGGAAAGATGGCAGAGGAGTAGGGGACCCTATTTCAGCTGGTCCCCAGAATTGAGCTGGATATCTACCAGACCACTCTGAGCACCACGAAACCAGCCTGAGATGTAAGAAGATCTGGATCTCTACAAACAGAATATCGCAGGTGGTTGGTTTTGAGGTACGAAGCGGAGAGCCGTGATTCTGTGGGCAGATATTGGAGGATAAACGGCAGCAGGAGGGTGCCTGGCCATGGGGATCCTACACCGCCGGTGAGTGACAGCCTCGCGCACTGCAGACGGGCACAGACTCGCAGACCGGTAGCGGCAGGGAAAGGACTTTAGGGCAGCCCCCGGGATGGAAACCCGGAGTGGAGCGATCGCATGTGCTGGAACTGCAGCCCCCGGGACGGAAATCCAGAGCGGTGGGGTCGCGCCTGCGAACTGCACCCCCAGGACGGAAACCCAGAGCGGCGGGGTTGCGCGCAGGTGAACTGGGAGCGGCTGATGGTTTTAGAAGCACAAAGGGCAGAGACATGCTCCGACCTGGAGGCAGGACTGGGAGCGCTGCAGAGGGGTGCACAACCCAGGCCGTTGCAGTTTATAGCAGCACGGACAGAAACGGAGACGGTGTGGCCTGGAGAGTTCACTAAAGAACAGACTGCGGTCTCTCTGCTCTGAGGCAGAGGGTTGGAAACGGTCTCTTCTGCTCTGACTCACGGAAGAGACATGGAAAACCGCCAGGGAAAGGTGCCAGAGAACAAAAGCCCCAAAAACTGATTCCTGCTGAGCCCATCCCCCACCACAGGGGCACAGGGCAACTCCGCCGGAACAGGGTTGCCTGAGTTAACAGCGTGGCAGGCCCCTCCTGCAGAAGACAGGCTGGGAAAACAAGAGGCCAGCAACCCTAAGGTCCCAAGAAAACAGGTGCATCTTGCTTGGGTTTTGGTCAATAATTTGGACTCTATACATTCCCTCAAACACCCATCAACAGAATGACTAGAAGGAGGAGCCCCCAAAACAGAAAAGACTCAGAGTTTGTGACTTATGCTGCAGATTTACAAATGGATGCAGATATAACCAAGATGTCGGAGATGGAATTCAGGCTAGCAATTGTGAAGACAATGGCTAGAATGGAGAAATCAATTAATGGCAACATAGAGTCTCTAAGGGTGGAAATAAAAGGTGAATTGGCAGAACTTAAAAATGCTATCAATGAGATCCAATCCAATCTAGATAATCTAACAGCTAGGGTAAGTGAGGCAGAAGAACGAATAAGCGACCTGGAAGACAATATAATAGATAAAAAGGGAAAAGAGGAGGCCAGGGAAAAACAACTCAGAATCCATGAAAATAGAATCAGAGAAATAAGTGACACCATGAAGCGTCCC
Source organism: Phoca vitulina (assembly GCF_004348235.1). Taxonomy (NCBI): domain Eukaryota; kingdom Metazoa; phylum Chordata; class Mammalia; order Carnivora; family Phocidae; genus Phoca; species Phoca vitulina. The sequence goes on along the minus strand of NW_022589733.1, from coordinate 2,437,936 downwards.
AATGTCAGAATAATTGGAATCCCGGAGGGAGTGGAGAGAGAGAGAGGACTAGAAGATGTATTTGAGCAAATCGTAGCTGAGAACTTCCCTAATCTGGGGAATGAAACAAACATTCGAGTCCTAGAGGCAGAGAGGACCCCTCCTAAGATCAAGGAAAACAGGCCAACACCCCGGCATGTAATAGTAAAACTTGCAAATCTTAGAACCAAGAAAACCATCTTAAGGGCAGTTAGGGGGAAGAGATTCCTTACGTACAGAGGGAGGAACGTCAGAATAACATCAGACCTATCCACAGAGACCTGGCAAGCCAGAAAGGCCTGGCAAGACATATTCAGGGTACTAAATGAGAATAACATGCAGCCAAGGCTACTTTATCCGGCAAGGCTTTCATTTAGAATGGATGGATGGAGAGATGCAGAGCTTCCATGACTGACAGAAACTGAAAGAATATGTGACCACTAAGCCAGCCCTGCAAGAAATATTAAGGGGGGTTCTATAAAAGGAGAAAGACCCCAAGAGTGATATACAACAGAAATTTACAGGGACAATCTATTAAAACAACGTCTTCACAGGCAACATGATGACAATTAATTCATATCTTTCAATAATCACTCTCGACGTGAATGGCCTAAATGCTCCCATAAAATGGCACAGGGTTGCAGATTGGATAAAAAGACAGGACCCATCCATATGCTGCCTACAAGAGACTAATTTTGAACCTAAAGATACATCCAGACTGAAAGTGAAGGGATGGAGATCCATATTCCATGCCAGCAGACCTCAAAAGAAAGCTGGGTAGCAATTCTTATATCAGACAGTTTAGATTTTAAACTAAAGTCTGTAATAAGAGATACAGAAAGACACTATATCATTCTTAAAGGGTCTATCCAACAAGAAGACCTAACAATTGTAAATATCTATGCCCCCAACATGGGAGCAGCCATCTATATAAGCCAACTGTTAACCAAAATAAAGAGTCATATTGATAACAATATGTTAATTGTAGGAGACCTCAATACTCCACTCTCAGCAATGGACAGATCATCTAAGGAGAAAATCAACAAGGAAACAAGAGCTTTGAATGATACATTGGACCAGATGGACCTCATAGATATTTACAGAACATTCCACCCTAAAACAACAGAATATTCATTCTTCTTGAGCGCACATGGAACTTTCTCCAGAATAGACCATATACTGGGTCACAAATCAGGTCTCAACTGATACCAAAAGATTGAGATTATTCCCTGCATATTCTCAGACCACAATGCTCTAAAACTGGAACTCAATCACAAGAAAAAAATTGGCAGAAATTCAAACACTTGGAAGCTAAAGACCACTCTGCTCAAGAATGTTTGGGTCAACCAAGAAATCAAAGAAGAACTTAAACAATTCATGGAAATCAATGAGAACGAAAACACATCGGTCCAAAACCTATGGGATACTGCAAAGGCGGTCCTAAGGCGGAAATACATAGCCAACCAAGCCTCACTCAAAACAATAGAAAAATCCCGAATTCACCAACTAACTCTACACCTTAAAGAACTAGACAAAAAGCAACAAACGACGCCTAAGCCACGCATTAGAAGAGAAATAATTAAAATTAGAGCAGAAATCAATGAATTAGAAACCAGAAACACAGTAGATTAGATCAATGAAACTAGAAGTTGGTTCTTTGAAGGAATTAATAAGATTGATAAACCACTGGCCAGACTTATCCAAAAGAAAAGAGAAAAGACCCAAATTAATAAAATTATGAATGAAAGGGGAGAGATCACGACTAACACCAAGGAAATAGAAACAATTATTAGAAATTATTATCAACAACTATATGCCAATAAACTGAGCAATCTGGATGAAATGGAGGCCTTCCTGGAAACCTATAAGCTGCCAAGACTGAAACAGGAAGAAATTGACAACCTGAATAGGCCAATAACCAGTAATGACATTGAAGCAGTGATCAAAAACCTCCCAAAAAACAAGAGTCCAGGGCCTGATGGATTCCCTGGGGAATTCTACCAAACATTCAAAGAAGAAATAATACCTATTCTACTGAAGTTGTTTCAAAAAATAGAAACAGAAGGAAAACTTCCAAACTCATTCTATGAGGCCAGCATTACCTTAATCCCCAAACCAGGCAAAGACCCCATCAAAAAGGAGAATTTCAGACCGATATCCCTGATGAATATGGATTCCAAAATCCTCAACAAAATCCTAGCTAATAGGATGCAACAATACATTAAAAGGATCATCCACCCCGACCAAGTGGGATTTATCCCCAGGATGCAAGGGTGGTTCAACATTCGCAAATCAATCAATGTGATAGAACACATTAATAAGAGGAGGGAGAAGAACCATATGGTCCTCTCAATTGATGCAGAAAGAGCATTTGACAAAATACAACATCCTTTCCTGATTAAAACTCTCCAGAGTATAGGGATAGAGGGAACATTCCTCAAGTTCATAAAATCCATCTATGAAAAACCCACAGCGAATATCATCCTCAATGGGGAAAAGGTGAGAGCCTTTCCCTTAAGATCAGGAACACGTCAAGGGTGCCCACTCTCACCACTGTTGTTCAACATAGTACTAGAAGTCCTAGCCACAGCAATCAGACAACAAAAAGAAATAAAAGGTATTCAAATTGGCAAAGAAGAAGTCAAACTCTCTCTTTTCGCAGACGACATGATACTTTATGTGGAAAACCCAAAAGACTCCACCCACAAATTACTAGAACTCATACAGCAATTCAATAATGTGGCAGGATACAAAATCAATGCACAGAAATTAGTTGCTTTCTTATACACTAACAATGCAACTGTAGAAAGAGAAATTAGAGAAACGATTCCATTTACAATAGCACCAAAACCCATAAGATACCTCGGAATAAACCTAACCAAAGAGGTAAAGGATCTATACTCTAGGAACTACAAAACACTCATGAAAGAAATTGAAGAAGACACAAAAAGATGGAAAAATATTCCATGCTCATGGATTGGAAGAATAAACATTGTTAAAATGTCTATGCTACTCAGAGCAATCTATACCTTCAACGCCGTCCCGATCAAAATTCCAATGAGATTTTTCAAAGTGCTGGAAAAAACAATCCTAAAATTTGTATGGAATCAGAAAATACCCTGAATCGCCAAGGAAATGTTGAAAAAGAAAAACAAAGCTGGGGGCATCACGTTGCCCTATTTCAAGCTATATTACAAAGCTGTGATCACCAAGACAGCATGGTACTGGCACAAAAACAGACATACAGACCAATGGAACAGAATAGAGAACCCAGATATAGACCCTCAACTCTATGGTCAAATAATCTTTGACAAAGCAGGAAAAAACATGCAATGGAAAAAAGACAGTCTCTTCAATAAATGGTGCTGGGAAAATTGGACAGCCACATGCAGAAGAATGAAACTTGACCATTCTCTAACACCATTCACAAAGATAAACTCAAAGTGGATGAAAGACCTCAATGTGAGACAGGAATCCATCAAAATCCTAGAAGAGAACATAGGCAGTAACCTCTTTGACATCGCCCACAGCAACTTCTTTCAAGATACATCTCCAAAAGCTAGTGAAACAAAAGCAAAAATGAACTTTTGGGACTTCATCAAGATAAAAAGCTTCTGCACAGCAAAGGAAACAGTCAACAAAACAAAGAGGCAACCCACAGAACAGGAGAAGATATTTGCAAATGACACTACAGATAAAGGGCTGGTATCCAAAATCTATAAAGAACTTCTCAAACTCAACACCCAAAAAACAAATAACCAAGTCAAAAAGTGGGCAGAAGATATGAAAAGACACTTCTCTGAAGAAGACATACAAATGGCTAACAGACACATGAAAAAATGTTCATCATCATTAGCCATCAGGGAAATCCAAATCAAAACCACACTGAGATACCACCTTACACCAGTTAGAATGGCAAAAATGGACAGGGAAAGAAACAACAAATGTTGGAGAGGTTGTGGAGAAAGGGGAACCCTCTTACACTGTTGGTGGGAGTGCAAGCTGGTACAGCCACTTTGGAAAACAGTGTGGAGGTTCCTCAAAAATTTAAAAATAGAGCTACCCTATGACCCAGCAATTGCACTACTGGGTATTTACCCCAAAGACACAGATGTAGTGAAAACAAGGGCCATATGCACCCCAATGTTCATAGCAGCAAGGTCCGCAATAGCCAAACTGTGGAAAGAGCCGAGATGCACTTCAACAGATGAATTGATAAAGAAGATGTGGTCCATATATACAATGGAATATTACTCAGCCATCAGAAAGGATGAATACCCAACTTTTACATCAACATGGATAGGACTGGAGGAGATTATGCTAAGTGAAATAAGTCAAGCAGAGAAAGTCAATTATCATATGGTTTCACTTATTTGTGGAACATAAGGAATAACATGGAGGACATTAGGAGAAGGAAGGGAAAAATGGTGGGGGGAATTGGAGGGAGAGATGAACCATGAGAGACTATGGACCTGAGAAACAAACAGGGTTTTAGAGGGGAGGGGGGAGGGGGGATTGGTTAGCCCGGTGATGGGTATTAAGGAGGGCACGTACTGCATGGAGCACTGGGTGTTATATGAAAACAATGGATCGTGGATCACTACATCAAAAACTAATGATGTATTGTATGGTGACTAACATAACATAATAAAATTAAAAAAAAATAAAGTTTATATAGAAGAGCAACTTAGTATTGAAGGAGAAAACATAGTCAAATGACTGACACTATCTGATTTCATGACTTAGTATAAAGCTACAGTAATCAAGACAGGAGGTACTGGTAAAAGAATAGACAAATAGGTCGATGGAACAGAATTGATACCCAGAAATAGACCCACCTAAATATAGTCAATTGGTCTTTGACAAAGGAGCAAAGGCAATACAATGGAGTAAATATAGTCTTTCCAACAAATAGTGCTGGAACAATTGGACATGCCCATACATAAAAATTAATTCAGACACAGACCTTAAACCATTCAAAAAAAATTAACTCAAAATGGCTCATAGACCTCAATATATGGAAACAGACCAAAACTCCTAAAAGATGACATAAGAGAAAACCTAAATGACCTTGAGTATGGCAATGACATTGTAGATACAAAACCAAAGGCAAGACCATGAAAGAAACAATTGAAAAGCCAAACTTTATTAAAATTAAAAACTTCTCTGTGAAAGACAAGTCAGGAAAATAAAAGAAGACAAGGTATAGTCTAGGAGAAAATATTTGCAAAGACACATCTGAAAAAGGACTGTTATCCACAATATATAAAGAACTCTTAAAACCCAATAATAAGAAAATTAACAATCCAATTAAAAAATGAGGCAAAGACCTTAGCAGACATCTTACCAAGGAAGATATACAGATAGAAATTAAGCATTTGAAGAGATGTTCAACATCACATGTCATTAGGGAATTGAAAATTTCAAAAACAATGAGATACTGTTGCACACCTACTAGAATGACTAAAATCCAAAACACTGACAACACCAGATGGATGTCGAGCAACAGGAACTCTTATTCATTGCTGGTGGGAATTCAAGATGGTACATCTACTTTAGAAGACAGTTTAACAGTTTTCTACAAAACTAAATATACTCCTACCATAAGACCCACCAATCATGCTCTTTGGCATTTGCCTAAATAAATTGAAAATGCATGTCTACACAAAAACTTGCACATGGAAGTTTCTAGCAGCTATATTTACAATTGCCAAAACTTGGAAGCAGCCAAGATGTCCTTCAGTGAGCGAATGGTTAGGTAAGCCATGGTACACCCAGACAATGGAATATTATTCAATGCTGAAAAAGAAATGAGCTATTAAGCCATGAAAAGACACAGAGGAAACTTAAATGAAGTTTAAGTTAAAGAAGTGAAGTGAAAGAAGCCAGTCTGAAAAGGCTACATGCTGTATGATTCCAACTACATGATGTCCTCGAAAGGGCAAAACTATGGAAAACATTTGCCAAAGCTTAAGGGAAGGGAGGAAGAAATGCATAAGCAGAGTACAAAAGTTTTTTAGGGCAGGGAAACTATTCTGTATAATATTATAATGGTGGATACACATTATTATACATATTTCCAATCCATAGAATGTACAACACCAAGAGTGAACCCTCATATAAACTGTGAACTCTGGGTGATAATGTTGTGTCAATTCTAACAAGGTACCACTCTGGCACAGGGTGTAATACATGTGTAGGGACATGAGGTATATGGAAACTCTTAGTACTTTGTACTCAATTTTGCTGTAAACTTGAATGCTATAAGAAATAAAATTCATTAATTCCTAAAAACCTAATAGGGATACAAAGAGAACACTTTTGGTAACACTAAGGATCCTGAATGCCACTCTTTACTGTGATTCCCACACACCCAGACCCTTGTGCAGAGACCCAGGTCCAGAGGGTCAGTCTGCTTTGGCCCAGGATGCAATGACTGCAGAGCTGTTTCCTCATGTAGAATCAGGCCCTTGTTCTGATTTCCCACTCTAGCACAATTTCAGATTATTTTGCTTGTGTCTAAGTCCATAAAACACAAGCATTAAGATAATGGGACTACGTTAGGAAAATATAACAGATCCTTAAAAATGAGGTAGTCTCTCAGTAACGGTCTTAACAGCATGATTTTTTTTAATTAAAATTAACTTCAGTGCTCCAAAACATCAGAGTTTATCTGGACTTTACAACAATTGACTTGCCATCTTCTCTTGCATAGAAAAGGCTCAATAAAAGAACCTCAGGTTATTCAATCGCCATCATCATTGTCATTGTCATCAGCATCATTGTTATTCCTAATATTTTGGAGCACTTATTATATGCCAGGTGCAGTGTCAAGCACTTTGTATGTATTATCTCATTTAACTCTCCTAAAAGCTCTATGATCTAGCAGCTATTATTTTTTTTTTTTTTATAAACCTGTTTTTTTTTTTTTAAAGATTTTTTATTTATTTATTTGAGACAGAGAGAATGAGAGAGAGAGAGCACATGAGAGGGGGGAGGGTCAGAGGGAGAAGCAGGCTCCCCGCTGAGCAGGGAGCCCGATGCGGGACTCGATCCAGGGACTCCAGGATCATGACCTGAGCCGAAGGCAGTCGCTTAACCAACTGAGCCACTCAGGCGCCCTAGCTGCTATTATTTTAAGTAACTTGCCTAAAGTCACACCCCTTGTGGGAAAGTAAAGTAGATGAAGCTAGAATCAGAACCCAGTCAACCTAATTCCAAAACCAATATTCTTAACCATGGAATCCTACAGCCTTTAAATAAGTAAGAGATAGTTTATGGTTTACAAGCCCAGGCCAGACTGAGAGCTGCAATGTATGCCTTCCCAGGGCCTAGGGAAGGTCCTGCAGACAGCTCATCTGGGATCCTTCAGTATGAGCACCCCTTTACATTGCCACAAAAGTCCTCAAATATTTGGGAACACACAGATTGAATCGCTGCACATGACCTCGAGCTCATTGATGACTGTTGGAGGTGAGACCCGTGTGTGTCAGCTCAACAGAGAGAAGATGGAAGACTTACCTGTTTATTTTGATAAATGTAAATGAATTCTATTCCTTGTCAAAATGTTATCAAGACCCCAATGAAATGAGCTCCGCTTTTTTTTTTTTTTCCTTTTCAGGGTGAAGGGAGTGAAGGGGGAGTGAAATGAATGCTCAAGACAGATTGCTTTGATTTGAAATGAAAACAAACAACTTTAGGGAAAAAAAAGGCTTTCATTATTTTGGAGACCTTGGCATTCTTGCAGATACATTCATGAATTAATCATTAAAATTCTGAAATGTGGAATAAATCATGTGGTTTTCAATGCCAGCCCACAATAAAGGGGGCCTCAAACAGTTATTAAGACACAGCACTCTAAGCTGCTGCAGCTTAGAATGACTTTTCTCCAGGAATAAAGTGGATGAGGTGTGTGTGTGTGTGTGTGCGTGCAGGCGTGTGCGCATGCATGTGTCAAAGTCAGCCCCGAGGTCCCAGCCTGGAACTGTGTGCAAGCCAGCTCCAACCGTGTGTCACCACATATTAGCACTATTTAATACCTGCTAATGGAATGGCTCTGTCTGCCGTCGACAGCAGGATCAAAAGAGGACCATGCAGCTTTTAAATTATTAGCACTAATTAGGCAAATCAAAGAGGAGGAGGGCAATGAGACCAGAGAATGCATTAGAAGGAAAGCAAGGGGATCACTACCTACCTCACACTGTCAAGATCCAGCTACCAAACAGCCAATTAGTGCCAAAGACCCTTCCGGAGCGATGAGAGAATGAACGGGCCTGCCCCCGTAGAAGCAGGATGGCTTCATTACAGTGACTCCCTAATTAAAATGTAAAGGTTGCTGATCATTGCATAATTAAATAAGATGGCAGGCGGTAGGAACCAGCTATCCAGGAGTTTCTAGGCCTCATGTTATTAAAGCCACCTCCATGGCCTCGCCTGTGGCCCTCCCACAAGGCAGGTCTGGAGCTGTCCAGAGTTCTGACAAAGATTCTGACTTCTAAAAGCCCGGAGAAGGCAAAAGTGTTTCAACCACCCCGTTACCCCATTGACCAGTCCTGAGAATCACTGATTTTCTTTGGAACCCATTCTCAAACTAATTAGTCAGGAGAAAGAGGATGGAGCGGTGGAGAGTAGAAAAACCACCAAGCCTAATTAACTCCCAGCCACTGCAGTCTAGAGCTCTGAAGCCAAGGTTGTCTCCTGTTGATGTAACCTTTATCCCTCTTCTCTTTCACATGCCAGGAGGAAATTCTGTGTCCTTAAGAGCTTGACTGGGGGCTAATCCCAGGTTTGACAGAGAACCGAAGGTTGCTGAGCACAATACCACATCTATTCATAGTATGTGCCCATGTGAGGGCGTGACAGGGCGATGGACAAGATATACAGTCCCAGACCAGGAAAGAAACATCATTTAATACCAAGGTTGAGTGTGATGAGGTCCTGGGGAAGTCATGCCAGGAAAGCCTTATCTTCTTAGAACTTTTAATCCTGCCCCCTCAGACTTTTTTATTTACTCTTTTCTTCTCTGTATCCTCTCCTATTCCCCTCTCCCTTTATTCTCCTTTCTTCCCTATTTTCTCTCTCATAGCTCTGTTCTCTCTTCTCTTTCTTCCTCCAGATCTCTTCCTTCTGTCTTTATGTCTCCCTTCTTCCATGACCTTTCTCCTGCGACGTGTTACCACTATAACCAGAACAAACACAAAGCTTTCATTCACTCACTCCTTGATTTTGATCATAGACTCCTTGGGACTTAGCTCATTTTTATTAGAATGGTCCAAATTATCATTGGCTTTACCAGAAACCTTGAACAAAGTCTGGAATGATGTTTGAGAGGAGATTTGGATCCTCAGGAGTCATGACAGAAAGTAGGTGTATGAGCTAGTGTGGGCCTGGCTAAATGAATACATAGATTCAATCATGTAATGATTCAGTGCAATAGAATTATATTTATACTAAATAAAAGAAATAAGCACTATATTCTATTTCTGAGAAATAAAACATCACAGTCCATGTAACAGCCCAAGGTAGATTCAGGTCAAGGATTGAGCTCTTCTCAGTTATTCAAAGACACAGGCTGAGAGTGGCCCTGACATTTTCAACAATGGCTTCTAAGACATCCAAAAAAAGAAACAAGTGGAGACTGTGCATGAGAGATTTGGGGCCAGACATGGAAGTGGCACACACCGTTCCCACTCATGCTCCATTGGCTAGAATTCAGTCATATGACCACATGTAACTATAAAGGATGCTGGAAATCCTTAAACCATGTGCCATAAAGAAGAGAAAACTATTGATAGTGTGACCATTTAGCAATCTCTGCTGAATGACAGATGGGACAGTGGTAAAGATAGAGTCATAGGCAGAGAAGTAAAGACTGAACCCAGAGCCATGTCCACACAACAGCAGACAAGAAGTCTTGCCACAGAACTTGTCCTGGGAAAGAGGGACAAGGTTAAACAGCCAGAGGGCCACTTCTGCCCAACCAAGATGCCCTTAGGGGCATGAGATTCAGTTTTAGAATCAGGCAGACATGGAATTAAATCCAGATCCAACTCCTTCAAGGTATGTGACCTTGAACAAGATATTTCCATAAGCCTCAGTTTTATCACCTATAAAATGAAAGAGAAATAACATTCATTTTTATGGTGTCCCTAAAGATTATACAACATAAAAAATGCAAAATTCTCTGGCATGCAGTAAGTACTCAATTGATGGCAACACTGTCACTCTTACCATGCTCACCACTACTGCCATATTACTGTTCTTACAATTTCTTCTCTCTGTCATGGATGCTCCCTTCTTATTTCCCCACTTAACCCAAGTCCCATCTTCTCCATGAAGTCTTTCCCTTCTATGTATTTTCCAGTGACTTGCCTAAAATCCATGCCATCCATTTGAGCACTTTATTAAAGTTTATCAGTATGAATACAAGCTCCATGAGGTCCAGACTATTATTTGTTTATTTGTTGTATCCCAGATCCTAGTACAGTGTCTGGCATATGATAGATCCTTAACTATTATTATTATTAAACAAATAGTCAATGAACATGAGATATACTCATGTCAAAGAGTCTGATGCCTGCTCTTTATTGCCACAGAATCATATTGCTTTGAGGTTATTCTCTAATTTTCCGTGTCAGTTAGTCTTGTCTCCCTGATGAAATTGAATTCACGGTAGCCAGAGTGATCTTTTTAAAATGTAAATTGGATCCTTTCATTCCTCGGCTTGACCCCCTCCAATGACTTCTCATCACCCTTAGAATAAAACTCAGACTCTTCACTGCAGCCTATAAGACCCTGCAAGACCTGGCCTTGTCATCCTCTCTCTCTCCATTTATTCTACTTTCCTTCCCCTTCACTACCCTTGAGCCTCACAGGCCTTTAATACACCAAGATTGTTCCCACCTCACAGACTTTATACTAATCATCCCCTATTCCTGAGATACTTTCCCCAAGTGTATTCTCACAGCTGGGTCCTCCCATCATTCAGAACTCAGCTTAAACGTTACCCTTTCAGAGAGGTCTTCTCTTGACAACACTATATAAATCAATTCTCCTTCCGTCAGTCATTCACTGTCTTGAGTTGAATTCTCCAGGAAAGAGACCTGTTGGCAGAAAGTTTACAGGACCAGCATTTTGCAGGGGAGGCGCAGGAGAAGGGAGTGTGAAAGAAACAACAGTGAGCAGAGTGAAGGGTTAAGCTGACATAAATTCACAACAAAAAACTGAATTGATCCCACTGGAAGCCCTGAGTGGAGGTGGCCCTTTAGATCTGCCCTCCTCTGACTCAAGGGGGCTGGGCCTTGTACCCCTACACTGGCCAGTCTCTGGGTGCAGGCTGCTCATGTGAAGGGGACATTGCCTTAGGAAAGGCGACCCTCTCATGGAAGGCAGTTCTCAGAGAGTGATTCAGCTCAGAGCTGTCAGCCAACAACAGTCCCAGTAATGGGGAAAATGAGCGCCAGTATCCTAAAGGGGGATATTTTGCAGGACCATCATGTCATGTGCTATACTCCACCCCTTGTGCTACTGAGATCTACTTCTTTGTTTGCTCCCTTCTGTGAACAACTCTTTGGAGATTCTTGAGCTCTTCTTTTGGGCAAACTCACAAGAAGAAAATTAGTGGAATAAATCCAGCCCCCACCACCATGGCTGCCCTCAGGATCTTCCCCCAGTCCTACTCATTCTGGATTCCCCACCCTTTAAAACAAGCATGCTGGTTCATGGCTTACCTGGTGAGGGGCCTGAGCTATGTCACCATGGCCTTCTTGGGCCATGACTGCTTCATTTACCCATTTACTAATAAATCAGGCAAGAAAGGCTGCCATAGATCATCTGGGTGACCAATACATTCTTCCCTGCTCCCATTGGGCAGTAGCAGCCTACTTCTTGATGATAATCAGAGGCAATTGCCAGGAGCCTGAAGTGACCAGGTGGTGCCATAGCTTAAGGTATATGTGATTCTTGCTATGGCTCCTTGTTGGCAGCACCACCCCCCACACCCTGCCCTGGAACCACAGAGCCCAGAAGTGCTGGATGCTTATCCCTGAAAGGAATGATCTGAGTAGCATGCCACCCAACCTAGTCCACTCTCTGTCCTACAAAACCCTGCTTTATTTTCCCATGTGGCACACTTCTTATGTTCTGTGATTATCTCATTAGTATTTCTTGTGTTATTTGTTTCTAGTTCCAGAATATAAGGGCTTATTCAATTCCACATCCCAGCGCCTAATACGGTGCCTGCCTGAGAGGAGATGCTCACTCAATATTTGCTGAGAGTGAATGAATGGTTGAGAGATTGGTCTGAACAACATAATTGTAGAGTCCTCAAGGACAAGCTCTGCTCCCTGCTGTCCTCAGAGCACAGAGCAGTGACTCAGAGAATACTTGATTGACCTGCCTATCCCCTTTCACAGGTCACTTATGACTCTCCAAATGTGAGAGGACTCCCTAACACAATCGTGGGCTCTGGGTGCAGGCTGTTTAGTCTGTTTCTTCCTCTCTGATCTATTATAGTAGTAAGAAGAGGCTGGCTACCTGGGGCTCACAGTAGCTCTAAAGAAAACCAATCTTCCTCTCTCCGGAAAATCCTAGGAGGTGTCCTCTATCCCAGGCTCCAGGGCGACAACCATCCAAGCTGTGCTAGCTGAGAGCTGTGTGATTACATTTTTTAGTTTTCTGGCTGGAGGTACCCATGGAAGTGATTATTGAGGTATACACAGGAGCTGGAGCCTCTCCTCCCTCCCACAGACACACAAACACAAGTTTCTCCCTCTCCTTCTATGGTTCCATCTTTTCTCATTAGATGACATTCTGGGGCCTTAGAAGATTTCTCTGATGCAGACTCTAAGGGGCCTCTTCCAACTAATTAGATTGTGAGCTGGAAGGCTGACTGTAGACTGTGTTAATAATCTTCTATTCAGGGCTTAACATGCTCATCTAGTTTCACTATTGGAGAGGAAATTCTTTTCTTCTTAGAGAGAGAGCACGCGCGCAAGGAAGAGCGCATAAGGAAACAGGTTTTCTCCTTGAGATTCTTCTATAAGCACGAAGGAGAGATGTAATGATGCTCTTTCCACGGAGGTTTTAGAGGGGTTTGCATGTGGCTTGGAAAGATAACTCTAAATCACTGGTTCTAACCTTTCTCAATTATGAGTCACTGCCATGATTCCCTTGAGAGGGAAGGAAGGAGGGAGGATCATCCTTTTTATAGGTGAGAAGTCTTGGAAAGACAAGCTCATGCAATGGATCTGGAATCAAAGTGGCCACACCCCTTACTAGCTGTGTGATCTGTCTGCCAATATATGGAGCAGGGATTTGGAACATCCTGGATTTGAACCCTAGCTCTACTACTTACAGGTCTGTGGCCTTGAACAAGTTCCCTCTTCTATAAACCTCAGTGCTCTCGTCTATAAAATGGGATGATAATAATACTATCTGGGTGTGTTCGGAGCATTGAGTTAGAAAATAAATGTCAAGTGTTAAGCACAGTGCCAGGAATATAATAAATGCTCAAAAATGGGCATTATATTTCTAATCTGTAAAATGGGATATTAATAGAATCTGCCTCCTGGGATTTGTTGTAAGATTTCAATGAGATGATGTACATGGTGATTTGAACAGTACCTATAGTATGTATCTTAGCTCAAGCCACCATAACAAAATACCATATATTGGACAGAAATTTATTTCTCACAGTTCTGGAGGCTGGGAAGTCCAAGACAGGTTCCAGCAGGACTTAATTCCTAGTGAGAGCTCTCTTCCTGGCTTGCAGATGACTGCCTTCTTGCTATGTGCTTGCATGGTGAAGAGAGAGGGATCGAGATCTCTGATGTCTCTTCTTATAAGGACATTAACCTGGAAGGATCAAGGACCCACCCTCATGACTTTAGTTAACCTTAATTACCTCCTAAAGACCCTTGTCCAGATACAGTCACAACAAGGTTTAGTGTTTCAACATATAAACATGAGTGGAAGGGGAGGATACAATTCAGTCCATAGCAGTATGTGCTCAATAAACATTAGTTTCTGTAATAACAATTTGTGTTATTATTGCCCAAGGAATTTCCCTGGTGCTCAGATCAAACTGACATCTTAAGTCTGTCATTTCAGTAGTCTCTCCACAAAATTTTCTGAATCACTAATTTTCAGCAAACACCCTTACTGTTCAGAATCATGCTTGTGCTCTTCAACTGAGTCTGACTCTGTTGGATGTCCAAATCCCCTCGGATCCACCAAGTCATTTCTGCGTACTTCTTCCCCACTCTGGGTATGTTTCTGCCTCTGATGGCCCTCACCTGCACCTTTTCTTTGAAGGCCTGTCCCTGGGCTACTGGAGATGTTCTGTCTGCTCAGGCAGGCAGCTGTGAGTTTCTGAGAACTTACTCCCCCTGTGGTCAAGACAACTTTGAGATATAACTTATATTCCAGGGCTCCCTTATGGCATCAGGCTGAAGCCACCCTCCATGAGACTTTGTCTAGAATTGAACTCTTGCTTGGCAACTTCTCCTTCCCAGACCTACCTCCCCAAACCCTTACCCATTCTTGGGTGCCCTTCCTTGATAAACCCCTTGTACAGAGGTCCTCATTTCAGAGCCTGTTCTGGGGAACCCCACCAAAACATCAGCTCAACCCTCAGGCCCTCTGTGACATTGTCCCTGGCCCTCTAAGCACTTTTACATGTATTAACCTAGCAATGCTTCATAATAGCCCCATAGGTAGATGCATCAATTATCCCCATTTTGCAGATAAGAAAAAAAATGATATAAAGAAAGGTCAAGTACCTTGTCCAACATCACACAGCTAGTGAGTAGCTCAGATACATATTGACATTATCTCTTTTTGTGCCATTCTCTTCATGTACTCCTTGCCTACATGTGAACTCTTCAGGGCAGGAACTCCTTTTGGCACCCCAGCAGATTTCTTAGAAGGTAGTATCCATCAGGGGCTTGGGAAATACTGAATGAATGAATGAATGACCTGAACAGCTGTTCAGCAGCTGCCTGGATCTTCCAGATAATGCAGGTCAATTATTCACCTGCCCAGGTGTCTCATCTCATGTTATTCTCTGTTGGTCTCAAAGATGGCCATAACATTCATCCTCACAGCAAAACCTTCAGAGGATTTCAAATCAACTCAATCATAACCACCAACTGCTATTCTCAGAGCTCCACATTACCAGTTCTATCCACAAATCCAGGCTCCAGGCTGACAGGTAGGAGGAATTTAATAATAATGATATCCACTGCTTATTGATTGCTTGCTATGTACTAAATACACCTTACTACAGTCCCATGTAGTGTAATCTATCATTGTCCCCACTTATAAAGGAGGAAATTGAGGACTGGAGAGCTTGGATTACCTTCCTGATGTCACACAGTGGGTAAGAAAAGGAGCTGGGATTTGGACCTAGTTTCATCTGGCTCCAAGGCTCATTCTGTTAGCCCAAAGTCTTTAAATTGAGGCCACAGGCCTATAGCTATGCTTTGTTTGACCTGGAAAGTGGTTTTCTTTCTTTAATTTTTACTTAATTGGCGGGGCACCTGGGTGGGTCAGGTCTGCCTTCAGCTCAGGTCATGATCTCAGGGTCCTGGGATTGAGTCCCACATCAGGCTCCTTGCTCAGCGGGGAGTCTGTTTCTCCCTCTGCCTGCAGCTCCCCCTGATTGTGCTCTCTCACTCTCTCTCTCTCTGTCAAATAAATAAATAAAATCTTAAAAAAATTTACCTAATTGTCAACATTTTAAAATGGCTATTTCACCAAATAAAATCTGGATTTTTAGCTTCTCTTGAAAATAATCAGACCTGGTACCTCAGAACCCACATTCCAGCATAGACATAGTTGATGGAGCTGAATAGAGGCTGCTCCCTATTAATGGGACATTATTTATCAAAGGGAAACCCAGAAACAACCTAAACATCCATCCATAGTAGATTGGTTAAGTAAATTGTGTCATGTCACTCAGCAGGAATACTAGGCAGCCTTTAAAAAGTGAAAAATGACTCATTTGCAATGTTATTCTTTTAGCATTATTTGAAAGACAATACTGAGAAAAACATTCAAATGTCCATCAATAGTGACTGGTTAAACAAATTGTGGCATATTTATATTCAGTAATGGATTACTGTAGAGTGGCAAAAAAGAAATGAAAAAGTTCTCTGTATACTTGATATAGAGAGTTCTCCCAGATAGGAACAACATTTATAGTGTGCAACCTTTTGCAGAAAAATAAAAACATATATGCGTATCTCCTTATATAATCATAAAGAGATTCTGGTGGAAGACCCAAGAAATGAACGACAGTTACTGGTGAGAGGAATAGTCAGATAGGGTGCAGGAATGAAAGAAGGCTCTTCACTGTAAGTCTTTTTGTATTCTTTTTAACCATGTGAATGTATTCCTTGGTAACAAAATTAAATATTTAAAATTTTGAATCATGTTGTAGAAGTATATTTAACTACATGGGGAAATGCTTACAATACATCGTTAAAGGGAAAAGGCAGTTTATGAAGCAATGTTTGACCTTGAGCAAGTCACATTTCTCTGAACCTCAATTTTCTTACCTATAAAATGACAAAAATGATTACCTGCCTCACAAGGTTGTGGTAAGGATAAGATGAGATCAGAGTAAGAGAAACATAGGTTAATAAAATGCATAGTTAATATTTATTTTTTTTTTTAAAGATTTTATTTATTTGACAGAGAGAGACACAGTGAGAGCAGGATCACAAGCAGGGGGAGAGGGAGAGGGAGAAACAGGCTTCCCGCGGAGCAGGGAGCCCGATGTGGGGCTCGATCCCAGGACCCTGGGATCATGACCTGAGCCGAAGGCAGACGCTTAATGACTGAGCCACCCAGGTGCCCCTGCATAGTTAATATTTAATAATTACAGCTACTAATGACCCCATAAAAACAATAGGAGGCTTACATACACTGTTGAACATAATTATCTATAGGTGGTGGGATACAAGTGGTTTTATTTTCTTCTTTGTTCATTTTGAGATTTTGCAATTTTGCCATGAAGAATATACTTTCTTTTTGTAACCATCTCAAAACCAATGGAAATACTATTTATAAAGTGACAGAAAACAACATTTAAAGTATCTTTCGGGGCACCTGGGTGGCTCAGTCGGTTAAGCGACTGCCTTCGGCTCAGGTCATGATCCCAGAGTCCTGGGATCGAGCCCCGCATCGGGCTGCCTGCTCATCGGAGAGCCTGCTTCTCCCTCTCCTTCTGCCTGCCACTCTGCCTACTTGTGCTCTCTCTCTATCTCTCTGTCAAATAAATAAATAAAATCTTTAAAAAGATAAAAAATAAAGTATCTTTCAAAGCCCTCCCCATCTCTGTCCCAACTTTACCAGCAGGTGCCAAAAGGTCTGTGCATGCAGATCAGCAGAGTATAGATAACACTTATCTGGGAAATCACTGAGCTCTGGGGTCACAGGCCATCAAAAGGAGCATCTAGAAGGTTCATCTGGTAGGAACACCCAGAGCTGAGGATGCACACCCCTCCAGGTGGGGATGCTGCACTGGCTCAGACTCCACTGAGTTACTCCTCAGGATATACCTTCAGACCCCAAAGATACAACAATCATAATCACAGACCCTTAACCAAGACCTGAATGCTGACCAGGTGCTACTCTAAGGCTTTAGGTGTATTAATGCAGTTAATCTTCATAACAGCGCTGAGATATTTCCCCTTCTACAGATTAAGAAACTGAAGTACAGAGTAGCTAACTAACTTGCCCAAGACTGAACAGCAAGTAAGACACAGAGCTGGGATTTGAACTCCATTAATCTAATTCTAGAGCATGAGTTCATAATCTCTATATTTTGTTTTGAACAATGTTCATTGGTGGTCAGGCTTTATGATGAATATGATTTTGGTTTTGGTAAGAATCAAACATCACTGAAAAGGTAGTTAATAGATGATAGATGATAGATAGATAGATACATAGATAGATAGATAGATAGATAGATAGATAGATAGATAGATAGATAGACAGATAGATGATTGATAGATAGATCGATAGATAGATGATAGATAGATAGATAGATAGATAGATAGATAGATAGATAGATGATAGATAGACATCAATCTGGTGAACAAAGCAAGGTATAAATCCAGATATCATAATTGTGGTTAAATCCAAGTGCCATAGAATGTATGGAAACTGGTTGCTTTGTGAGTGTCATCAACTGGGAGTATGAAAGCAGTTTGAATTTCAGGACTGGAATCAGACATTTCCATCAGAGCCCCTCTCAAAATGCTGCCAAATATTTATCCCATCCAGTGGCCAGATGCTCTTTGCACCTTGGGGCAGCCCATGTTAACTTTGGACATCTCTGACTGTGGAAACCTATTATCTCCCAAGGAGACCACTTTCTAAAGAAACCCTCATTTGGGGCACATAAGTCTTGGTCTGTTTGTTGAAACAAGGGTACTGTTGGTTTGTGTTTGTTCCAGATGTCCTGCGCAGCAGAGGTCACAGTCTGAATAGAATATGGTCCCAGGTCTCTACTCCCTCCCACTGCAGTCAGATCTTGGAAAATGTACGTGTGCATTTCCAGGTGGCCTTGAGGATGGTTTGGCAGCCCTGGCTATTGCAGCTTGGGGCCCTGTCCCAGGTGCCTTCTCTACCTCTCCTGTGTCTCCCGTTTCACTCTGAGGGCATTCTCTCAGTGTGAGCTTGTCAGTAGCTGTTGTGGTCACTGGGCTGGTCCTGCACTTCATTTTTTAGCCTGTTAAGTTTAATGCTCCCGTGCTTGGTGAAATAGAGGGAACGGCTTCTCCTTGAGGCTGTAATGGTGGTTTTAATCTTGTCTCAGATTCTACACAGATACATACATTTTATATTTATTTACTGCATGCTGTGGATTCCTGGATCAGCTAGCATGGCTTAGTTAAATTGGGGGAACTATCAAAGCAGAGAAGCTCTTTCTAATCATTGACTTCTTGAGTGCCTTTTGTGGCAAAAATCCCCACCCCCCACCCCCGGCCCCCTCAATCGACACTGGGAATCAGGTAATCAAGGTGTCATCTTTGACTCTCTTTTGCCCCCCCTCATAGTCCATCTACCATCAAGTCCTATTGGTTTATCCTCCAAAATGGATCTCAAACTTATGCATGTGCCTCTATCTGTACCACCATCCCTTAGCTACCTCCAGCTCCTCCCTGGACTGCTGCAAACAGCCTACCAACTGGTCCCCTGCTTCTCCTCCTGCTCTATCCAATCCATTAAACAAATTGCAACCTGAGGAGCTTTTGAGTTATAAACAGATCATGTAATATCGCTCCCCTACTTAAGCTCTTCAAAAGCTCCCACAAGCTTAAAGTCCAAGTTCTTAGCACAGTCAACAAAGTTCTGCATGATCTGCCCTGCACAGCTATCTGACCTCCACTGCCATCATTTGCCCTTTGTGCATTATAGTTCAGCCATGCTCTCCGTTAGGGTTTTCCCAGAAGCAGTCCTTGAGACAAGAGTTTTGGTTCAAGTAGATAATTTGAGAGAAGATCCCAGGAAGCATGGTGAGGGAGAGGGAAAGTGTAAGGGCACATTAATGAGTGGATTACCTCTGTGAACAAATGGGGCTCAGCTCTGCTGGGGACCCTCTGTGTGGACATGCCTCAGAGTCATCCCGCTCAGAGTGAGGAAGGTGGGGAGTTTATCCACCATGTCCCATCCCTCACTGTTGAGCATCATTCTAGGGACATAACTCCCCAGTGCTCTGTCAGGTGTCCATCCAGGGCTGAAGAATACTCTTAGGGGACGCCTGGATGGCTCAGTCATTAAGCGTCTGCCTTCGGCTCAGGTCATGGTCCCAGGGTCCTGGGATCGAGTCCCACATCAGGCTCCCTGCTCAGCGGGAAGCCTGCTTCTCCCTCTCCCACTTCCCCTGCTTGTGTTCCCTCTCTCACTGTCTCTCTCTGTCAAATAAATAAAATCTTTAAAACAAAACAAAACAAAACAAAATACTCTTAGACAGGAAGACATGGGAAGCCATGACTGCCTGGATAGACTGAGGGGATCTGGTTGGAATACCACCAGCATCTGGTACTTCAGGACTAGTCAGAGTGTGGTCCCCAAACCAGCTACCATCCACAAAATGTAACCAGTCTGTGATGAGATGAGAAGCTTGGGCCAGAATGTCAAACAACTACATCATTAAAACACACTACTAGAGTATACTGACATTTTATCATAGTAAGACTTTCTCAATGAATGAAGCCATGCATTACTGCACACTCTGGGATAAGCTTCTTACCACGTCTCTGGCATGGAGTCACAGACTGGCACTTCAAATAGTCCTGTATATTATTCTCTATGTGTTGCTAGAACATTTTGAGTTTATAACTACCACATGATCTCTATCCTTGCCATTCCCACTGCCTGTTATTTTCCTCTGGGTCCTTCTCAGCCTTCATATGGTTTACATGGCCCCACCTCAGGAAGGCCTCCTTGACTCCCCATGTAAAATATCCACCAACCTGTTATCCTTTGTCACAGCACCTTGTTTATCCTCTTCAAAAGGTGCTAATCACAATGTACTTAATCTATTTGTTTATTGGTTGGAATGTTGTCCATCTCCTCACTTGAATATATGTGCAATGGGGACAGGAAACTGGCCTGTCTCCTTTGCCATCATATCACCAGCACCAAGCACAGGGTCAATGCTCAATAAACACAGAATGGATGAATGGATGAATGAATGAATGAGTGAATGAATGAATTTGCAGCCAAATCCATTCAAACTTTCTTATGGGATATCCTCTTCCTGTCAGAAGGTGCTTAGTGTTGATGTGCCCTCCCCTTGGTATCAAGCAGGAACACAGTTCCCCCACACTCAACATCATGCTCCCATGTGAGACCCCAAATTGCAGCTCACCCACTGTGATATCTACATCTTGATAGCAGTGCTCCAGTATCTGACTTCTCAAGCCTAAGCATCTTCTCCATCCCTGAAATGTAGTATACCAATACCTTTGGAGCAATCTACCTGTGTGGTTAAGAGCACTGGCTTAGCAATTACACACATATAGCTTCAAACTCCAGCCCTGCCCCTGACCAGTTGAGAACTTGGGTGGCTGAGTTCATCCCTGTGAGCCTCAATTTTCTCACCAGGGATGTTATAGGGATTAAAGTAGACAGCAGGGTTTTTCAACATGGGCACTACTGACATTGTAAACTGGGTAATTGTCAAGGGTAGGACTGGGGGTGCTGTCCTGTACACTGTAGGATGTTTAGCAGCATCCCTGGTTTCTATCCACTAGATGCCAGTAGCAACCCTCCCAACATCATGTGACAACCAAAATATATCCCCAGACATTGTCAAATGTCCCCTGGGAGGAAGGGGGGGCACAAAATCCCTAGCCATTGGTATGGAGTATTTAACACAGTGCCTGGCAAGTTTATTGCACCTTGTACCTCAGTCTCCTTACCTGTATAATAGGCATAAGAATGGTACCTGATTCATAGATTGGTGTGAGGAGTAAATGAGATAACGTAAAGGATGTAAATGGGTAATATAATATGAAGGAGTAAATAAGATAGTACAATGTAGAAGACTTAGCAGAATACCTTATACATACTAGAGCTTTTAAAACAAAAGGCTACCATGGGAGGTGATGGGTGTGTTAATTAAGTTGATTGTGGTAATCATTTCATAATGTATACATGTATTAAATCGCCACATTGTATTCCTTTTAAAAATCCCATTGAATAACCTAAATATGTACAATTTTTATTTGTCCATCATACCTTAATAATGCTGGGGAAACAAGAAAGAAAACATGCTGTTTTCTGTAAAGAAAAATGAACAAATAGAACGAATAGCTATTTTTATCATTAAAGCTCGATTGGTTGCAGTTACTGCTATTTGTATGAAATCCCTCATTTAATTACTCTTCTGAGTTCAATCCAATCACCCACATAGTTTTCCCAGAAGGCCTTGCTATTCACACTGTATCCCCCAGACCTGGAGCCCTTCTTTTAATCCACCAGCTACTCTGGGGCTTCCCAGATGTCAAGATACCAGATCACCTTCCAAACCCAGTAGGCCTAGTTGTGTACGGAGCCTCATGGTTACATGTTCCACTCAACTTTGGAGCATTTGGTTATTTCACCTTGGCCACCTAGTCTGACAACTTCAACTGAGTCAGAATTTTAAAGATTGGTGGTTGAGCTTCCAGAATACCATGATTTTCCTGTCCACTTGAACCTTCTTCATTACTAAGGCCTACAATGGGCATCATATACAGGTCCAGTTAGAGTATTTTAAAAAAACATTGCAGATCTTGCCATTTGCAACGACGTGGATGGAACTGGAGGGTATTATGCTGAGCGAAATAAGTCAAACAGAGAAAGACATGTATCATGTGACCTCACTGATATGAGGAATTCTTAATCTCAGGAAACAAACTGAGGGTTGCTGGAGTGGGGGGTGGGGTGGGAGGGATGGGGTGACTGGGTGATGGACACTGGGGAGGGTATGTGTTCCGGTAAGCGCTGTGAATTGTGCAAGACTGTTGAATCTCAGATCTGTACCTCTGAAACAAATAATGCAATATATGTTAAGAAAAAAAAGAGAAGAAGATAGCAGGAGGGGAAGAATGAAGGGGGGGAAATCGGAGGGGGAGAAGAACCATGAGAGACGATAGACTCTGAAAAACAAACTGAGGGTTCTAGAGGGGAGGGGGGTGGGAGGATGGGTTAGCCTGGTGATGGGTATTGAGGAGGGCACGTTCTGCATGGAGCACTGGGTGTTATGCACAAACAATGAATCATGGAACACTACATCTAAAACTAATGATGTAATGTATGGGGATTAAAATAACAATAAAAAATTAAAAAAAAAAACATTGCAGTAAATCAGTTCAATAACGCATTTGAGGGTGCTGAGCTCTTCTTTATATTTTCCTAAGGGCCCAAAGAATGAGACATAGCCTCCTAATAAAGCAAAAGACTGTGGTCAGTGGTCAGTCATAAGAAAGAGTCACTGGGCGCCGGGGTGGCTCAGTTGGTTAAGCGACTGCCTTCGGCTCAAGACATGATCCTGGAGGCCCAGGATCGAGTCCCGCATCAGGCTCCCTGCTCAGCAGGGAGTCTGCTTCTCCCTCTGACCCTCCCCCCTCTCATGCTCTCTCTCTCTCTATCTCATTCTCTCTCTCAAATAAATAAATAAAATCTTAAAAAAAAGAAAAGAAAAGAAAGAGTCACCAAGGAAATGTAACTTTTAAAAAGGAAGGGAGAAAAGTGGTGGCTTCCTATCTTTGGAGACCTCAGGAATTGGGCAGTTTCAGATTTCCATGTGGTCGAAGGAAGGGCTGGTACCACAGATCTCTGCGGGACCCTCCCAGTTCCGAGGTTCTAAGCAGCCTCTCTCCAGCCACCCTGCTTCCCCTCAGGCTCTGTGCATGGGCAAGACCACACTTCTGGCCATCCAGCCCAGTCAGGCACCCAGCCCACCTCCTCTCTGGCCCCTGCCTCAGCTGATTCTTCTACAGAGTTGAACCCCACCCCAATCCCGACCATGAGTAGCTGCTGCCATGGCCATGGAAGGGATAGGAATGACAGGCCTCCCAAATACAAAATTCCAAATTCATTCACTCATCCAAGCAATATCTCCTAAGTGCCTGGCCGTGTCTGCTGCCCTACAAGTATCAGGGTTTCCAGGATGAAGCTTCCTTCAATCTTGCCCTCAAAGATTCAAAACCTAGCATATTTAGAGGTCTTATTATTCACATGCCAAAATGTGACTGTGAGTTTATATATGTATTTTTTAATCATTCCTGGCGGAAATCTTTTTAACATTATGGATGTCACTGTGTCTTAAACAGAGTAGGTGGCTTAGCACAGTCCACCTTTTGCCTGGAGCTCTAAGGCTGTGACTGAGAGCCCCAGATGCTGTATGGCCCTGTATCACGGAGCGACCTTCCACAGTCCCTACTGTGATTTTTATCATGTTCTTATTGCTCCTTTCTCTGCCACCATCCTCTTCCATCCACCTGCAGCAAGATTCTGCCTGCTCTTTTTTTTTTTTTTTAAGATTTTATTTATTTATTTGACAGCAAGAGAGGGAACACAAGCAGGGGGAGTGGGAGAGGGAGAAGCAGGCTTTCCGCAGGGAAGCTTGATGCTGGGCTCGATCCCAGGACCCTGGGATCAGGACCTGAACCGAAGGCAGACACTTAATGACTGAGCCACCCAGGCGCCCCAAGATTCTACCTGCTCTTAACAAACCACGATGTTCAATAAGCATATGTAATGGAGCAACAGCTTGACAGGAATTCTTCCTCACCTCTCTGGCTCTCCAGATGTGCCCTAGATATGCTCCTCCATCCATGAACTCCAAACTGTGGGTACTATAATGATGCCCATTTTACAGATGAAGAATTGAGTCTCAGGTTAAGCAACTTGCCTAAACTCACAGTATTGGAGCCAGAACTCAAACCCAGACTGACCAGTTCCCAAGATCTAATCCTTATCCACTCCCAGAATATATATACTACTACTAGGGGGATATAACCCTATCTGGGATGGTCAGAGAGCTGCTTGGCTTTATCCAAATCTAGATGGTTATGAGTTTAAAAGCAATTGTGTCTGGATACTCCATAGTTATTTCTTTAGCACCTAATGCTGTCAGAGATATGAGAGAGCACATCAGGTCCTTGAGAAGCTCAGGGAACATGGGCAAGAATCAGTCAAGGGACATTACCAGACAGCCCATAAGGAAGGTGCAGGTGCCATAAGGGTTCAGAAGGAATGGTTCAGTGGAACTGAGCCACCTCAACTCAAGGTTCTGATTTCCACCACGGACGTGCATTCAGCCCTGAATCAGAACACCTGAAACAGGGATGGGAGGTATGAGTTCCCTGTGACTGAGGCTGTTCTAGCAGGGACAAGGGTCAGAGGTGCTGTGCTGTGCAGAGACAGGATATGTGTCTCCAAAGATTCTTGCATCCATTCAATAAATGGTGATGGAACACTTAACAGCATGCGAGGCACAGTGCCAGGCACATGGAACAGAACAGGCAAGTCCTCAGGGAGCTTGAATTCCAGTGGCGGAGGGAGTCAACAACTAGATAAGCCAGAAAATTAGAGATAGCAAGAAGCAAATGGGAAAGGAGTTACTTCAGATGTGGGGGAAGAGGTCAGGGACAGTCTTGCCAAAGAGGTGACATGTGAATTAGGACAGGAAAGGATGAGGAGGAGCCATGTAAGAAGAGTGGCCAAGCACATGGAGGAGTACATGAGAAGGCTCTGAGGTCCCCCAAGGTCCTTGTGGATGAAAGCTCTCTTCCAGCTGGCACACTTTGCAGGTAGAGCTGCCCACAGGAAAGAAGCACTACAAAGAGGGCTTGATAGCGAGTAGGCAGCTGTCTCCTCTGTGGCTTTGGTGTAAAGAGCTGAGGGGGGAAGATGGAAGGAACAGAACCTCCAGACCACCTGCTACAACTGATGACCCTGATCATTTGATAATACATACTGATATATAATTGAAAATAATAATGATAAAAATAAGAAAGAGACCAGGTAGTCAGGGGGCAATGTTGCTCATGGCAAAAATATGTGGTCTTTTTCAGCTTCAAAAAAGGAGAAGGAGAGAGCAGCATTATTCATTCTTTCTCCTTCCTGTGACATGCCTGAGAAGCCCAGGGATTTGCCTCACTGCCCATAGCCAATCTGTCCCTCACCCGTGAGGGCATTCTTGCTGTTTCCAAGTCCCTCCTGAGACCCCAGGCATCATGGCGCTCACAGGCTTCCCCACCGCTGGAGACATATGCTGCCATCAAGCCCTCGTGGCAGGTGGATAGTGGGTCTGGGACACCCCTTGACTGTGAGTCCCGTGAGGGAAGAACCAGGTCTTAACCATCCTTGGGTTCCCAGTGCCTCCCCTGGGGTCTGGTGCATAGCACATGCTCCATAAGTATCAGCTGGAAAGAGGAAGGGAAAGACAGAAGAATGGATGGATAGAGAAATAGGTCAATCATCCACCTCCAGTCAGGGCAAGCTGCTTATAGCTATTCAGTAAATAACTAATTGACATTGACAAGCAAATGGTAGACCTCAATAAAATATTCATTGTTGTTGGTGGTAGTTGGGCTAGACTTTGAATAACAGTTTCCATAAAATACTGATTCAGAGTACCCCAGAATACCTCCTCTGACATTCAGGTCAAATAAAAGGACATTGTAGTATAGTGCACAAGGACCATAGTTGGGGCCCAGATTCTGCCACTACGAGGTTTGTGATCCTATGCATATTTTCATAAGGTTCTGTTTTCTCCTATGAAAAGTGGGGGTGAGTATGTCCACCCCAAAGAGATGTGGTAGGAATAAAATGCTATTTTTGAAAACACTTTTGGGTTTTTGTTTGTTTTTTCAAATCAGTATGCATTTATTGGGTACTTACTGTATATCCATCACTAAGAGAGTGCTGGAGAGAAAGATAAAAGATAGTGCCTATGTTGGGGATTTCACAATCTAGCAATTAAGATAGACCCTGGAATGGGGATGTGTTGGCTAATTTTGTGGGTCAATGTGGCTGGGCCATGGTGCTCAGCTATTTGGTCAAATACTATTCTGGATGTTTCTGTAAAGATGTTTTCTTAGATGAGATTAACATTTAAATCAGTGGACTTGAGTAAAGCAGATTGCCCTCTATAATTAGGCAGGCCTCATCCGATCAGCTGAAGTCCTGAATAGAATAAAGACTGATCTCCCTTGATCAAAAGAGAATTCTGCCAGATTTAGGGGCGCCTGGCTAAGTCAGTCAATAGAGCATGCAACTCTCAATCTCAGGGTTGTGAGTTCAAGCCCCACATTGGGCATGAAGTCTACTTAAAAACAACAACAACAACAAAAAAACAAACAAACAAAAAAACAGGAATTCAGCCAACAGAAAACCTTCAGGCTCAAACCACAACTTTTCCCTAAGTCTCTAGCCCATCAGCCTATCCCACCAGATTTTGGACTTGACAAGGCTCCACAGTCATGTGGACCAATTCCTTAAAATAAATATATATATATTTCTCTGGAGAACCCTGGCTAATGCAGGGAACAATAGCACAGTAGTGATTTGGATACTCTAAGAATGATTTTTGTGGACTCAGTGCCATAACACTAACACCTAATAGTGATTGCTCCCCCTGGGGGTTATGAAGAAAGACTCTGGATATTGGAGTGGGGCCCTGGAGGCTAAGTTTCTATTCAGAGACAAGAAAAGATCTCCCAAGCATCATTCAATGGAATCCTGCTCACACCCTCATTACGTTAGTGGATATATGGATTTTTACCTGATCCTCTCTCAAATCTTCTCTTTCCAAGGCCTTTTGAGCCTATTGTCTAGTTCAAGCACCCAGCTAGACCTAAGCAAATCCCCTAACTTCCTAGAACTAGACCTAAGCAAATCCCCTAACTTCTCTGAGCCTCAGTTTACCCCATGCTAAAAGCCTATTTCATGGGTTCCAGGAAGGCACCCTGTACCTTTGAGGATCTTATATTTTTCTATTGTTATTAAAGTATTAGGTAGATACATCCCCTAAGGAACTTCAGTGACGTTCCTCAGATTTCTAACCAAGGAAGCAATGGGAGATGGGCTGACATTATAGCATGAGCTATTTAAGTTAGCTATAAGGGAAGAGAAATATTTAACTCTTATATCTTGGAGTTTCATTAAAAATAGAGAAGCTCCTGTGGCATCAGTGTGCAAGGGGCAGGAGGATATAAGAGATGGCATCTTGCAACTCTCCAGGGGCATAGTTGGATACAAAACCTAGATGTACATACCTAAAATTGGCATCAAAACGAGGACAGGAGTTAATGGACTAGTATCTGCCTGGCCATCCTGGGAAACCAGGGATGACCCTGCAGAAAGCCCCACACCAGTCATTAAATCTATAGACCCTGCCCACAGATTCTTCAGAATCAGGGTGGTCCAATCAAGGGCACTAACTAGGGACCCACCAGCCACCTGACGCAGGCTGGTCATTCAGGGGATAAACTTCCTTACTTGGGGCTCTTTACTTACTCAGACCCTGCTGGGCCAAAGTTCTTTTTCAATAGCCAGTTTTATTGTTCAAAGACGAGGAGAGAATGCCCCATGGATAGAAGAAACCAAATCCCTACAGAATTCAATTGGCTGCTGCATCCATTTAGAAGATTAAAAATATACCAGCACATATTGTTTCCCTCTTATGAGGAGCAAGCTACTAACTAGACTACCCCAGGGATGTTCCTTAAGTCTCAGTCCAAATTAAAGTCCAGACACACATTAGGGAATTGAAAAGTTCATACGTCCAGAGCCTCAAGCTGGAAAACAAGAAAAAAAGGCGGGGGGGACGGAAAGATGGAAAGGCAAGACATTCATGCAAGTATTCAGAGCCCAAAGTAGTATTGTGGTAAGACCAGAGGCCTTTTGAGACCCTGAAACCTGGGTTCGAATCTTCATTCTACCCCCTTATTAATTTTGCTTTCCCTGTTTATCCTCTCTTTGCCTGTCTTTGTCTATCAAACCTAGTGATACCTACTCCAGGTATCTGGATCAAATCTAATGATATCTACTTTCTACTCTTCAACATTGTGACCATTAGAGAGTAGAGGGACTTTCAATAAATGGTCACCGTTACTGTTAATTCACCAGAAATGGTTCTTTATGTTTGCATGCAAACACATTGGATAATTGTTTCACAATCCAGACATACAGCGATGAGATTATAAGCAAAAGAATAAGAACACAGCATGCACTGTGTAGAACCTCTATTTCTGTGCTACCATTGATTTAGAATTCAACGTTTTCATCTTTATTTTATGCCCAATGCAGAAATGCCTCAAGTTTATTTACCAACTAGACACTAATGTGCATTCTAAGGGAAATTACCCTCACCAGGATCCAACCGTGGTTGTAAAACGTTAAATAACAAATCACGTAGTGAAAAAAAAATTTTTTTTGTTGTTTTATAACTGGAAGTTTGTACCTCTTTAAATAAAGATGAGAAGGATAGTGGAGTTCATAAAATAAGTCAGTCAGATGTGTGCTTTGCTCTCTTCAACTCATCACTGCAACCAAGGGTCCTCCTGTCTCCATTTATCTTAAACTCAACTGAGGCTCCCAGCTCTTGGAAAGGAGACCACAAATGATCAATTACTTCTTAGTGCACAAAGTCAAAGGTTAAACGTATTATTGCTCACCACAGGCCGACCCTAACCTCAGAATTAATGCCATAAACAAAAAAGGAAAAATATAGTTAGGCCTGGGAAGGTACCAGCTTTAGTCTCCGAAGATTTACAAAAGGGAAATGATGACCCCTACTGGTAGGAACTGGAACAGCCAGCCTGCCCTGGGCCCTCAGAGAGCTGAGGGCACTGGAGTTCCCACAGGCGCATGTTTTCACACTGAGGCCCACACTGAGCAGGAGGATCTCTGTGAGGAGCAAAGGGTCAGATTTTCTCATGTAGGGTTAGAGCTGCATTTGTGTTTGCAAAACAAAGAGACTGAGTGAGAGGGAATGTTTTGGCCCAGAGTGTGAAGCCCCAGGGCAGCCTCCTTAGGGACAGAAATGGGCATCTCTGCCTGCAATTCTGCGGTCTTCTAAGGCTGGTGGGCAGTGGGTAGTGCTGACACTCCCCATCCCCTTCCCTTACTAGCTGGCCACTCCTGATCTCAAGCGCATGGCTCACTTTCCAGCTTAGAAGATTGAGGCCCCAGTTGCAGATCCATTAAAATGAGTTTCTTCTTGGGCAAGTGAGAGGGACACATCATCCCTTAAAACGCCTTCTTACAGAAGGGGAAATCCATGTTCCAATGAACCAGTGTCTGGACAACTGTGGAAGGGGCATCTGGAGCTCACAGAGTGGACAGAGCTGAATCATCACCAGGGCCACTCAAAGAAACCATCTGTGGTAGTCCAGAGTGCTGTTTGCCAAATAGTTGTGCTCTCTGCTGTCTAGGCACACAGTGGGATTACGATTTCTCCCCCGCTCCTTGTGATTGGATAGGATCATGTGAATAGTCCCAGGCAATGCTTTTTGAGCAGAAGTCATGGATGTGAGACCTTCCAGGGTTCTTTTCTCTACAATAAACAGGGTTCCCCCAGCTCTAAAAGGCTATATATATGGTGTATATATGGATGGAGTGAGTGTGTGTGTGTGCATGTGTTATACAGGCCACATAGAAAAATAAAACTTGAGATTTAGGGGTTGTTCATTAATGCAGCATGACGTAGTTCATCATGACTGACTTATCATCCAAGCTCACAGGGAGGAGAACTTTCCACTCGGAAGAATGTTGAAATCCAAAGAGGATTTGTGAGCTACATCAGGAAAGTCAAGGCTTAGCTGCTTCTGGAATTGAGAACCGTAGTCAGACTGGTGCTGATGTCGGTCACATCCTTGCCTTTGTCACATCATGGCACATGTAGAAAATGTTAGTATGTGTATGGCATGTCAGGGGTAAACTGAAGAGAAATTGGGGATATCCACATAGGATTTGGTGAAAACTTCATTTTATTTTCCTCACATCATGTAATGATAATATGCCAAATAAAATGCAATGTTTTAGGGAACATATTAACTATTGAATTTGACAAACCCTCCCTTTAAGATCTTTGTAATATTTTCATTGCAAACCCTGGGCTTAGTTTGGAAAATATAACTTTTTTGCATTACATTTTATGCTTGAAATGGTCACACATAATTCCTGATAAAGACCAAATTCTTGATAGTCATCATCAATGAGAAAACATGTATGCACGGGTAGTGAGGAAATTTTAAAATTATCTTTACACTACATCAAAAACTAATGATGTACTACTGTATGGTGACTAACATAACATAATAAAATTTAAAAATTAATAAATAAAAATAAAAAATACAATTCTAAAATTGTTGAAATTATACTTTAAAAATCTAATGGCTCTTTTGAATGTTGAAATTTCTTGAAATAATGTAAATGTTTTTTAATTCAAGCCAACTTTTTCATACCAAGTATTTTAAAAGCGATAAACTCTAATCTGCAAAACATACGAATTGTTGGAGCGATCACTCTGTGGCTATCTTGGACACCACTGAGAGAGTCATCAGCCACAAATGAACAGAAATATCATGATAGGTTGTATATGTGACCTGTTGATATCAGGGCTTCCTCCTGGAGCTGTGCTCTCATAGCAGCCCCTTCTGAAACTCATTGCCACCCTATTCTTCTTCCCTGCCCAGATGACAAGGTCCTGCATTCCCCGCCCTACCCCTGCTCTCGGCATCTAGTCTTCTCCATGCCCCATCTGCACCGGCCAACTTTGACCTGCTCTACCACCCCAAGCTCTCTCCTGCCCCAGGACCTTCACACCAGCTATTGGTTACCTCTGCCCACTACATTCTCACCCAGCTAACTTCTATACATGTCTGTGCCCCCCAAAAGGCCTTCTCTGACCCCCTAATCAAAATATAGTCTCCTCGATGGACTCTGAAAAACAAACTGAGGGTTCTAGAGGGGAGGGGGTGGGAGGATGGGTTAGCCTGGTGATGGGTATTAAAGAGGGCATGTTCTGCATGGAGCACTGGGTG
Source organism: Phoca vitulina (assembly GCF_004348235.1). NCBI lineage: Eukaryota > Metazoa > Chordata > Mammalia > Carnivora > Phocidae > Phoca > Phoca vitulina. The sequence goes on along the minus strand of NW_022589733.1, from coordinate 2,406,362 downwards.
TTATACACAAACAATGAATCATGGAACACTACATCAAAAACTAATGATGTAATGTATGGTGATTAACATAACAATAAAAAATTTTAAAAAAATATAGTCTCCTCATACTTATTGTTTTGCATTTGTTTCCTCGTTTGTAAAAAATGGAAATAAAAATAAGCTGATTTTACATGAAGACTATAGCTACCACTGTTGTATGGTATATAGAAAATTTGTTAAGAGAGTGGATCCTAAGACTTCTCAACACAGGGAAATGTTTTCCCTTTTCTTTTTTTTTTTTTTCTTTTCTTTTGATTACATCTGAGAAGATGGACATTAGCTGAACCTTTTGGGGTCATTATTTCTTATGTAAATCAAACCATCATGCTGCATGCCTCAAACTTATACATTAATGTATGTCAATTATTTCTCAATAAAACTGGAAAAATAGTATAAGTACTTGTTTAAAAATAGGCTTGTTTTAAGGAGCAAATGAAATATAACACATGTAAGCATGTGCCTGGCTTATAGTAAGTGTTCAATAAATCATCATTGTAGCGTGTTTTGCAATTAAAAATAGGTATTTATGTATGTATATGTGTTTCCCACTAGACTGTAAACTCCATAAGGCCAGGCAGCATGTCTTTTTTTGTCTACTGCTGTATCCCCAAGACCTGGCACAGTCCCTTTATCAATATATGTTTGTTGAATGAATAAATGAATTCATCCAATGAGAATGCACTTGGTCGTGGAAGTTCCACACAGAAGAGAATCCACATGAAGCTCTATTGCATGACGAACCTGAAAAAGCTTAAAATGCTAATGTAAAAATACATTTGGCCTACTTCCTCTTGCTACCGAACCACCTCCCTAGTCCCATTCTGCCATTCTGCCTTCCCTTATTTACCTTTATCCCTTTCTATTCCTGAATCTGTCCCTCTGGCATTCTGTTTCTCTATTCTGTGTACCATTCACATATGGGATCCAGTACATAGTAAGCCCTCAATAATTATGTATCAAATAAATGCTAGGAGGGTTGGATGAGTGGATGGACCAACGGACCAACAGGTGGATCATTCAATTAGGTAAATGAGAAGATGGATGTGGTACTCCTTCCCTCTTGGCGTGGAGGAAATTTTTTCTTGTGATTTCGGAAACTACCCCCCCCACACACACACTGCCCAAATATCCGCCTTGACGCTCCCCTCCTTAATCCAGTGGAAACACAAGTGGACACTCTCCTTGTAGTTAATTTAAAACCTAAACATGAATCCCATCTGATGGGCCTGTGACACTCGAGGCTCCATCTGGGCAGCCTCTCCATTACTCCTAATGGCTAGCCTTGAAATGGAATTACTTCATTCTTCAGAGTAGAGTCGGGCAGTTTTTCCCTCTCTGAATGGTGAGCACATACTGCAAAGACATTCTGCTTCTATAAATATGCTTTTCTAAATGTTAAAGGGTTAGAGCAATTTCCAAAGGTCTCTGCCTCGAAGGAGCCCTCAGATGATATTTAATTGAACTACTTTTGCTTTCAGAAGTGAGGAAACTAAAATGTAAGAAGTGGAAATCCTTCTTGGTTTTATGTCAAAATATAGGCTTCTAGATAAAATAATGGAAAGAGAATTTTCTGTTATTAAACTCAGGAAAATGAACATAAACAGCTCAACCAAGGAGAGCAAAGTATAGGATTTTTTTAGGGCACTTGGAGGAAAAAGAATCTCCTTTTAAACTCTAGTTTCAAACCCTTAACAAATGTTGGAGGCACATTTACTGATACAATCACTAGAAATCTCTTTTCCCCCTTTGGCATTCAGAATTGAACATTAAATATAAGCATGTCTGCTGCAAGTTTAAATATTAACTTCTTTCATAATATCCATATGATGTTTCTAGAGCAAATTCCTTTGAACAAAGGAAACTGAATTTTGTAAGGGTCTAAGAAAGATCACCTAAGTGAAGCAAACTCCTTGAAAATGGGCAAATGATCAATTTGTCATTTTGTATTTGTGAAAACATTTGAATGACAATGGGCATATTTTCCACCCAAGTCACATCAAGGAGCCAGCAATTAAATCCTTGTTCTTGTTCGATGTATTCAAAATGTTCGTGTAATTCCAAATTTGATGTGATGTTCTCTGAAGACAAAGAGAAGGGGAGGCGGGTTGCTGGGTCAGCATTCACAGAATGCTGAAAAGAGAAGGTGAATATGAACTGGTTTTCATTACCGCACAAAGCTGCTGTGCACTGCAGAACCCTGGTGGGCACCATTCATTGAAACCACGATGTGAATGGCTCCCCCTAGAGGTCGGCGGGGAACAACCTGCGTATCTGTACTTAGCACTGTTTGTAGCTGCATATTGTTTTTTGTTTGGCTACCATACGTGGAAATATCCCTCCAATTTGAGGAGAACCCAAACTACAGGAAGGCAGGACCGCAATTCCCATTATGGTCACCAAAGGAAATACATATTTCCCCTTCCCCACGGCTTGGATGTGGACAAGTCTCAGTCAAAGTAAGCCAACCAGTGCTCTTGCCTAGAATTCTACATCTAAACACAGTGACATGAAAATGCAGGCTAAGTGGAGATCATCAGAGGCAGCATTAGTGGAGTTGAGGGTCCAGCAGTGGTGAGAGGGGACAGGGCTGCCATTGACCACTACTCTAGGGTGCATGGGTAAGGACATGTGGAGGGCTGAGTCCAGTCCATTCTGCCAAGCTGATCCTCCCAGTATGCATTGGCAAAAGCAGGACCCTTTCTCTAATCCACACAAATGAATAGTGGTGGTCCTGAGCAGGGATTCAGGTAGGGGCACCAGCAGTCCATTCCAGGGTATAATGCTGGCTATGTCCTCAGCTACCCAACCTCCCTTGGTCCCTGTTCTTCAGCCTTCCTGTAAATCCTATGGGCTCCCCTCTATCCTCTTCAAAGTGTCACTTTTGCTCAAGTTTGCAGGAGTCAGTTTCTGTTGTTTACACATCTGTTGTCTGTCCAGCAGGGCCCTGACCACATGCCCCTTTTTGCCAGCTTATCCTACCTTGCTTTGTCATGTAAGAGCTACTGGAAAAGGCCAAACTTAATAGGGTATGCGGAATTAGAAAGGAAAAAAATGTGTTGGAAGACACTATTATTCTACTACCCAGATAATAGGAATCATGTCCACACAGAGAATTTTTTAAATAGACTTGTGTGTTAGCATCTATCCCAAGCCCTTCATTTGGGCAAGATGAAACCCAGAGGAGGCAGGTGAGTTGTTGAAGGTCACCTAGCTAGTTAAGAGCAGTTTCTATAAGCCTCTCTATCTCAGCTGCTTAATTGAATTATGTATGTGGGCACCATGATGTGGCTGGAGTTAAACAAAAGAGGGCATCAATTCTGCTCACCAAGCTATGCCTAAACACTCACAAGATGCTTTGCTAAAATCAGTTTTGCCTTCAAACTTTAATCCTGGCCGAGAATCGGAACTCTGATTTATGAAATCTTAAGAACAGTGTTGTGAGATGTTTTGAACATTAAAAAATTAATATTTACAGTATGGAATGTATACTCCATTTGTGCTTCCTAGAATAAAACAATGAGGACCCTGGAGGTAGAATGGGAGGTGCCTGGGAGAAGCAATGAACTGCCCTTGGGACAGTCCTGTGTGTGCATCTTTTCTCCTAGGATAGAACAGAGTCTTTGTCCTGCAAATGCTACAGAAGGTGTGGGAGAGGAGAGGTAATGGCAAACACAGGGGCTGATTCAAGTAATATTTTGTTTCAGTGACTCACTTATCTTAATCTTAGTTCACAGGACAAGAAGGAAAGAATAAAAAGATACCTTCCATTTTCTCCATTACTGAGTGTGTGCTTTTCAGTGAGAAAATACAAAAATTCATTGGGAAATTTTCCAACTGTTTATCTCACACAGCACTCTAAGACACAAAGGGTAGGAACCTTAGCCCTAATTTAGACATTGGAAACAGAGGCCTGGAAAGAAGACCACAGAAGTCACAGTCCCTCTTCCAGAATTTATCCAGCAGACCACAGAATCCCTATAATTCAGAGGTCAGCAAACTTCTTCTGTAAAAAGCCATTTGGTAAATATTTTAGGCTATGCAGGCCATATAGTCACAACTATTCAGCTCTGCCAATATGGTGAAAATGGCCACAAATGTGAATACACAGGAGTGGATATGTTCCAATAAAATTTTATTTAAAAAACAGTGGGCCAAGGAGGGGAAGAATGAAGGGGGGGAAATCAGAGGAGGAGACGAACCATGAGATACTATGGACTCTGAAAAAAAAACTGAGGGTTCTAGAGGGGAGGGGGTTGGGGGGATGGGTTAGCCTGGTGATGGGTATTAAGGAGGGCACATTCTGCATGGAGCACTGGGTGTTATATGCAAACAATGAATCATGGAACACTACATCAAAAACTAATGATGTACTGGATCACGAGGGCAGAATTCGAGAGATAAGCGAAACCATAAGACGAAACAACATTAGAATAATTGGGATCCCAGAAGAAGAAGAAAGAGAGAGAGGGGCAGAAGGTATATTGGAGCAAATTATAGCAGAGAACTTCCCTAATTTGGGGAAGGAAACAGGCATCAAAATCCAGGAAGCACAGACAACCCCTCTCAAAATCAATAAAAATAGGTCAACACCCCGACATCTAATAGTAAAACTTATGAGTCTCAGAGACAAAGAGAAAATCCTGAAAGCAGCTCGGGAGAAGAGATATGTAACCTACAATGGTAGAAACATTAGACTGGCAACAGACCTATTCACAGAGACCTGGCAGGCCAGAAGGCACTGGCATGATATATTCAGAGCACTAAACGAGAAAAATATGCAGCCAAGAATACTATATCCAACTAGGCTGTCATTGAAAATAGAAGGAGAGATAAAAAGCTTCCAGGACAAACAAAAACTAAAGGAATTTGCAAACACGAAACCAGCCCTACAAGAAATCTTGAAAGGGGTCCTCTAAGCAAAGAGAGAGCCTAAAAGCAACATAGACCAGAAAGGAACACAGACAATATACAATAACAGTCACCTTACAGGCAATAGAATGGCACTAAATTCCTATCTTTCAATAGTTACCCTGACTGTGAATGGGCTAAATGCCCCAATCAAAAGACACAGGCTATCAGGTTGGATTAAAAAATAAGACCCATTGATATGCTGTCTGCAAGAGACTCATTTTAGACCAAAAGACACCCCCAGGTTGAAAGTGAGGGGGTGGAAAACCATTAACCATGCTAATGGACATCAAAAAAAAGCTGGGGTGGCAATCCTTTTATCAGACAAATTAGATTTTAAACCAAAGACTGTAATAAGAGATGAGGAAGGACACTATATCCTACTTAAAGGGTCTATCCAACAAGACGATCTAACAGTTGTAAATATCTATGCCCCTAACATGGGAGCAGCCAATTATATAAAGCAATTAATAACAAAAGCAAAGAAACACATTGACAACAACACAATAATAGTGGGGGACTTTAACACCCCCCTCGCTGAAATGGACAGATGATCTAAGCAAAAGATCAACAAGGAAATAAAGACTTTAAATGACACACTGGACCAAATGGACTTCACAGACATATTCAGAACATTCCATCCCAAAGCAACGGAATACACATTCTTCTCTAGTGCCCATGGAACATTCTCCAGAATAGATCACATCCTAGGTCATAAATCAGGTCTCAACCGGTACCAAAAGATTGAGATCATTCCCTGCCTATTTTCAGACCACAATGCTTTGAAACTAGAACTCAATCACAAGAGGAAAGTCGGAAAGAACTCACATACATGGAGGCTAAAGAGCATCCTACTAAAGAATGAATGGGTCAACCAGGAAATTAAAGAAGAATTTAAAAAATTCATGGAAACCAATGAAAATGAAAACACAACTGTTCAAAATCTTTGGGATGCAACAAAGGCAGTCCTAAGAGGAAAGTTTATAGCAATACAAGCCTTTCTCAAGAAATAAGAAAGGTCTCAAGTACACAACCTAACCCTACACCTAAAGGAGCTGGAGAAAGAACAGCAAATAAAGCCTAAACCCAGCAGGAGAAGAGAAATAATAAAGATCAGAGCAGAAATCAATGAAATAGAAACAAAAAGAAGAGTAGAACAGATCAACGAAACTAGCAGCTGGTTCTTTGAAAGAATTAACAAGATTGATAAACCTCTGGCCAGACTTATCAAAAAGAAAAGAGAAATGACCCAAATCAACAAAATCATGAATGAAAGAGGAGAGATCACAACCAACACCAAAGAAATACAAACAATTATAAGAACATATTATGAGCAACTCTATGCCAGCAAATTAGATAACCTGGAAGGATTGGATGCATTCCTAGAGATATATCAACTACCAAAACTGAACCAGGAAGAAATAGAAAACCTGAACAGACCTATAACCACTAAGGAAATTGAAGCAGTCATCAAAAATCTCCCAACAAACAAAAGCCCAGGGCCAGATGGCTTCCCAGGGGAATTCTACCAAACATTTCAAGAAGAATTAATGCCTATTCTTCTGAAACTGTTCCAAAAAATAGAAATGGAAGGAAAACTTCCAAACTCATTTTATGAGGCCACCATTACCTTGATCCCAAAACCAGACAAAGACCCCATCAAAAAGGAGAATTACAGACCAATATCCCTGATGAACATGGATGCAAAAATTCTCACCAAAATACTAGCCAATAGGATCCAACAGTACATTAAAAGGATTATTCACCACGACCAAGTGGGATTTATCCCTGGGCTGCAAGGTTGGTTCAACATCCGCAAATTAATCAATGTGATACAATACATTAACAAAAGAAAGAACAAGAATCATACGATCCTCTCAATAGATGCAGAAAAAGCATTTGACAAAGTACAGCATCCTTTCTTGATCAAAACCCTTCAGAGTATAGGGATAAAGGGTACATACCTCAATATCATAAAAGCCATCTATGAAAAACCTACAGCAAATATCATTCTCAATGGGGAAAAACTGAGAGCTTTCCCCCTAAGGTCAGGAATGCGGCAGGGATGTCCACTATCACCACTGCTATTCAACATAGTATTAGAAGTCCTAGCCACAGCAATCAGACAACAAAAAGAAAACAAAGGCATACAAATTGGCAAAGAAGAAGTCAAACTCTCACTCTTTGCAGATGATATGATACTTTATGTGGAAAACCCAAAAGACTCCACCCCAAAACTGCTAGAACTCAGACAGGAATTCAGTCAAGTGGCAGGATATAAAATCAATGCACAGAAATCAGTGGCATTCCTATACACCAACAACAAGACAGAAGAAAGAGAAATTAAGGAGTCAATCCCATTTACAACTGCACCCAAAACCATAAGATACCTAGGAACAAATCTAACCAAAGAGGCAAAGGATCTGTACTCAGAAAACTATAAAATACTCATGAAAGAAATTGAGGAAGACACAAAGAAATGGAAAAACATTCCATGCTCATGGATTGGAAGAACAAATATTGTGAAGATGTCAATGCTACCTAGAGCAATCTACACATTCAATGCAATCCCCATCAAAATACCACCCACTTTTTTCAAAGAAATGGAACAAATAATCCTAAAATTTGTATGGAACCAGAAAAGACCCCGCATAGCCAGAGGAATGTTGAAAAAGAAAAGCAAAGCTGGCGGCATCACAATTCCGGACTTCCAGCTCTATTACAAAGCTGCCATCATCAAGACAGTATGCTACTGGCACAAAAACAGACACACAGATCAATGGAACAGAATAGAAAACCCAGAAATGGACCCTCAACTCTATGGTCAACTAATCTTCGACAAAGCAGGAAAGAATGTCCAATGGAAAAAAGACAATCTCTTCAACAAATGGTGTTGGGAAAATTGGACAGCCACATGCAGAAGAATGAAACTGGACCATTTCCTTACACCACACACAAAAATAGACTCCAAATGGTTGAAAGACCTCAATGTGAGACAGGAGTCCATCAAAGTCCTAAAGGAGAACACAGGCAGCAACCTCTTCGACCTCAGCCGCAGCAACTTCTTCCTAGAAACATCGCCAAAGGCAAGGGAAGCAAGGGGAAAAATGAACTATTGGGACTTCATCAAGAGAAAAAGCTTTTGCACAGCAAAGGAAACAGTCAACAAAACCAATAGACAACCGACAGAATGGGAGAAGATACTTGCAAATGACATATCAGATAAAGGGCTAGTATCCAAAATCTATAAAGAACTCATCAAACTCAACACCCAAAGAACAAATGATCCAATCAAGAAATGGGCAGAAGACATGAACAGACATTTCTGCAAAGAAGACATCCAAATGGCCAACAGACACATGAAAAAGTGCTCAACATGGCTCGGCATCAGGGAAATCCAAATCAAAACCTCAATGAGATACCACCTCACACCAGTCAGAATGGCTAAAATTAACAAGTCAGGAAACGACGATGTTGGCGGGGATGCGGAGAAAGGGGAACCCTCCTACACTGTTGGTGGGAATGCAAGCTGGTGCAGCCACTCTGGAAAACAGTATGGAGGTTCCTCAAAAAGTTGAAAATAGAGCTACCCTATGATCCAGCAATTGCACTACTGGGTATTTACCCCAAAGATACAAATGTAGGGATCCGAAGGGGTACGTGCACCCCGATGTTTATAGCAGCAATGTCCACAATAGCCAAACTGGAAAGAGCCAAGATGTCCAACGACAGATGAATGGATAAGGAAGAGGTGGTATATATATACAATGGAATATTATGCAGCCATCAAAAGGAATGAGATCTTGCCATTTGCAACGATGTGGATGGAACTGGAGGGTATTATGCTGAGCGAAATAAGCCAAACAGAGAAAGACATGTATCATATGACCTCACTGATACGAGGAATTCTTAATCTGAGGAAACAAACTGAGGGTTGCTGGAGTGGGGGGTGGGGTGGGAGGGATGGGGTGGATGGGTGATAGACACTGGGGAAGGTATGTGGTGTGGTGAGCGCTGTGAATTGTGCAAGACTGTTGACTCACAGATGTGTACCTCTGAAACAAATAATGCAATGTATGTTAAGAAAAAAAAAAAGAGAAGATAGCAGGAGGGGAAGAATCAAGGGGGGGAAATTGGAGGGGGAGATGAACCATGAGAGATGATGGACTCTGAAAAACAAACTGAGGGTTCTAGAGGGGAGGGGGGTGGGAGGATGGCTTAGCCTGGTGATGGGTATTAAATAGCTCCACTGCATGGAGCACTGGGTGTTATGCACAAACAATGAATCATGGAACACTACATCAAAAACTAATGATGTAATGTATGGTGATTAATATAACATAATAAAACAAAACAAAACAAAAAAACAGTGGGCCAAATTTGCCCCCTGGGCCATAATTTGCAGACCGCTGCTACAGTTGATCAAAGTGCATCCTCCAACACCCGCACACTCTATCATCACAGTCTCTTTAAACTCAGCCTTGAACACCTTTCTTTTTTTTTTTTTAGGTTTCTTTTTTTTTTTATTTTTTTATTGTTATGTTAATCCCCATACATTACATCATTAGTTTTAGATATAGTGTTCCATGATTCATTGTTTGTGCATAACACCCAGTGCTCCATGCAGAATGTGCCCTCCTCAATACCCATCACCAGGCTAACCCATCCTCCCACCCCGCTCCCCTCCAGAACCCTCAGTTTGTTTTTCAGAGTCCATCGTCTCTCACGGTTCTTCTCCCCCTCCGATTTCCCCCCCTTCATTCTTTCCCTCCTGCTACATTCTTCTTCTTTTTTTCTTTCTTAACATATATTGCATTATTTGTTAGCCTTGAACACCTTTCAAACAGTAACATCATCTCTCAGATCCAGGGGTGGTAATTATTGCAGTAAGAGGCAACGTATCCAGTTTTTCATAAACAATAACAGGCAGAAAGCCATGTTTACAAAAGGGTAAACCTTTCCAACACATTTACATTGCCGAGACAATCCTTAGTTACTAAGAGGAAAAAGGCCTCTCTTGCTCCCCTGGTGGGCCCCCCTATATAACATCTATAGGGTTGCAATTCAATCCACGGAATTAGTATGCAACGTCTCATCTCCCCTTGCAAGCATTTTTGCCTGAAAAACCAGGCGGCAGCCTCATAGTGACAGCACGAGAATAACTTGTCATCCTGGTAATGGTCTAACTGCATATAAGTGTCTGTCATAATGAAAATTGGTGTCTTCCATTTCAATTTATTTTGTCAACAATCCAAATGGAGCCCAAATATATCTTCCAACACCAGTGCACGCAGACCAAATAGGGAAGAGAACTTTAAAATGAACCTCATCATCATACGACTAAATATTTACATTAAAAAAGATTCTCTCTTCTGGAAGACATCCCAGATCTACTGTTCTCCCCTGCCAGTACACCTGCAGCTTTTTGTAACTAATTAAGGAACTCCAGAAAACACATTCAAAAGGGCCTCAGCAAACAGATGCACACTCCATTAATTAAACAAGCCGGAGCAATCACCCAGGCTGTAATTGGAAAATGTGCTTCTTTCCTCCATTTTAAGGCAATCATAGTTATTTGCAAATGTTTTTTGATAGTTTCTCAAAAGAGAAAGTCGACTAGCTGCAGGTTCTGGCTTCCTCTAGAGGGGAGGGAGAGGGGGCAGATGTTTGGGAAAGGTTGGAGGTATGAGGCAGTCACCCAGGTTCACTAATTAGCTCTTCTGCCCCTCCTCTCCCTCCAGAAGACTGTGGTAATGAGAAAAGAAAGTTTAAGCGCTAAAAAAAGAAAGGAAGTCTGTTCATACTACTCAAAAGCACAAAAATGTTCCCCCGCAGTATACTCTTCAGAGCTCTAATTGGGGTGCACAGTGGTTGGAGTGTTTGCAGAGGTAACCACAAACGAGTGCCCCCGCCCTTAACTGAGCTCACACTGTCTGCAGGGCCAGGGTTGGGAGCAGGAGGAAGGTGGAGAAGGCCATTGGAGGGAGGAGGATGGAGACAAAATAGCATGGAGTCTCTCCTATACTCTTGTCTTTGGGTTCCAGGACATATTTTAGGGGAGCCCTAGTCTTAAATAAAATTCCCTTAATTGGAGGGTTATCCCAGGACATCAGCATCCCAATCAGGCCTTTCAGATACCATAACCTCCAGGAGCCAGTATTCAGGTTATTAAGCTATTATTCTCAGCAACACACCCAAATCTATACTCTTCTCTGTGATGTGGGGCTGACTCTCCAACCTATCCTCTCCTTTGCCCACTGGCTTCCTGTTTGGTGCTGATGAGAGAGAGACTGAAAAGCTGGAGGAGGGAAAAGAGACTTACTCTTTCCTGTTTAGCTGTTTCCTGTTGGCATCACCCCAGCCATGGCCCTTCACCCCAAGAGCAACAGTTGGTCCCATTTTCCTGCTTCTTCTAGCACTCCCAGGAATAACCTCATTGCATCCTCCCCACCCACCCATATATACCAGCACCAGGGGGCAGCACAACCTTCTCAGGGGTCTAAGTCCCAGTCCCAGAGGGCCCCTCCTCCAAGATCTAGGTTTCAATAACCACATCATCTTAACTTTGTTTCTCAAGCCCTAAGAGTAATCTATGCTAAAGCAGTTACTATCTTTTGATACCTCAGTGTTCCCTTTTTGCTTTTTAAGTCCATTTAAAGAGATAACTTAATGTAGAGAAAATTAGTGAGCTTTTTTTCCCCTGACTTGACTCTGACTGACCCAATATTTGATACCGGGACAGATCCTAGGAAATTTATCCTCCACAATGGGATCCTGGGATTGGTTTGGTAATGTGTTTGGACTTGAATGCTGTGCTGATGTCTCACTGAGAAATGGGATGTTAGTAATAGTAACCCATAGTGGGCAGTGACATCATGATGAATCAAATTATCACCTGTAATTGATTGTGATGGGGTGCCTACTGAAGCAATTGCCCTGGGACTAAGTGGCTGCTACAATTGACTCTTAGAGAAATGACAATCACTTCAAAGACCATACTGTGGGATGGTTGCTTCTAACTGCACTGAAGAGATTAAGAAAGAAAATGACAAACTAAGGACTTTAAATGCTGAGCTTAAATCGTGGTCAGAGAACCAGAGAGCTTTGATGGCAACCCTAAAAGAAATTCTTATTTCTTGCACATGCAGGTCCCACCTCAAAAAAACAAACAACAACAACAAAAAACTTAATTATGTGAGTTGCAGAATTACAACTTAGGTTTAATTCTCAGTTTCACCAAGTACCATGTAAAAGTTAAGGCACTGATTGGGAGGCAGTGGGACTCGGGGCTTAAAATAGGGATATCTGGGTAGATCCAGATGAAGCAGAGGATCCTAAGCCTAAGGTATTTCTGAGGCTCTTTTTCACAGAAAGGAGCAGTGCCTCCTCCTGTATCTAGAAGACTAATCTTCCCCTACTTAAAGACGTTGAAAAAATTCACCTGCTGTCTTGCAAGGATATGCCTATTTTCCTCAAGACTCACTCATGTTTAGTTAACTATTATAGCACAACAAATTCCTATGAAACTTATTGGCCTAAAGCAATAATAAACTTTTATCACATCTCACAGTATCTGTGAGTCAGAAATTCAGGAGCAGCTTAACTGAGCAATTCTTCTTATGATGTTGTGGTCAAGATGTCAACGAAGGATAAATCATCTGAAGGCTTGACTGTGGACTGGTGGACCTGCTTCTAAAAGGGTGCACCCTCATGGCTGGAAAATCACTGCTAGCTGTTACAGCAGATGAGGAAATCAGTTCCTCATCACATGGACCTCTCCACAAGGCTGCTTGAGTGTCCTCACAACATGGAGGCTGGCTTTTCCAAGAGTGAGTGATCCAACACAGAGTACAATGAAGCCACAGTGCCATCCCCTCGCTGTGCACAGGTGATTGGACCATGGGTGGACATTGACCCATGAGGTATCCTGGAAGGAAAAGCTCTGCTAAAAAAAGAGAGAGAGAGAGAGAAAATAAAAGCAAGGTAGCCTGTCAGATTCTATCCCTCAGGGATTTGATCTGGAATCTTTGGTGGCCAAAACCTAAGTTCTAAGGGTGCACACAGAGGGGTGCCCTGAAGCAGCAGGGGCTACAAATGATCTGAAGTTATGAGAAGCAGGAGCCATCAGTAGAGGAGACATGGGGGTGGGGAGTGGCACTGAGGGAATAGAGAGGGGAAGGATATCAGTAATAGCATGAATGGTAAAGGCAAATATGAGGAGATGGTACATTACCTTAAGATGGCATATCTGCAAATTCCAACATAAGGGCCAAAATAACCCTCTAGTCCCTGAACTATGCCTCACTTTGACTGTCTGATAGCTCCTGGGACAAGTCTGAGTCTCATCTCCCTCTTAGAAAAACCTCACTGCTACAGTAATCATTATAGGTTCTGTTCCTTACCACTAAAGCAGTCAAATGAGCTAGGTCTTGTAACTTGCATTATTTGCAAGTAACCCTAAGGTGCAAATAATGTAACTTTGAGTTTACACAGATCTCTCACAGCCCATTGGCACCAAGTCCTACAGCAGCCTAGACAGAGAGGAGCAGTAGAGATTGAAGAAACTAGCCAAGTTCACCCAACTAGCAAGGTAAGTCCAGGCAGACTTACCATATCCAGTTCTTCCTCCCAGTCCAGTGCTCATTCCCTTGTCACCATATAACTACTACCATATACATACATAGAAGAACTGCAGGGAAAGCTGAGCCACTGAGTTCCCTCCATGTGAAGAGCACCATGCTAGCAGTTCAGAAACAGCAGGGAATAAAAGAAAGATGCCTGCCTCCTACAGCTTTCATTCATGTGTGTAGTCATGTGCAGCAAACCACAGGTGTAAAGTGATTTCTGGAAGCCCATCATGAAATGTGCCCTATTATTCTGCAACTTCACTTCAAGGTGTGTATATGATTATTAAACACATATATGCACACACATACAGTTTTATTTATTTATGCACATAATTGCCATAATTGTGAGTATGCCATCATCATTATACAGACAGTCTGTACAATTCAAACCAGGATCCACTTACTAAATATAATACTTCAAGCCTCAGTTGCTTCATCTGAAGAATAGGGATAATAATGGTGCCTGCCTCACAGTGCTGTTATGAAGATTCAATGAAAGGAACATGTAAAGTGCTCATAACAACATCTGACACATAAGTATGTATTTTATTAGTAGTGGAATTAGTATGATTGGAATAATGATTATTAAAATTTTTATTATTGAAACTTAAAATGCAATCCTCTTTCATGTAAATTTGAACTATTATTGTTGTTCCTCAAAATTATGTTTTTCTCGAGGAGGCAAGAGAAAAAACCGGCTATGAGCCCAGGCAGAACTAATTCAAACCTGCCAGTCATTTGCTGTGTGTCTTTAAGTCAGCCACTTCACCTCTCTGAACTTACCTACAAAAGGGAGTGTAATAGCATTCACATCCTCTACTTTGTTGTGAGAACTGAGTGGAGCATTGCATTTAGTACTGAGACTGGTACACAGTAAACACTGAATAAGCAATACCTACTGTTGTCCTAGTCATCATCATCATTGCTGTTTTCTACAAACTCTACTGGGTGGCAGCCAAGCAGATTTAATTTTGAAAATATGCACAGTTTATTAGGAAAATAAAAATTATGTCCTGCTATATCATTAGATATATAATATTTGCCCCCCAGTCCTAATATGGGTATGTTTAGCCAATAGGAAATGTGCAATGAAAGTTTTTTAATGTAATTAATTAATATGCTGCCTTGAATTAATTAATATTCAAGACCTCTTTCCTTTCTCCATCCTCTTCTTCAGTTGCCCAGGGAGGAGGAATCTCCATGGACTGGTCAGATTTGTGAACATGGATTGGGCTGAAGAATGGAAACACCATATATCAGCAGATCTGTGCACATGGGGTGAGGAGGTAAGGAGACCAAAGTTGGGCCCAGCCACCTCCTCCCACCTCCTGCTTCCTGTCCCACGTGGCATCAGCCCTGGCATAGGACTGGGTCAATTCAGTACCAGGCACTGGAGATTAGTGCTTTCTATAACCCCAGTCCCTGATTAAAATCTTCTGGCTCTGGAAGGAGTGGAATGGATCAGCCTTTCCTCTTGGTGGTAAGAACTAAGCCTTGAGTCTTGATAGTGGAGGACCACATAGGCAGAGCAGGACCCATACTCTACTACATTTTCATGGTAGTCTAAGTGAAAAAGTTGTTTCATGTTGCCCAGTCCAGCTTGCCAAAGTCCTCTGCATTTACACATAAGAACCAGTTTCCCATTTGCACTGTTAATTTCCCTCAGGTTACTGATAAGAAACAACAGGCAGAATTTGGGTCTTCCTGTGTTCTTGGCCAAATTTCACCTTAATACCACCCAGGTTTCTGATAAAATAAACAAATAAATAAACATAAGACACAGTCGCTGTCCTTAGGGAACTTACACTCTGATTAAGAGAGCAGACCTAGCTTCTAGGACAGACATTTGGCAGTGGCCTCTTTTGCCTCAGGGATTGAGAAGACCACATGGTCCAAGTGGTGCAACTACAAGATGGGGATGACTGGTTCCCTTAGCACCTGTGTGCAGCAGAGCCCTTTGCAAGCCAACACTGCCCACTTAGAATAAACAACAAACAACAGAAACACCTTTGTTTTGTTGAGCCAGCAAGATTTCAGGATTGTTTGTTAACATAGCATGACTTAGACCATCTTGACTCTGTGTTCAGATATGAACTGCAAAATGGCTTAGTTCCAAAGACATGCTGCATGTTGAGTATCAGTAAAATCTCCTGAGAATCTAGCTATTTGGTCTCTGCTTTAATATCTAAGATTATATTATTCCACAATCCTAGGGGATCATAGCTCCTAAATAGACAGGTCCTAATGATCAAAGTATAGCAGCCATGATGCAAAAATAATTAAATATATAACCCTATAAGTTACCAAGACAGAAAAGCAACATCCTGAAAATTATATTTTTGGAAGACACTGCTTACTCTGATATGAAGCTATATTGGAGGAAATAGGGACTATAAAGGTAGAGAACAAATCAGAGGCTAGAAAGGTTAAGATAGAGAAAAGGAAAGGCCATAAAATGATGGTACAGGCATATTAAGAATCATGACATATGGTGGGAGAGGGCCCTGGAGACTCCAGAGATCTATGAGAACCTTGACCTTATATTTGCCCATATTCCTAAAGTCCCCAAATCATTTAGCTTCTCTATATCTGTCCTTTCCTCATCATTGCCACAACCCTAACTAAGCCTAATCATTAAAAGCAAAGCACCATCTTCCCTAGCTGATAAAAAAAAAAAAACTTGCAACTTAGCTGCTACTGTCACATAGTCTTTGATCATATCAATTCCTATTTATTGGAAATTCAGAGAGCATCCAACTCTGTTTAGGAAGATTCTATTAGCTGAAGTGAACAATAGGAACAAAGGAAAGCTTTCTTCTGAAGACAAGATTTCCAACACAGAAAAATGCCCATCCATTTCCCCTAATTACCTCCCTAAGTACCCAGGTGGAAATAACATATTGATTATGCATCATAGGTCCTGTTGACTTCAACAAAGAGAAATACTTTTTGGATCAAGCCATATGTTAGCATGGTAGAGCAAAAATGTAGAAGAGATGGCTGCCTGATGACTTTGTGGAGTCTGGATGTTTACCTCCAGATTTAATTTACATGAGAAAGAAGTTTCTCTATGTTCAAAGTATTCTTATCTTGAGTTTTCAGTTGTATGTGGTTAAATCTAATTCTTACTAGTATCACGGGACTTCCTACTTCCTCCACTCTTTACTGGGGAAGGAAGTAAAATATATGCACTGACCTTTCAGATCACACAGCTAGTAGGCAGCAAAAAAGCTCCAAACCAGGTGTCTCTGACTCTGAAATTTGAGGGCTTTTCACAGTGCCACAGAACTGCTCTGACTAGCATTATGACAAGCATTAGAATGGCACACCTGATAGGAATGTCAGCACAAAGTACCAAAAGTAGGGAAATCTTCTGCTATTACTGAGTAGCTTTCCTAAAGCTACATTTTATTACAAAAACAGAGAAAACTCTCTTAACCCAATTTTTTTCAGATGTAAGTAAGGATCTCAACTCAACCTAGATTATCAAAGAGGAAATTAATTGGTTCAAAGAACTGGGAGGTGTGGAGATTTGCTAGCTTCGTGCACAAATGGATCCAGAGATCTAACAATCTTTCCTTTCATTTCTTCTCAATCTCTCTTTCTCTATCCTCCAAATATATGTATTTGTCCTTCTTCATTCAGTATGTTGACTTCATATTCTCTCCTACAAGCAATAAACCCTTTTCCATGAGGCAGAGGAAGATGGAATTTGACAGTCCCAAATTCAAATCCTCCCAGCCTTACACACTCAGCCAGAAAAGCATCTCTTTGTCTCAGTGGCCATATATCAGTCCCAGAGAAGACTATGATTGACACTGTCTACCCCTGGAACAATCACTGTTGCTATGAAACAAGGTACCAAGATTGGTTAGCCACAGTGAAGTGTGTAAAGTTGGGGCAGGTGATGGAGATTGACATTTCCTTTAGAATAAAATGGGGGAAGGATGGTTCCCAAAGGAAAGGATAGGAGAGTGGGAAAAACAACATGTATTACTCCAAAAGTCACTAAATATTTTTGAGCAAGGAAGTAACAATATGAAACATAATGAAACAAGGGAGAAACGAGATAAAAAATAAACATAGAACACTGGGGGGGATGGGTTGGTGGGGAAAAAAAGCAACTTTTAGAATAAAGAAGGGAGTGATGAAGGGCTTAACCTGAGGGATAGTAGTACACAACAAAAAAGGGAAGAGTCAAAAGTACCAGCCCCATTTCTACTTCAGCCATGAAAGAACAGTGTCTAGACCTACCATTCCACCATAAACAATTGGAAAAGTATACAAAATATATTTTCAGATATTGCATATCAGAAAACAAAAGATTGTGATCCCTTAGAGAAGGGAAATAAGCAAAGTGAATTCCATGATTACCCCCAGCTTTTTACCTGGAGTCAATTTCTGGATTGTGGTACAAGGAAGGGGACCTGAATAGATGACAGTAGGTATTGCTGAATTGAGAAGATAGAGATCAGAGTTTGGGGGAACTGAAATAGCTAAAATTTGTGAGGCAGAATATCAAAAAGGAGGAAGCAATTATAAAATGAGCTCCAAATATCTGCACAGGGATTCCCTTGAGTCTTTGGCTAAATACTAAGCTGTGTACGGTGAAAGTCTGTAAAGCTGGACAAAGCTGGGGAAAAAAATAATTACTGAAGAGCTGTAAATTCAATAATTCCCAGAGTTCACCCTGGACCTATAATCATTCAAGTTCCCACCAGTGAGAATAGAGTCCTCACCGAATTCACAGGATCTTTAGAAGAAGACCAAAAGGATAGGGTCTTAGTAGTGGTTCTAAACTAATCCCAAAGGAAAGACTACTTTAGAGTCACCCTTAAAAAGTTTAAAAACAAGCCTCAAAAGAATCAGGCTGACTTGCAAGTAATTTAACTGCCTTCTAGAACAAAGTCCAATGACACTTTAAAAGATAACAGCAAAATACACAATGATGCAAAATTTACAATGTCTAACATTTAATAAAAAATTAGTAGACATACGTAGATGCATGAAAACCTGATCCATAACAGGAAGAAAAATCAGTCAATAAAAACTGATCTAGTGGTTTCTGGTTCAAGATAGTAATATAGGAGGATCCTGAACTCACTTCCTACCGTGGACACACTGAATCTACAACTATATATGGAACAATTTCTTCTGAATAAAACCCAAAACTAGCTGAGCAACTCCTACATATTGGGCAACTGAGGGAAAAAAAACATTGAAGTAGGTAGGAGAGGTTGAGACACAATTTTGCCATAACCACTGCCCCCAGTGTGGTGACCCACTATCAGGAAGGAACTCACAAACCTGACCTTCTCCCTGATAGGTGAAGGGTTTGAACTCTACATCGGATATATCAACTTCTAAAACCAGCACCTGAGAGACTCAAAAAATCTAACTTTGAAAGCCAATGGGGCTTGTGTCCACAAGACTAACAAGCCTGCAGAGGACTGAAAAACAGTTCTTTTTTTTAAGATTTTGGTTTTAGGTAATCTCTACCCCCAACATGGAGCTTGAACTCAACCCCAAGATCAAGAGTCACATGCTCTACCCACTGAGCCAGCCAGGCACCCCTGAGAAACACTTCTTAAAGGGCTCATGCAAGCAGACTCATTCATCCCAGGTCCCAGCACACAAACAGCTGACTAAAAAGTGCCCAGACTTTTTAGGAAGGAGACTTATTTCCTTATCTAAAAGCATCAGCCTGAGAGGTAGGCATCCAATTTAACACACATCTAGAGGTGCACTGAAATACTTTCATAGATGGAGGCTGGCAGGTGCCATCTTTGTGCTCTCCCTCTGCCTCACTCCCACTCACTGGTATATTCAGAAAGAGTTTGTATACTTCTCTGGCACCCTAATTTTTGTGGCTGCTACCTAAAGGACAATTCTAGACTGTCTAGCTACAGTAGCCAATAGGGTTTAAGCTTGTGGAGCCCAAAGAACTGTAAAAGAAAGTTCTTAACCAACTACCATCCCCAGGACAGAGCAGAAAGGCAAGAAACTGAGGTGCCAGGCTTTCTGTGAAAGAGGTCTATTACCTTATCTTCATATCTGCACCCTAAGGGGCAGTCTTCTAATTAAACACACATCTAAGGGCTGACTATAATCTTCTTCAGAGACCTCGAGGGCACTATCTTTACACTCTTCCTCTGCCACACTACAGGGCACCAGTATATCCCAAAAGGGAGCTTGTAAATGCATCTTGTACCCTAGTTTTTACATCTGGTCCCCCAGTTCTTGTGCCTGTGGCCCAGGGATCCTTGATCTCCTGGCTCTGGTAGGCAGTAGATTTTGTGTTCATGGGTCCCATGGAACTGTGACAAGTGGAGAGTTCTTGTCATAGGGCACAGCACAGACAGCAGACTGAAACACTCTTTTAGTTTTTCTATGAAAGCAACTATTTGCTTGTCCTGGAGTTTTGGCCTGAGGGGCAGGCTTCTAACTGAACACAGATCTAAGAGCCAACGATAATCCTTTCCAGAGTCCTCAGAGGACAAACACTATCTTTGCACTCTTTTCTTCCACACTCCAGAGTGCTGGTATATCCCAGAAGGGAGCTTGTACATGTACCTGGTGCCCCAATTTTTATGTCTGGTGCCTTGGTGTTTATTATTGCTAGCCAAGGGATGCCCCTTGATCACCAGGCTTCGGCAGCCAGTAGGGTTTGTGTTCATGAGTTCAATGGGATAGTAGCAAAAAAAAAAAAAAAGAGTTCTAACTGGCTATCACTACAGGGCTCAGTGCATAGGGAATAGACAGAAACACCCATTTTCCAGTCTTCCCCTGAAAAAGGCATATTTACATACTTTAAAAGCTGCCTCCTGAGGTTTTGGCTTCCAATCAGCCTGAATCAATGCTGACTGAGATCTTCCCCTTCAGAACACTGACAGGTCTTGACACACCCTCAACTATAGGGAATCACTAAAATTAAAGTAGGCTACTTGGGCAATCACAAAGGTGACAACCAAGAGGTAGGGCAGAATTGAATGATAAGGCTCATCTCCCACACAAGTCCACTCCTTCACAAGTGGGAGAAGTGGCTGTTTTAACTAACCCATGGAAACCAACAGAGTGTAGGAAAATGAAGAAACAGAGGAATATCTTCCAAACTAGAGAACAAGATAAAACCTTAGAAAAATACCTTAATGAAACAGAGATAAGTGATTTACCTGATAGTTTTCAAAATAACAGTCATAAAGTTGCTCACCAAGTTCACAAGAAGAATGGATGAACAAACTGAGAATTTCAACAAAGAGATAGAAAATACTTTAAAAGTACCAAATAAAGTCACAGAACTGAAGAATACAGTAACTGAACTAATAAATACAATACAGGAGTTCAAAAGCAGAATAGATAAAGCAGAAGAAAGCATCAAAAAACTTGAAGACAGGGTGTGGAACTCACCCAATCAGCAGCAAAAAAAAAAAAGCATGGAAAAGAGGTAAAATGTTTAAGGGATTTATAAGACAACATCAAGCAAAACAACATTCACATTATAGGGATCTCAGAATAAGAAGAAAGAGAGGACAAGGGCAGAAGACTTATTTAAAGAAATAATGGCTGAAAATTTCCCTAACCTGGGAAAGGAAGCCACTAATTCAAAGAAGTTTCAGCACCATGCAGGTCATAGGAAACCCATGCAGATCCAGAAAGCCCAGAAAGTTCCAAATAAGACAAATCCAAAGAGCCCACACTAAGACATAATTAAAGTGAGAAAATTTAAAAAGACAAAGAAAGAATCTTAAAAGCAGCAAGAGAAAACTTGCTGCACACAAGACAACCCCCATAAGATTATCAGCAGATTTTTCAGCAGAAACTTTACAAGTCAGAAGAAAGTGGCATGATATATTCAAAGTGCTGAAAGAAAAAAAAAAAAACTGCAAACCAAGAATACGTCCCCTGAAAAGTTGTTCTTCAGAATTGAAGGAGATATAGTTTTCCAGATATGCAAAGCTAAGGAGTTCATCACCACTAGACTATCCTTACAAGAAATGTTGAAGGGACTTCTTTACGCTGAAATGAAAGGGTACTAATTAGTAACAGGAAATTATATTAAACAATAAATCTCACTGGTAAAAGTAAATATATAAAAATGTGTATTTAGAATAATCTAATGTAAAGGTGGTGGGTTAATCACATATAAAGCTAGTATGAAAGCTTAAAGACAAAAGTAGTCGAAAATAACTATACAACAACTTGTTAAGGTATACACAAGATAAAAAGTTGTAAATTGTGACATCAAAAACATAAAACATGGGCTCATGAAGTAAAAATGTAGAGCTTTCAAATGAATCCAAGCTTAAGTTGTTATCAACTTACAACAGGCTGCTATAAATATAAGTTGTTTTATGTAGGCCTCATGGTAAAGCAAGAAACTATCAAAGATACACAAAAAAATATAGATAAAAGAATCTAAGTATATCACTACAAAAAAATCATTAAATCATAAAGAGAAGAAGAAACAGGAATTATAAAACAGAAAATAACTGATAAAATGGCAATAAGCACACACCTTTACTTTAAATTAAAACAGACTATTTTCATATCAAAAGACACAGAGTGGCTGAATGGGAAAACACACACACACACACACAAGACCCATCTATATGCTGCCTACAAGAGATGCACTTCAGATATAAAGACACACATCAACTTAAAGTGAAGGGATGGAAAAAGATGTTCCATGCAAATGGGAACCACAAAAAAAAAAAAAAAGCTGGGTAGCTATACTTATATCAGAAAAAGAATTTAAGACAAAGGCTATAATAAGAGACAAAGAAGATTATTATATAATGATAAAAGGGTCAATCCAACAAAAGGATATTAGATTTGAAAATATTTGTGCATCCAACGGAGGAACACTTAAATATATATAGCAAATATTAACAGATGTAAGGAGAGAAATAGACAATACAATAGTAGGGGACTTTAACACTCCACTTTCACCAGTGGGTAGATCATCCAGACAGAAAATCAAGAAGGACAGTTTGGATTTTTTTTAAATTTTATTATGTTATGTTAGTCACCATACAATACATCATTAGTTTTTGATGTGGAGGTCCACGATCCATTTTCGTATAACACCCAGTGCTCCATGCAGTACGTGCCCTCCTTAATACCCATCACCAGGCTAACCAATCCCCCCTCCCACCTCCTCTCTAAAACCCTGTTTGTTTCTCAGAGTCCATAGTCTCTCATGGTTCATTTCTCCCTCCAATTCCCCCCCCCATTTTCCCTTCCTTCTCCTAGTGTCCTCCATGCTATTCCTTATGTTCCACAAATAAGTGAAACTATATGATAATTGACTTTCTCTGCTTGACTTATTTCACTTAGCATAATCTCCTCCAGTCCTATCCATGTTGATGTAAAAGTTGGGTATTCATCCTTTCTGATGGCTGAGTAATATTCCATTGTATATATGGACCACATCTTCTTTATCCATTCATCAGTTGAAGGGCACCTTGGCTCTTTCCACAGTTTGGCTATTGCTGACATTGCTGCTATGAACATTGGGGTGCATATGGCCCTTGTTTTCACTACATCTGTGTCTTTGGGGTAAATACCCAG
>NW_022589733.1:2219859-2368218 GCF_004348235.1 Phoca vitulina | reverse complement strand
AAATAAGCCAAACAGAGAAAGACATGTATCATATGACCTCACTGATATGAGGAATTCTTAATCTCAGGAAACAAACTGAGGGTTGCTGGAGTGGGGAGTGGGGTGGATGCGATGGGGTGACTGGGTGATGGACACTGGGGAGGGTATGTACTATGGTGAGTGCTGTGAATTGTGCAAGACTGTTGAATCTCAGATCTGTACCTCTGAAACAAATAATGCAATATATGTTAAGAAAAAAAAAAAGAAGAAGAAGAAGATAGCAGGAGGGGAAGAATGAAGGGGGTGGGAAATCGGAGGGGGAGACAAACCATGAGAGACGATAGACTCTGAAAAACAAACTGAGGGTTCTAGAGGGGAGGGGGGTGGGAGGATGGGTTAGCCTGGTGATGGGTATTAAGGAGGGCACGTTCTGCATGGAGCACTGGGTGTTATGCACAAACAATGAATCATGGAACACTACATCTAAAACTAATGATGTCATGTATGGTGATTAACATAACAATAAAAAATTAAAAAACTAAAAAAAAAAGAACCTCAACCAAGGAGGTAAAAGATTTGTACACTGCAAACTATACAACATTGCTGAAAAATTAATGAATATACAAATAAATAGAAATTCAGCCCATGTTCATGGGTTGGAAGACTTAATATTGTTTAAAGGTCCATACTACCCAAATAAGTCTATAAATTTATTCAATCCCTATCAAAATCCCAATAAATTTTTTGCAAAAATAAAAATCCATCCTAAAACTCATGAGATCTCAAGGGAAGGGACCCCAAATAACAAAAACAATCTTGAAAAAGGAATAAAATTGGAGTCCTCACTCTTCCTGATTTCAAAACATTACAGTTACAGTCATCAAAACAGTGTGGTACTGCCATAATGTCAGACCACTGAAATAGAAGAAAGAACCCAAAAATAAACCTTCATATATGGTCAATGATTTTCAACAGGGCATCCAAGACTACACAATGGTACAAGGACAGTCTCCTCAACAAACGGTGCTATGAAATCTGGATATCTGCATGCAAAAGAACAACGATGGACCCTTACTTATACCATAGACAAAAATTAGTTAAGTCCAAATGTAAAGCTGAAACTGTAAAACTCTTAGAAGAAAACATAAGAAGAAAGCTTTATGACATTGAATTTGGCAGTGATTTCTTGGATACAACATCAAAAGCACTGGCAACAGAAGAAAAAAATAGATAAATTGGACTTCATTAAAATTAAAACATCAAAGGACTATATGAACAGAGTGAAATGGCAGCCTATGGAATAAGAGAAAATATTTGTAATCCATAGATCTGATAGGGGGTTAGCATCTAGAATTATAAAGAACTCCTACAGCTCAACAACAACAAAATATCCAATTAAAAAATGGGAAGGGGCGCCTGGGTGGCTCAGCCATTAAGCGGCTGCCTTCAGCTCAGGTCACGATCCCAGGGTCCTGGGATCGAGCCCCACATCGGGCGCCCTGCTCCAGGAAGCCTGCTTCTCACTCTCCCACTCTCCCTGCTTGTGTTCCCACTCTCCCTGCTTGTGTTCCCTCTCTCACTGTGTCTATGTCAAATAAATAAATAAAATCTTTAAAAAAAATAAAATAAAATAAAAAAATAAAAATAAATAAAAATAAATAAAAAATGGGAAAAGGAGACTTCCAGTGTCCAGTTCAACAACTACAGAGCTGAACAGACTGAAAAATCAACAACTCTTCTTGGATCAGTAAGAGAGGTGAGGTCAAAAGGCAGATCACTGTCCCCAAAACTGGAGAGACAGGTGGGCAGATATAAGGAATCATGGCCAACTGCACCAGACACCCACATGTGGGAACCAATGTGAGAACTAGTGTGAGGGCAGGGGAAGAGTGGGGAGGAAACCCTGAACTGTAATTGACAAATTTCTGGAGACTCAGCGTGGACAACTCTAGAGTTTAAAACACCAAGGGAATCCCATCATAGAGGAGCTCCCTCACTTTTGTGAGTTTGACCTCCAGGTTCTCATAGTATATGTCAGAAGAAAATTCTTCCATGCTTCCAGCAAAGGGTGGAGGAATGGAACCATTCGAAATATGCCAGAATATTCTATTACTCTTAATAAGACCTGCACTCAGGAAAAATAGTAAACCAGAGCCTAACTTGCTGGAAGATTGGCAGAGCCAGGCCAGATAGTGTATCTCACTGAAAGACTCTGATGAGCACTGGGTGTTATAAGCAACTAATGAATCATTGAACACTACATCAAAAACTAATGATGTACTGTATGGTGACTAACATAACATAATAAAAAAAAAGTAGCATGTAAGAAAAGAGGGGCATGTAAGCACAGAGATGTAAATCCTAACAAAGAATCAAAAAGAAAGGTTAGAGATTAAAAACACTGTAACAGAAATGAAGAATGCCTTTGATGGTTTCAGGGTAGACTAGACAGAGGTAGACATCTCTGAGTTTGAAGATACATCAGTAGAAACCCCCAAAATTAAAAAGCAAAGAGAACAAATACTGAAAAGAACAGAATATCTAAGGACTGTGGGACAACTAAAAAGGTGTGACATGCACATAATGGGAATACCAGAAGGAAAAGAAAAGGGAACAGGAGAAATATTTGAAACAATAGTTCCCCAAATTAATGTCAGACACCAAACCATAGGTCCAAATAGCTCAAAGAACACCAATCAGGATAAATGTGAAAAACAAAAACTAAACCTAGGCATATCATTTTCAAATTATAGAAAGTCAAAGATAGCAAAAAGAATTCTGAAAGAAGCCAAACAAGGAGAAAAAAAAAAAAAAACTTACCTATATAGGAACAAAGATAAGAATTGCATGCAATTTCTCCTCAGAAACCATCCAGTCACTAAGAGAATGGAGTGAAATATCTAAATTGTTGAGAGGAAGAAAAAAAAACCCACCAATCTAGAATTCTATACCCTGAGAAATTGCCCTTCAAAAACAAAGGAGAAATACACTTTTTCAGACAAACAAAAATTGAGGAAAGCTTTTGACAGTTTGCATGCTTTGCAAAAACATTAAAAGTTCTTCAGAGAGAAGGGAAATGATCCAAGTCAGAAACTCAAATCTACATAAAATAAGAAAGAATTTGTGAAGGTGAAATAAAAACTTTTGTTTTTCTTATCCTTGATTGATCTAAGATAAATTTTTCAAAATAATAGTAACAATAATACATTTGATTATATTTACTTATGTGTGCTTATACATAAGTCAAATGAATAAAGGCAATAATACAAGGATAGGAAGGAGAATTAGGATTAATTTGTTATTATCAGTATCTGCACTACCCGTGAAGTGATACAGTGTTATTTGAAAGTGGACTCGGATTGGTTGTAAATGTATATTGCAAACTCTATTATGGGTCTGTTCAGGTTTTCTATTTCTTCCTGTTTCAGTTTTGGTAGTTTATATGTTTCTAGGAATGTATCCATTTTTTCCTGATTGCCTAATTTGTTCGCATATAATTGCTCATATCATTCTCTTATAATTGTTTATATAGAAATGCAACAGATTTCTTTACATTGATTTTGTGTCCTGTGACTTTGCTAAATTTGTGTTTCAGTTCTAGCAATATTTTGGTAACGTCTTTTGGGTTTTCTATATAGAGTATCATGTCATCTGCAAATAGTGAAAGTTTTACGTCTTCTTGGTCAATTTATTTCTTTTTGTTGTCTGACTGCTGTGTCTAGGACTTCTAGTACTATGTTAAATAACAGTGGTAAGAGTGGACATACCTGTCTGTTCCTGACCATAGAGAAAAGCTCTGTTTTTCCCCATTGAGTATATTAGCTGTAGGTTTTTTGTGTATGGCCTTTATTATGTTGAGGTATGTTCCCCCTCAACTACTTTGCTGAGGGTTTTTATCATGAATGGATGTTTTACTTTGTCAAATGCTTTTTCTGCATCTATTGAAATGATCATATGGTTCTTATCCTTTCTTTTATTAATGTGGTGTATCATGTTGATTGTTTGCAAATATTGAACCACCCTCTCAACCCAGGGTGCAAATAAATCCCACTTGATCGTGGTGAATGATTCTTTAAATGTATTGTTGGATTCAGTTTGCTAGTATTTTATTGAGAATTTTTGCATCTCTGTTCATCAGGTATATTGGCCTATAGTTCTCTTTTCTAGTGGGATCTTTGTCTGGTTTTGGTATCAGGGTAATACTGGCCTCATAGAATGAATTTGGAAGTTTTCCTTCCTTTTCTACTTTTTTGAATAGTTTGAGAATACGTATTAACTCTTCTTTAAATAGAATTCACTGTGAAGCCATCTGGCCCTGGGCTTTTCTTTGTTTGGAGAATTTTTTTATTAGTGATTCAGTTATTTTGCCAGTTATCAGTCTGTTCAAGTTTTATATTTCTTCCTGTTTTAGTTTTGGTAGTTTATATGTTTCTAGGAATTTCTCCATTTCTTCCAGGTTATCCAATTTGTTGGCATATCATTTTTCATAATATTCTCTTATAATTGTATTTCTATGGTGTTGGTTTTTATTTCTCTTCTCTCACTTGTGATTTTATTTATTTGGATCCTTTCTTTTTGATAAATCTGCTTAGGAGCTTATCAATTTTATTAATTTTTTTCAGAGAACTAGCTCCTGGTTTCATTAATGTGCTCTGCTGTTTTTTTAGTTTCTATGTCATTTATTTCTCCTCTAATCTTTATTATTTACTTCCTTCTGCTGGTTTTAGGTTTGGTTTGTTGTTCTTTTTCTAGCTTCTTTAGGTATAAGGTTAAATTATTTATTTGGAATTTTTCTTGCCTCTTGAGGTAGGTAACGCTATATACTTCCTTCTTAGGACCACTTTTGCTGCATCTCAAAGGTTTTGGACATTTGTGTTTTCATTTTCATTTGTTTTAATGTATTTTTTTATTTCTTCTTTGATTTCCTGACCCATTCACTGTTTAGTAGCATCTTGTTTAAGATGTATTTGTGGTCTTTCCAAATTTTTTCATGTGGTTGACTTCAAGTTTAATAGCATTGTGGTCAGAAAAGATGCATTGGTATGATTTCAATCTTTTTGTATTTGTTGAGGTCTGATTTGTGATCCAGTATGTGATCTATTCTGGAGAATGTCCCATGTGCACTTGAAAAGAATGTGTGTTCTGCTGATGAAACCCACTTTAAATAAAAAGACACATATAGATGAAAAATTAAATGGATGGACCAAAATATACTATGCCAACGCTAATCAAAAGAAAGCAGAAGTGGTTATATTAATTTCAGACAGAGCAGACTTCAGAGCAAGGGAAGTTATCAAGGATAAAGAGAGGCATTACATAATGATAAAAGGGTCAATTTTCCAAGAAGGCAAACAACCCTTAACGTGTATGCACCTAACAACAGAGCGTCAAACTACATGAGGCAAAAACTGATAGAACTGCAAGGAGAAACAGATTAATCCACTATCATAGTTGGAGACTTCAACACTCCTGAATCAGGAATGGACAGATCCAGCAGGCAGAGATTCAGTAAAGACAGAGTTGAATTCAACAACACCATCAATCACCTGATATAACTTACATCTATAAACTACTACATCCCACAACAGCAGAAAATACATTTTTCTTTTATGGTTTTGTTTTTTTTTTGTTTTTTTTTTTACTTAAATTCAATTTAGTTAACATAAAGTGTATTGATAGTTTCAGGGGTAGAATTCAGTGATTCATCAGTTGCATATAACACCCAGTGCTCATTACATCAAGTGCCCTCCTTAATGTGCATCAGTCAATTACCCCATCCCCTCCCTTCCAGCAACCCTCAATTTGTTTCCTATAGTTAAGGGTCTCTTATGGTTTGTCTCCCTCTCTGTTTTTATCTTATTTTATTTTTCCTTCCCTTCCTCTATGCACATCTGTTTTGTTTCTTAAATCCTACATATGAGTAAAATCATATGGTATTTGTCTTTCTGTGACTGACCTATTTCACTTAGCACAATACCCTCTAGTTCCATCCACATCATTGCAAATGGCAAGATTTCATTCTTTTTGATGGCTGAGTAATATTCCGTGGACATCTGGGCTCTTTCCATATTTTGACTATTGTAAACATTGCTGTTATAAACATTGGGGTTCAGGTGCCCCTTCAAATCACTATATTTGTATCCTTTGGATAAATACCTAGTAGTGCAATTTGCAGGTCATAGGTTTGTTCTATTTTTAACTTTTTGAGGAACCTCTATACTGTTTTCCAGAGTGGCTGCACCAGTTCACGTTCCCACCAACAGTGTAAGAGGGTTCCCGCTTTCTCCGCATCCTCACCAACATCTGTTGCTTCCTGAGTTGTTCATTTTAGCCATTCTGACTGGTGTGAGGTGGTATCTCATTGTGGTTTTGATTTGTACTTCCCTGATGCCTTGATTTCTCTTTCTGCTGCTTCATCATTAGTGTACAGAAGTGCAACTGACTTCTGTGCATTGATTTTATATCTTGTGATTTTGCTGAATTCCTGTATCAGTTCTAGCAATTTTTTGGTGGAGTCTTTCAGGTTTTCTACAGAGTATCATGTCGTCTATAAAAAGTGAAAGTTTGATTTCTTCTTTGCCTATTTGGATGCCTTTTATTTCTTTTTGTTGTCTGATTGCTGAGGCTAGGACTTTCAGTACTATGTTGAAAAACAGTGGTAAGAGTGGACATCCCTGTCATGTTCCTGACTTTCGGGGAAAAGCTCTGTTTTTCCCCATTGAGGATGATATTCTCTGTGGGTCTTTCATATATGACCTTTGTGATGTTGAGTTATGTTCCCTCTACCCCTACATTGTGGAGGGTTTTTATCAAGAAAGCAACCCAGTAATAAATCCCACTTGGTCGTGCTGAATAATACTTTTAATGTACTGTTGGATCCTATTAGCTAGTATCTTGGTGAGAATTTTTCCATCCATGTTCATCAGGGATATTGGTCTGTAATTCAACTTTATAGTGGGATCTTTGGTTTTGAGATGTAGGTAATACCAGCCTCATAGAATGAGTTTGGAAGTGTTCCTTCATTTCTCTTTTTTGGAACAGTTTCAGAAGAATGGGTATCAATTCTTCTTTAAATGTTTGGTAGAATTCCCCTGGGAAGCCATCTGGCCCTGGACTCTTGTTTTTTGGGAGATTTTTGACTACTCATTCAATTTCTTTGTCGGTTATGGGTCTGTTCAGGTTTTCTATTTCTTCCTGTTTCAGTTTTGGTAGTTTATATGTGTCTAGGAATGCATCCATTTCTTCCAGATTGCCTAATTTATTGGCATATAATTGCTCATAATAGTCTCTTATAATTGTTTATGCTTCTTCAGTGTTGGCTGTGATCTCTCCTCTTTCATTCATAATTTTATTTATTTGGGTCCTTTCTCTTTTCTTTTTGATAAGTCTGCCTAGGGGTTTATCAATCTTTTTAATTCTTTCAAAGAACCAGCTCCCGGTTTCATTGAGCTGTTCTACTGGGTTTTTTTATTTCTATATCATTGATTGCTGCTCTAATCTGTATTATTTCTCTTCTCCTGCTGGATTTGGGCTTTATTTGCTATTCTTTTTCTAGGTCCTTAAGGTGTAAGGTTAAATTGTTTATTTGGGATTTTGTTGCTTCTTGAGGAAGGCCTGTATTGCTATATCCTTCCCTCTTAGGACCACCTTTGCTGCATTCCAAAGGTTTTGAACTGCTGTGTTTTCATTTTCATTTGCTTCCATGTATTTTTTTTAATTCTTTAATTTCTTGGTTGACCCATTCATTCTTTAGTAGGATGTTTTTTAACCTCCATGTATTTGTGGTCCTTCTAAATTTCTTCTTGTGGTTGTCTTCATGTTTCATAGCACTGTGGTCTGAAAATATGCATGGTATTATCTCAATCTTTTTGTATTTGTTGAGTCCTGGTTTGTGACCCAATATGTGATCTATTCTGGAGAATGTTCAATGTGCACCCTAGAAGAATGTATTCTGCTGCTTTAGGATGAAAAGCTCTGAATATATCAGCGAAGTCCATCTGGTCCAGTGTATCATTCAAAGCCCTTGTTTCCTTTTTGGTCTTCTGCTTAGATGATCTGTTCATTGCTGTGAGTGGGGTGCTAAAGTCCCCTACTATTACTGTATTATTATCAATGAGTTTCTTTTTTTTTTTAATTTTTTTTTTAAGATTTTATTTATTTATTTGAGAGAGAGAGAGAATGAGAGACAGAGAGCATGAGAGGGAGGAGGGTCAGAGGGAGAAGCAGACTCCCCACCGAGCAGGGAGCCTGATGTGGGACTCGATCCTGGGACTCCAGGATCACGACCTGAGCCGAAGGCAGTTGCCCAACCAACTGAGCCACCCAGGCGCCCTATCAATGAGTTTCTTTAAGTTTGTTATTAATTGGTTTATATATTTGGCTGCTCCCAAGTTATAGGGCATATTTACAATTATTATATCTTCTTGTTGGATAGACCCCTTTATTATAATATAGTGTCCTTCTTCATCTCTTAGTACAGTCTTTGTTTAAAATCTAGTTTGTTTGATATAAGAATGGCTACTCCAGGTTTTTTTGATGTCCATGAGTATGATAAATAGTTCTCCACCCCCTCACTTTCAATCTAGAAGTGTTTTGGGGTCTAAAAATGAGTTTCTTATAAGCAGCATATAAATGGGTCTTTTTTTTTTTTAATCCATTCTAATACCCTATGTCTTTTGATTGGATCATTAATCCATTTACATTCAGAGTAATTATTGAAAGATATGAAGTTAGTGCCACTGTGTTACCTATAAAGTTGCTGTTCTTGTAGGTTGTCTCTGTTCCTTTCTGGTCTTTGTTACTTTTGGTCTCTCTTTCTGCTCAAAGGGTCCCATTATTATTTCTTGCAGGGCTGGTTTAGTGTTCAGAAATTCCTTTAGTTTTTGTTTGTGTTGGAAACTCTCTCTCTCCTATTCTGAATGACGGCCTTGCTGGATAAAGTATTCTTGGCTGCATATTTTTCCACTTAGCACATTGAATACATCATGCCAGTCCTTTCTGGCCTGCCAGGTCTCTGTGGACAGGTCTGCTGCCCTTATGTGTCTACCCTTATAGTTTAAGGACCTCTTATCTTGAGCTGCTTTCAGGATTTTCTCTTTATCTTTGTAATTTGCAAGCTTCACTATAATATGTTGAGGTGTTGACCTATTTTTGTTCATTTTGAGGGGAGTTCTCTGTGCCTCTTGGACTTGAATGCCTATTTCCTTCCCCAGATTAAGGAAGCTCTCAGCTATAATTTGTTCAAATAAATTTTCTGCCCCCTTTTCCCACTCTTCTTCTTCTGGGACTCCTATAATATGGATCTAAAATCAATAATCTAATTTCTGCATTAGGAATCTAGAAAAAGAACCAACTACATTCAAAGTAAGCATAAGAAAAGAAAAATAAGAGCCCAAAGCAATCCACAGATTCAATGCAATCCCTATCAAAATTCCAATGACATTTTTCACAAAATGGAAAAAACAATTCTAAAATTTTTACAAAATCACAAAAGACGCTGAATAGCCAAAGCAATCTTGAGAAAGAAGAACAAAGTTGGAGGCATCACACTTCCTGATTTCAAACTATAATACAAAGCTATTCTAGTCAAAATAGTATGGTACTGGCATAAAAGCAGACACATAGACCAATCGAAAACAATGAGGAGTCCAGAAATAAGGCCATGCATATATGGTCATAATCTTTGACAAGGGTGTCAAGAATACACAATGGGGGAAGGATAGTCTCTTCAATAAATGGTTCTGGGAAAACTGCATATCCACATGCAAAAGACTGAAATTGGACCTTTATATTACACCATACACAAAATGAATTAAAGATTTAAATGTAAGACCCAAAACAACTCCTAGAAGAAAACATAAGAGAAAAATCCTTGATGTTGGTCTTGGCAATGATTTCTTAGATATAGCAACAAAAATATAGCCAACACAAGCAAACTCAAACAAGTGGAACTACATCAAACTAAAAACCCATCGTAAGCTAAGGAAATAATAAAATGAAAAGGCAACCTCATGCCATTCACAAAAATTAACCTGAAATGGATCGTAGATCTAAATGTAAAAGTTAGCTCTAAAAGAAAACAGAAGATTTTGGAGTGGGCCAAAAATGTTTTTGATAGGACACAAAAATCAAAAATCATAAAAGAAAAAATTTGATAAATTGGATCTCATCAAAATTAAAAACTCCTCACTATTATGTAAAAATTAGATGTATCTTCAAGTCCCACACCTTCAGCTCTGTTCGATTACTTGAGGTTAACCTGCCCAGAAAGCTTCTGTCTCAGTCCCGGTCATTTAAGGTGAAACTTGAGGCTGACACATGCACTGTAACACATGGCAATACATTCTAAGCAAGTGTATAATGCACTACAAGAACTGCTATTTAATGGATTGCTTTGAAAAGAACAAAGAATCTTTTTGGAATCTGTGGAGTTCTCCAGGCTTATATTTATTGTCCTAACAGTTGGACTTGTTTCCTGGAGAGTCTTTGAGGTCTTGTCCCACATCTTACAGCTGGAAAGAAGGAGGCGAAAGGAGACAAGAGTCAGGAAAGATGGACAAGAGGACAGGAGAGAAGGGCAAATAGGTACCACGCATCACCTGACAGACCAGAAGGGGATCCAAAGAGGGAAGAGGGTAAAGACAAAAACTAGTGTTCCTAAGACTGGGACCCCAGGCACATGGCTGAGAGATGGGGCTCTCCCTGCCCCATGCCAGAAGAGAATAACTAGCTTGCCCTGGTCCAGGGAGTGAACACCATGAGGGACTCTTTTCTGGCAAGAGTCAGGACTCCTTGTGGACTGTGGGAATGGGAACTGTCTGCCTTCTTCCCACAGTACTGGGCAAGTAAGACTCTGAAAGTCAAATTCAGCAAATACTAGGGCATTAAAATGGATATAGTCCTGCCCTCAGAGACAGTCAAGTGGAAAGACATATATAAACCCACCAAGATAAAATTACAAACCAGCATAAGCGCTACAGAGAAAAAGAAGAAGATGTTTCTAATTTAGATTCACATTATCAGATGTTGCCAATACAGGGCCCCAGGAGGGACACAAGCCTACCCCAATCACCTACCTGCGATTCAGCTCTGTGTCCTCTCTCTGGCAGCCCCCTCAGCTGAGATTCAGGGCCAAGGCATGTCCTAGCTGCCATCACTAACTGGGAGCCGGTGGGGGAGACAAATGGATCCCTCCCACACAGCATGGCAAAATACTTACAGCAAGGAGTGCCTGGGTGGCTCAGATGGTTAAGTGTCTGCCTTCAGCTCAGGTCATGATCCCAGGGTCCTGGGATCGAGTCCCTCATTGGGCTCCCTGCTAGGTGGGGAGCCTGCTTCTCCCTCTGCTTCTCTCTCTCTCTCTCTCTCTGACTCTCATGAATAAATAAATAAAACATTTAAAAAAAAATACTTACAGCAAAAGGGGCTTGGCCAGAGGAAGACTGGGGTCCAGCACATGTTATATAAATAAATAAATGGCCTTCCCACTTCTCATCACCAAAAGAACATGTGAAAATAAAATCTTAAAAATTCACTTAGCAATAATAGTAATAATAATAATTAAACTCCTGTTCTTCTAAAAATATCATTAAAAAAATGAAAGGGCAAGCCACAGAGTGGGAGAAAATATTTACAATATATATATATTTGAAAAAGGACTCGTGTCTGGATAGATTTTTTTAAAGGGAAAAAACTCTTATAACTCTAAATAAGACAATACCCAATTAAAAAATGAGCAAAAAAAAAAAAAAAACATGTGAACAGACACTTCACAGAAGATTTATATAAATGGCCAATAAGTACATGGAAAGATACCCAATATCACTGGTCATTAGAAAAGTGCAAATCAAAATCAAAATGAGGAGGTACCACTACATACCCAAGAGAATAGCTAGTATTAAGAAGACTGACAATATCAAGCATTGGGATGGATGTAGAGCACCTGGAACTCTCAAAAATTGCCAGTGGGAATATAAAATGCCAAAATCACTTTGAAAAATCGTTTGGCCTTTTCTTTTAAGGTTACTTATAGCAATATGACTCAGAAGTCACACCCATAGGTATCTACCTAAGAGAAATGAAAGTATAGGTCCACACAAAATCTCACACAAGGAATGTTCATGACAGCTTTATTCATCTTAGCCAAAAACTGGAAACAACCCAAATGTCCACCAACAGATAAATGAATGAACAAATTGGGGTATATACATACATATAAATGGAAACGAGTCAGAAAAAATAAATTAACACACATGACCTGGATAAATCTCAAAAACATTATGCTAAGAGAGAAAAGCCAGACATAAAAGAATACTTACTGCATGATTCTACTTGCAGGAAGCTCTAGAAATGGCGAATCTAATCTGTAGTGGCAGAAAGGTCAGTGGGCACAAAGAAACATTTGGAGTAATGGAAGTGGTCTATATTTGAACGTGGTAACAATGTACACCTGGGTGTAAACATTTGTCCACACTCACAGAACTGCACATCAAAAAAATGGGTGCACTTCATTGTATGCATATTATACTTCAAAGAAGTTGTTTTAAAAAAAAAAAAAAAATCCCAGGTCTGGTGACTTAAAGCATGACACTGCTAAAATAAGCAAGTCAGAAGAATTTTCTCAGTGAGAAAATAGAGCTGAAAATTGCCTATTGCCTCCTGCTAGCTCCACCCTCTGTGGGCACCTTCTCCCAATGAGACCCAGATTTATGTTCTTGAGCTGCCTACACAGAAAATGGCACTTCTGTACAATAGTCCTTAAAATATATAAAGGGAAATAGTATGTTGTAACAAGCCCTAGACTGAGGAATCAAAAGCCCCTCAGTGCTGCCCCTGACCAGCCAAGCAGCCTAGGTCAAGGAAGTAGCTTCAAATCGGTGACCCCTGGACTCCTTATCTGCAAACTTAGGGTAACCACCAAGAGCCCTGGTGGCTTTTGAGAGGGCAGCACACTGGGATGATGAGGCAGGAGCCACACCAAAGGGGATTTCGAAGGGAGTTTCTGAAGAATAAAATGCTTTTTGTTTCTGATGTTTCATCCAGCTTGACTGGAGTCCTTTTTTTTTTTAATTTTTTATTGTTATGTTAATCACAATACATTACATCATTAGTTTTTGATGTAGTGTTCCATGATTCATTGTTTGTGCATAACAACCAGTGCTCCATGCAGAACGTGCCCTCTTTAATACCCATCACCAGGCTAACCCATCCCCCCACCCCTCCCCTCTAGAACCCTCAGTTTGTTTCTCAGAGTCCATAGTCTCTCATGGTTCGTCTCCCCCTCCGATTTCCCCCCTTCATCCTTCCCCTCCTGCTATCTTCTTTTTTTTTAACATGTAATGTATTATTTGTTTCAGAGGTACAGGTCTATGATTCAATCAGTGAGGTCATATGATACATTTGACTGGAGTCCTTAACAACAGGATATGGTTTGACTTAATCAAGAAAACAGGCATGTGAGCCCACTGACAGTTGTTAAGGGCTGAGCAGTTGTAAAAGATTGGCACTTTGTCCCCCTCCCGTATCTTCTCGCTTCTCCGATTTCCTCACCTGATCTTGACAAGATAGCTCTCTCCTGGACATCTGTGCTGCACTCAGAACAGGCAGGCCCCAAGGGCTGCCTTATTAAGTAGTGAGTCCATTCCTTTCCTCCAGCCCTGTTCCCTCTTTCCAGGATAATGTCAACAGCTGTGTGATGTAATCCATGTTGGAGCCAGCAGTCTGCAGCACCTACAATCACATTGTATCAAATTATTTTAAAATTCAATGTCATTCCCAGAAGCAGGACTGTAGCACTTTGTGGGGGAGGGTACTTGCCAGGGGCCCACCTCCAAGCACCCTCATTTCAGAGTCCCTAGCCCAGCACCTCCCCGTACACCTTCGTTATTTTGCCAGAATATTTTTTTAAAGGTTTTATTTATTTATTTGAGAGAGTGAGAGCACTAGAGAGAGAGAGCAAGCATTAGTGGGGGGCAGAGGGAGAGGGAGAAGCAGGCTTCCTGCAGAGCAGGGAGCCTGATGTGGGGCTCGATCCCAGGACCCTAAGATCATGACCTGAGCCGAAGGCAGATGTTTAACGGACTGAGCCACCCAGGCGCCCTTGCCAGAATATTTTGCTGTATTTACTTATCACCCAACTAATTTTCTTTAAATCAAC
This sequence comes from Phoca vitulina, assembly GCF_004348235.1. Lineage (NCBI taxonomy): Eukaryota > Metazoa > Chordata > Mammalia > Carnivora > Phocidae > Phoca > Phoca vitulina. The sequence goes on along the minus strand of NW_022589733.1, from coordinate 2,354,084 downwards.
TTTGATTCAGTTTATTATTCTTTAACTTAGCCCATTCTAAATAATAACTGTGAAATCATGGGTGTGATGTGTTAATAATACATTTTTCTAATTTTAAAAAATTACATATTTATAATTAATATATACATTTTTATATATTTATATATAATATAAATATTATATATATATAATTACATATATATAGTCCACCCCACCAGGGTTCCACATATCTCACTTTGGGTAACACCTCCTAAAGGCACCACCATGATCCAAGCCTACACCTCAACATTGCAATAACACTCATCAATCCAGACCCCATTTTTTGGTTTTGGGTTTGTTTGGTTTTTGTTTTTCTTTTTTTTTAGGGCGAGAGAGTAAGAACAAGGGAGGAGAGGGGTAGAGGGAGAGGGAAAGAGAGAACTTTAAGCAGGCTCAGACCCAGCGTAGAGATTGACATGGGTCTGGATCTCACAACCCTGAGATCATGACTTGAGCAGAAATCAAGAGCCAGACACTGAACCGACCGAGCCACCCAGGTGCCCCACAGACCCCATTTTTTAAATAAAGCTACAGCTGTATGCGCTCAGTTTGGATTGAGGTTACTGCTTGTAGGGGGTTATATTAGTTTCCTAGGGCTTCCATAACCAAGTACCACAGACTGGCAGGCTTAAACAATAGAAACTTATTTCTTCATAGTTCTGAGGCTGGAAGTCTGAGATCGAGGTGTCAGCAGGGTTAGCTTCTTCTGAGGCCTCTCTCCTTAACTTGTAGATTCTGCCTTGTTACTGTGTCCTTGTAAGGTCTTCCCTTTGTGTCTGTCTGTGTCCTAATCTCCTCTTGTTATAAGAATACCAGTCATACTGGATTAGGGCCCACCCATATGACCTTGATTAACTTTTATTATCTCTTTATTAGTTTTTTTTTTAAGTTTTTATTTTAATTCCAGTTAGTTAACACACTGTAATATTAGTTTCATCTTTACAATATAGTGATTCAATAATTCCATACATCACCCAGTGGCCATCATAACAAGTGCCCTCCTTCATCCCCATCACCTATTTCACCCATCCCCCCACCCCACCCCCTCTGGTAACCATCAGTTTGTTCTCTAGAGTTAAGAGTCTGTTTCTTGTTTTGCCTCTCTGTCTCTTATTTTTCCCCTTTGCTCATTTGTTTCTTAAATTCCAATATGAGTGAAATCGTATGGTATTTGTCTTTCTCTGACTTATTTCACTTAGCATTACACTCTCTAGCACCATCCATGTCATTGCAAATGACAAGATTTCATTCTTCTTTATGGCTGAATAATATTCCAATGTGTATATATACCACATCCTCTTTTTCCATTCATCAGTCGATGGACACATGGGCTACTTCCATAATTTGGCTATGGTAAATAATGGTGGTATACACATAGGGGGACATGTATCCCTTTGAATCAGTATTTTTGTATTCTTTGGGTAAATATCCAGTAGTTCAATTGCTCGATCATAGGGAGTTCTATTTTTTTTTTCTGATTCCTTTTGTTTATTCTTTTTTAAAAATTTTTATTGTTATGTTAATCATCATACATTACATCATTAGTTTTTGATGTAGTGTTCCATGATTCATTGTTTGTGCATAACATCCAGTGCTCCATGCAGAATGTGCCCTCTTTAATACCCATCACCAGGCTAATCCATCCTCCCACCCCCCCTCCCCTCTAGAACCCTCAGTTTGTTTTTCAGAGTCCATCATCTCTCATGGTTTGTCTCCCCCTCCGATTTCCCCCCCTTCATTCTTCCCCTCCTGGGAGTTCTATTTTTAACTTTTGAGGAAACTCCACATTGTTTTCCAGGGTGACTGCACCAGTTTGCATTCCTACCAACAGTGCATGAGTGTTCCTTTTTCTCCACATGCTTGCCAACACCTGTTGTTTCTTGTGTTGTTGATTTTAGCTCTTCTGACAGGTGTAAGGTGGTATCTCATTGTGGTTTTGATTTGCATTTCCCTGATGGTAAGTGATGTAACTTTTATTACCTCTTTAAAGGCCCAATCTCCAAATACAGTCACATTCTCAAGTACTGGGTGTTAGGACTTCAATGTATGAATTTGGAGGAACACAATTTATCCCATAACAGGGTTTATGCAGGATGGGCAAAAATGGTGACTTAGGGGAATGGCTGGGAGAATCAGATTGCAGGGGATTTCAAAGGGAAAGCTAAGGGCGCCTGGGTGGCTCAGTTGGTTAAGCGACTGCCTTCAGCTCAGGTCATGATCCTGGAGTCCCAGGATCGAGTCCCGCATCGGACTCCCTGCTCGGCAGGGAGTCTGCTTCTCCCTCTGACCCTCCCCCCTCTCATGCTCTCTCTCTCTATCTCATTCTCTCTCTCAAATAAATAAATAAAATCTTTTAAAAAAATAAAAAAAAAAAAATAAAGGGAAAGCTAAGCTTTGAAAATGAAATGAGGAACAAAAAAAGCAACAAAAAGAGGGCCCAAACAACAACAAAACAAATAAACAAACAACAACAACAACAAAAAAAAACAGGTCCAAACATCTGAAGACATTATTCATGGCCAAGAAGTGTTTATATACCAAAAGACTGATGAGTTCCTAGAACATTCCAAATCGAGTCAAAACAACCCAAAAGTTGTTTAGTTACAACTGAAATTAGGAAGGCATAAACAACAGATCAGATGGTCCTTGTCCAAAGACAATGTGTGTAGGGTGTCTCAGGAGGTAAGACAGAAACACATGTGTCTGTGTATCTCAGGCACTGTCCAGAAGCAAGGTGTAAGGTGTGAGGGTCTGGGCGGATGGTGGTGGAGTGGGTTGGTGACTTACCCAGGAACACCAGTATCTGGAGCGACCTTAGTGTAGAGCCAGATGCATCAGGACAGCCCAGCCTGATGTTGCTATTAGGATGACCCCGCTGACTGCCCCGCCTACAAAAGTCTGACACTGGTGGGGAAATGTGTCCATCAGTGAGCACAGGTCCAGTTAGCTTGATATGCAATGTTTTTCATGTTTTATCCATCAGTCTCCTATAAGCATGGTTAGCAGGGCAATTAGGACTACTCCCAAATATTCCAGTTCTCTCCTTCCAAGAACCTGCTAGAATTGCATTTCCCTACTCCTCTGAAATTAGGTGTATCAACTTGACTTGCTTTGGCCAATGAAAAGTGAATTAGTGAACCCTAATGTAAACTATAGACTCTGGGTAGTAATGATTTGTCAGTGTAGGTTCATCAATTGCAACAAATGTACCCCTCTGATGGGGGATGTTGATAATGGGAAAGGGTTGGCATGTGTAAAGGCACAGGTAGATGAGAAATCTATCTTCCACTCAATTTTGTGGCGAACCTAAAACTGCTCTAAAAAAATAAAATCTATTTTTTAAGATTTATTTATTTATTTGAGAGAGAGAGAGTGCGTGGGTGGGGAGGAGCAGAGGGAGAGAATCTTCAAGCAGGCTCCCTGCTGAGCGTGGAGCCTGACACAGGGCTCCATCCCAGGACCCATGAGATCATGATCTGAACCAAAACCAAGAGTCAGACACTCAACCAACTGAGCCACCCAGGTGCCCCTAAAGTCCATTTTTTTTTTCAGTGAGTGGAAATAACATGGTCACCTCTAGGTAAAGAGTTTCAGAGGAAGTAAGGGATTTGCCTTGGTCCTCTTCCTTCCTCTGTAATTTTTAAGATGGAGCCTGTATCAGCCTGTACTCCTCCAGGGACAATGATGAGCAGAAGCCCTCTGCCAAAGTACATTGAATGTGTAGCATAAGTGAGCATAAGCATAAGTCTCAGTGCTCACTGAGACTTGGGGATTATTGTTACTGTAGCAGAACCTAGCCCATGCTTATTGATATAGTTGTGTAAGGCAACACTGCTGAGTCTTCTCATCTCATCTCATGGAAAAGAAAAATAGAATTTCTGAACAACAAAGCTGAGAACCAAGCCTTGAGACAAAGTAACCAGTCTTAAGTGGCTAACTAGCCTTTCTTCTCTTCAACTTGCAACCATTACTACTTGAGATCTTTCATTTGGTTTAATGACAGCAGCTAACTATGGGAGAAAGTCTGTATCACCCCATACACACTGGCTGCCTGTGGGCCATAACCAACCTACAGACATATTCCTTCAGCTGTGCTTAAAATTCTTAATTAGTTAAAATAAGAAAATTTTACACAAAAATCCACCTTCCAGATTTCTGGGTGCTCAGAAGATATTTCAATCCTCTGTGCTTTTGCATCCTACTTCCTCTGTCTAGAATGCCTTCATCATCTCTACTGACCTCTGTGAAGGCCCAGCTCAAATACTACCTGCTAGGGCAGCAGATGTCAACCTTGACATCCATCATCCCTTCCTACAACTCTCTGCCTTCCTTTGAGTCAGAGATGATATGTACCCAAGTCCTGGCAAATGAGATGAAAGTGGAAATATGTTGTGGGCTTCCAGGAAGGCTGCCTGAAGGAAAATGTCTCCACCAGGAACTGGCGTTCGTTGACACCTTTGCTCTGCCCTCAGTCCAGCCTCTAGAACATGGAATGTGGCCTCTCTCACTTCCAAGTCCCTTCATGAATGCCACCTCTAAGTGAGAACTTCTCTAACCATTCTCTTTAAAATATTGATTCCCTCTCCCTTCCAACACTCCTGACCACACTTTCCCTACCCTTTCCTTGCATGACACTTACTTTTGAATGTACTATCTAGTGTATAAAATTATATTATTTATTGCCTGCTCTTCCATTAGACTATAAGCCTCACAAGGGCAGGGAGTTGTCTGTGATCTTTTTTTTCTGCTGTGTATCCCAAGCACCTAGAACAGGCCTGTGATAAACATGAATACATACCTTGAATGAGTAAATAACCCTCATCCATTTCATGCAATTTGAAACTCAGGCATTTTTAAAGGTTTGGCATTACCCCCACTTTCAGTTTACACCAAGTCCTGTAGACTGCACCTGTGTATCACCTCTCAGATGTGTCCATCTGCCCTCTGCCCCCAAATACCACCTGCATGTGACTCTCCCTCACTTCCCTCTACGTATTACAACAGCACGCTAACCATCTTCCTGCTCCCAACTCTTCCCCTCCATCCTGCAGAGGACCTCCCACATCACTACCCTGCTTAAAACCTTTCTACGGCTCCATCGCCTCAAACTAAAGTGCAAACTCTACAACTGTCCACAGACCTACACAATCTGGCCCCAACTCCTACCATGCCTCCTTATCCTCTAATCCACCTTGAACATACCCCAGACCTAGAAAACTCCTCACTGTTGTCCAAAGAGCTCTCCTACACACCTTTGTATCTTCCACCCCTTCTGCTGAAAATGCTCTTCCCTGCCTCTTTCACCAGGCTTGCTCTGGCTTATCCTTGGGAACTTGTGTACCACCTCTTCCAAGAAGCCTTCCCTAACTGCTCCTCAGGCTGAGCGAGCTACCCCTTCTTTATGTTCACATATCACTCCATATTTATCCCCGTCAGCTTTCTGACTTCATCATGAGACCACATGTGCCTTGAGATGGAATTTTGTCTTATTCTATAACCCCAGTGTGAAGAACAGCACCATCACGTAGTAGGCACTCAGTAAATGAGAAGGGAAGGAAGGCAGGAAGAAAGGAATGAGGAAAGAAGAAAAGAAGGAAAGAAGGAAATCACTGGGTCACAAATGTGCAGCTGTCTTCTGAGCCCTTGAGTTCATGCCTGGCCGTGTAACCTGCTATGGTCCATGAAATGTGAGTGTCACTCACGTGTCACTACTGGACAGAAACTGAAGGGGCAGTCTGTGGTCTCCAGGCTCTTTTCGCTGCCTGTTGAGATGGAGCCTCTGTCAGCCCGGGCCCTGAGGGACTAAGGGGAGTGGAGCCCTGGCTGACCTGAAGCATGCTTACAGCATTAATGAGAGTGACACTCTGTTCTTTTCAATTGCTGAGATGTTAGAGTTTATTACTAACCCAGCATAATTATGTCTGTTCTAACACAGCTGGTTTGAAGTATTGGGAGGAAAAAATCACACATTTTTAACCTTTTATTTCCCAAGAATATCGGACACCACCTTGCCTTTCCCACTGCCATGCAATTTTCAATCGAATTTTATGTTTCTCCACAGCTTCCTTCTGTCATTGCAAAGACACTATAAGATAAACTGCTCCGAGAGTATTATCCCCTCTCCTACAGACTCAGAAAAATTACAAAAATGACTTGCCTGAGACTCCCTGGGTGGGAGAGAGGAGAGCTCATTCTAGCACCAGCTCCCTCTGACACCTGACTGAGTGCTCACTGCCTACTCCAGGAAATAAAATAAAATAGCCCCGGTCTAAATATAGTCTAAAATGTGGGGGCCTACGCCAGAAAGGGCTTCTTCTCTTGCTACCGAGGAAATATATCAAAACTAACAGAATGGTGGGCTCTGGAGCCAAGCTGCCCTGAGTTCCTTCCAGCTCCAGGCTTCAGTACCCAGAGTCCTTAAGCAAGTTGCTACATTTCTCCCAACCTCTGCTCCCGCAGCCCTGCAATATGGGGACAACAATCGTACCTACTGCATTCTCTCCTTGTGAGTTTTCCATAAATGAATCCATGAGGGAGGCCTGGCGTGGCATCTAGCACATAACAAAAGCTCAATACAACTTAGTTATGACTGTCCCTATTATCACAGATGGAAGTCACTCGGTCCTATCTTTACCAGCTGTACTCTGCATGGTAATGCCAGGCTCTTGCCACAGGGTGGCACTCTTGTCTCTGGTCACCCTTCCTTCCTGACTTACTAAAGCTCCGTTTCTCAAAATGCCAAGTTGGGCAAAGATGGAAGGGGGACCCAGAAAAAAACGACAAAGTCTGGGCACTCCAACCAAAAAGATGTCTTCTCTATCACATCAAAAGTGAAAATACAACTTCATTCATTCATCTCTGCTGCCCCTTAGAGCTGCGTCTCTCAGCCTGGCTGATCCCCAACCTTGAGAAGAGGCTAAAGGAGCTAGGAAAATTGTGTTGTCCGGCCCTGGCTCCACACGCCATCGTGGGGGGGGGTCAGAAGTTGCACCTGGGAATCTGATGGAAAAGGGTGATTGGAAGCCACTGCTGTAGAGCAGGTCTTTCTAGGATTTTGCAGCGCATGTAAATCACCTGGGCACCTTGCTAAAATACAGATTCTGATTCAGCTGGTCTGGGGTCGAGCCTGGGATTCTGCGTTTCTAACAAGTGCTCAGGTGATGCCCATGCTGCTGATCCATGCACCATGATCCAAGCACCAAGAACCTGGAGGACCTGGCCCATTGCCTGGTGCATGGAAGCAGCAGACACTTTCTGAGTGCTGACCAGGCGTAAGCCCCTTCAGTATACTAATTCATTTCCCCCTCACAATAGCCCCATGCAATCAGTCCTATTGTCACTGTTTTACTGATGAGAAACAAAAACATTAAGTAACTGTTCCAAAATCATAACAGCTCATTCGTAGCAGAGCCAGGACTCACAATATACTTTTGCTAAATCGAATGTTACTGTTTTAGGTTGAATTAAAGTAAGCACCATCCAGCTTTCCTCCCTAACTTTCCAGGACAAAGAGGAAAGATCCCTGAAGCAGCATAATGGAGTGGTAAAGAGGGCAGGTTCTGGAGCCAAATTACCCAGATTCACAATCTCAGCTCTGCCTCGTAGGAGTTGTGCGACTTTGATGGGTGGTTTGACCTCTCTGTGCCTCATTTTCTTCATCACAAAAGTGGAATAACAATAGCAGCTACTTCAAGGAGTTGTTAGGAGGATTAAGTGAGGTAACTGAATACGGTGCTCAGTAGGCACCTGGTAGATGGTAAGTACTCAGCATTGCCTGCACCCAGGTCATACTTCCAAGGCTGTGAGAACTGCAGGGACAAATGAGTCCCCACTTTGGGCTTTAAGGAACTCACAATGTTAGGGGCGCCTGGGTGGCTCAGTCAGTTAAGCACCTGCCTTTGGCTCAGGTCATGATCCCAGGTCCTGGGATGGAGCCCCATGTCAGGCTCCCCGCTCAGTGGGGAGTCTGCTTCTTCCTCTCCCTCTGCCTGCCACTCCCCCTGCTTGCTCTCTCTCTCTCTCTGTGAAATAAATAAATAAAATCTTAAACAAAAAAAAAAGTGGAACTCACAGTTTAATGAAGGAGAGGGAGAGAAAGTCCATGGGGGGCAATCATCACCATCCAGTACAGCAAGAGGCAGCCCTCCAGCACCCCCCACACTCACGACTTACATTTATTCACCTGTATGCACCTCCCCCCCACAAAAAAAGCTTAATGTCTTGACTGATGCCACCCACCACCCCACCCAACAAGCCCAGAGAGGGCATGAGATGGGGGCTGTGAACCTGCTGGGCCCTCTGTTCCAAAAGCCTCTCCTAGTGTGAGGTGACCACAACGTGGGTGACTGCAGTGTGTAGACACTTGATTTGTACCCCAAGGCCCAGAAACGCACCTCTACTACTTCATATGGCACCTCTACTACTTCATATCACCACAGTGATCCATTCCAGTGCTAGAGGAAAAACAGCATGGGGTTTACTGAGAGAAGGTGGCCAGTCTTGAATGTGGGCCTGTCTATTTTAAAGGGTGAGTCTAAATAACACATTTCACTTTGCAGTCACAGTTTAAACTCTGGGTAAGTTGAGCTGGCTCCTTTGGGTGGTAGTTAACAATGTGTCTTCATGAGACTGGAAACAATCTCAACACCCATCAGCTGGGGAGTGGTGAAAGAAATTATAGTCCCTGTACAATAGCAGCTTAAAAAAGGAATGAGGTAGGGGCGCCTGGGTGGCTCAGTTGGTTAAGCGACTGCCTTCGGCTCAGGTCATGATCCTGGAGTCCCTGGATCGAGTCCTGCATCGGGCTCCCTGCTCGGCAGGGAGTCTGCTTCTCCCTCTGACCCTCCTCCCTCTCATGCTCTCTGTCTCTCATTCTCTCTCTCGCAAATAAATAGAAAAAAAAAAAATCTTAAAAAAAAAAAAGGAATGAAGTATAGCATTATTTACAATAACCAAGGTGTGGAAACAACCTAAGTGTCCATCAATGGATAAATGGATAAGGAAGATGTGGTATATATATACAATGGAATACTATCCAGACACACACATACACAAAAAATCTTTCTGTTTGCAACATGGATGGACTGTGAGGGCATTATGCTAAGTGAAAGAAGTCTGACACAGAGAGACAAATACCATAGGATCTCACTGATATGTGGAACCAAACCAAAACAAAACAAAACAAACAACAACAAAAACCAAGCTCATAGGTACAGAGAACAGATTGGTGGCTGGGGAGTTGGGGGGCAAAATGAGTGAAGGAAGTCAAAAGGTATAAACTTCTAGCAATAAAATAAGTAAGTCCTGGAAATGTGACATACAGCATGATGACTATACTTAATGATACTGTATTGCATATTTGAAAGTTGCTAAGAGAGGAGATCTTAAAAGTTCCCATCACAAGAAAAAACATTTCTATAACTATGTACAGTGGCAGATGTTAACTAGACTTATCACGGTGACCATTTCACAATATATACAAATATCAGATCATTATGTTGTACACCTGAAACTAATATAATGCTTTATGTCAATTATACCTCAATTAAAAATAAATAAGTATAAATGAATTTTTAAAGGGTGAGGGGTTCTCGATGTTCTGATGTAGAACGATCTCCAAGTTATTAGTGTCCCCAGACAATAATAAGATAATGATTGGTATGGATAGTTTGCTACTCTTTGTGCAAAAAGAGCAGGGGTTGGGGGAGGATTACCTGTATTGTGTGTATTTTTAAAAGCTGAAAGATCCATATAAAACTAATAGTGACGGTTTCCCATGGTGAGGCAGACAAGGGACACTGAATGCCTTTTTTTACTTGTAAAAAAAAAAAACAAAGAACATAAAATTCACCATCTTTACCATTTCCAAGTGTACAGTAGTGTTAAGTGTATTCACATTATTGCATGATGGTACTGAATATATTTTAATATTTTTTTAATTTTGGAACCACATAATTGTATTGCTTGTATTTTAAAAGTTAACTTTAAAATCATCATGCCCAGATAATAGGAATAAAGAGAATCATTGTTCTGGAAAAAGAAAAAAGAACACGTGCTTTGAAATCAAAATGAACTGAACTCAAATCTTTTGTCCCTTCCATTGCTGGTCTTGGGCAAGTCAAGTAAATTCTTTAAGCCTTAGTCTCTCCCTCCTTTAAAATGAACCAAAAAAAATGGTGAGCATCCCCCTATGGCGATGTGATGATGAGCATTAAGTGAGAATTCTCAGAAAGCACCAAGTGCAGTACATAGCCCAAAGTAAGCTTTCAGTTCACAGTGATTTTTTTTTATGACATCCAGAAGAAGCTGGACAAAGGAGTGCCTTTTAAGCCTGCACAAGTGCTTTGTTACCTTTGGAGGACCAGAATCACCCAGGGCGCCTGTTAGAAATATACATGCCCAGGGCCCCACCCCAAGCCCCCCATTCCCCCACCACCCCCCACTCCCCCCAGACACTCCTTTTTCAACATAACCGTCCCTTTAATTCAGATAGACCAAAGCTAGAGAACAGCTAAGGTGAAAAGCTTCTGTGCCCCTGGACCGCACCTCCTGGCCTCCAACTGAAAACTCCAGTGGACTTTGAGAATCTTTGCTCATAGTTGCACTAGGTGGAGGAGCCCGGTGCTGGGGAGGTGGCATCCCTGTTAGACTGGCACGCAAATGTTGCATTCTGAACACAGAGGAGTTCCAGCCCCATCACTTAGACTGCCAAGAAAGAGAGCTTTGGGGAGCAATTTCCCCACATGTGGGAGTCGAGGATGTCCTCTGTGCACTGACACCTTGCATCACCTTCCTCTCCACTTAAAGTAAAAACAGAATGAAAAGTCCCGAATAAATTAATTCATCATCCATTTATTGAACCTCTGATGCAGCTCCCTAGCTGCTCTCTCCACACCCAGGGCTGCGGTGGGAAGCAGACCCAGTCCCTTTTCGTTGCCTGGAGGTGCTTTTTGTAAGCCTTTATTCATGTCGGAGAAAAGCATGGCTTAATAGGCCTGTTGCTGCTTGCCCATTCCTTTTGGTTCCCTCTGAGGCCCTTCCATCCATGGGAGGCTTTTCTGCCAATCACACAGATCCGTTTACCTTGCCTCCCCATTCGGCCTTGCCACCTGTTCCCAAAAGAGATGCCTCCCCAATTTCCCCAGGGGATTCTCCCGCGCGCTCCCAGCAAAGGAAGGCTTGAAATCAAGCCCACTCCGCCACTGTCGGAAGCTGCACTGGCGCCGCTGGGACAGCAGGTGGCGCCCCGGACGGACTTCGGCGGCCGAGACCGGGAGCCGGTGAGAAACAAGTTTCCTTAGAGCAGAGGTGCCTGGGGCGCGGACGGGCGCAGTAAATATTTGATAAGGGAGCGAGTGTGCGTGTGAAACGTGAAATCGTTTCCCGTGACACTCTGTGCCCTGGTCTAAGCTCCAACGCTAGCAGGAGGGGGAAGGAATGAGAATGTGTCAGCTGGAAGGGCCGCAACCTCGTCATTGCAGAAATGGGGAACTCAGCCCACAGCCGGGGAGGCTCGCCCAGGCACCCACGGAAAAGGGGCAGAGCCAAGACAGCCCTTGGACCCTCAGACGTGGGTCTTCCAAAAGATCTGCCACTATTAGCACATGCCCTTGCATAAGGGACAGGGGACAGGGTCCCAAAGCACCAACTACCATGAGTATTTCCCACACTTGAGTCCTTTATGTTCCCTTTCGTGATTCTGGCCATTTCCACACACCACCCGAGTTATTATTCCGTTAATACATTTTCTTTAACCGACTCACGTTTTAAAGTTAAATATAATTATAAGGGAAATACTTACTTCATTGCTACAACTGGAAGTTCAGTATTTCTTGCCAAAAACAGGACTGTAAAAAATAAATATATAACAATTACAATTTCTTCGAAGTCTGGCTGTTTACCAATGAAACTCATCTGCCATTCCATCAGTGGTGTTTTCCACCCTTTAGTAAAAACTGGGCTTCTAGGACTACCTCTCACGGAAATTCCAAATGAGGTGAAGAGGTGGTCATGGGGAGCCAGAGAGAGAGGCAGCCGCATTGTTGACGCCGTTGTGAACAAAGGGAACCCTGACATATTCCATGTCCTTCCTGCAGTACACACAAACTTCCGAAAACTACAAGTTGTTTTTTAGTCTGGAAAGCTGGAGGGGAAGGGTGGAGACCTGGCTTCCTGTGAGCCTGCCCCACCCTGGAGCTCTTAGGGAATGCATAAAGTCGCATCTCAGGATGAGGAGGTCCTTAGAGGTCACCCAGCCAGGCTCCTGTAGCTGGGCTGATCTCCTCTCCCTCCCCTTGGGGGGCAGGGGTCTTCTGGCCCCTACACCAGCACAGCGCCTGCTGCCAGGGCAGCAGGAAAGATGCGTGTGACCTGCGGATGGGGATGGAGAAAGACAAGGCCCTCCTCTAGACAAGGTGAACCTGGGTCTTAAAGAGGTTTGTCCATTCTGGATTGGGTTGTAGGGAAAGACAGTCATGGGTGTGGATAATTCACTTCCCCTCTCTGAATCTTGGTTTTCTCATCTATACGATAAAGAGGGTGGACTGGACAGGGGCCTTAAGTTAGGGCCAGCCCCAAGCACCTCTCCAGCCTGCAACTTGGGGCTGTCAGGAGGAGATGCCCCCTGGCCAACTCTGTCTTCCAGAGCATTCAGGAGTTTTATAACAGGACTTCCAGACCTGTCTTCCACATCTCCAGAGCACAAACGAGAGACTGGTCAAGTAGGAGAAAGACCTTCCAGCTGTCCGTGTCTTGCAGTCCTGGAATAAGGAAAACTCATTTGTACCCTCTTGTCCTAGAGATCTTCAGGTCAGCAAGACCCAGGTATTGGCCCTGGGCAGTCACTGAACTAGCCTGGTACGTGCCTGGGTGCAGCAGAGCTGGAGGGGAACCAAGGCGTGCCTGCCCCCTTCTGGTTCTTCCATACTGCAGACCTGTGGTGCCGGTTTGGGCTCTGCCCCTTCCTCTCCTTCCTAGGGGTACGGACCTCAGACAAGTTACTTGACCTCCCTAAGTCTCAGTTTCCTCGTCTTTAAAATGGGCATAACACCTACTTCATAGAGTTGTTTGTGGGGGTGGACAAATGAGATCATTCGTGTAGAGTCAGCCAATCAATAATTTGTGGAACATGTACTGTTCTGAGTGCTGGGTGCATAACCCAGTTCCTTGTGTTGCATCAAGCATGCAAGGGGCATTTGGAAAACCAATGTATAGATAGACACATATACATATGTTTAGATAGCATGTCTTCCATGCCATAGCAATTCCATCCAATTCCTTCCTCATTTGTGGTCTCTGCATCTTTTACCTGCCCCTCACCACTTGATTTCTGTCCCTCGTGGTGGTGACAGCATTCTATCTTTCATTATGAAGACATTACTTTCCTTCTCTTGCTCTTCTGGGAAGATAAGCAAAGACCACCTTCATCACTGTCACCCCTACCTCCCACCCCCACTGGTGACTTCAGAATATCCTGTACATTATGGGCACTCATATGAACTTTGTCTAAAATTCCACTGCCCAGGTAGCTCAGACCAAAGGTCTCACAAAGTGGATACCTTTGTTTGGCCACATTGTCCTAGAGGTATCTGTATCCACCCAGGTGTTAGACCAGATTGCAATACATGCAGCTGAGCACCTGGAGTCTCACGCCTAGAGTGGTGGCCTCACGCAAGTATAGGAACACTACGGCCCCTCTACTCTGACTCCAACACAGTTCCACAAACAGGAAACTTGATGACAAGACTGCTGAAGTCCTCGCAGCTCTGCGATTTGCAGAATCTATTGATCAAGGAGCGTCGATCATCTTCTAATGTCTTCCCATCACATGTAAAATAAAGTCCAACACTTTCCCAGGCCCACAAGGCCCCCATGCTCTGGCTGTTGCCCACGTTTCAACCTCAACCTCTTCTCCTCCTCTCCATGCTCACTCAGCTCCAGGCACATGGGCCTCCTTGCTGCTCTGCAAACACACTAACCACTCTCTGCCTAGAAGCTCTTCTCCAGATATCCCCAGGGCTCCCCGACTCCACTCAGATGTCAGCTCCTCAGAGAGGCTTTTCTTATCCAGCCCATCTAAAGGGTTGCAAATGCATCTTCTCCATTTCAGAATCCCCATCACTGTTGGGGCACCCTTTTTCTCTATTCTTCATGTTTCCTGTGAAGGAGACCAGCCAGACCATCTCTCTTGGCCTATCTCCCTCCCTGTCACTCCCTCCTCTCTATGGGAAGATTGAGTTGTCTGATTGATGAGTTTGGGAGAAGACACTGAGCATGGGCAGCTCAGCCCTCTTCTCTTGGGGAGCCAGCCTATCTGCAGAGAGCACACTCTTGTCTGCTCTCTGACTCACAGAAAGGGGCTCCCCATGTGCTCAGAGGATAGGAAAGAAGAGAAGCCTGGAGGGTGACCAGCTGTGCCTGTCCCTGGACTCTGTCTAGTTCATGAGTAGGGCAATAACTAGCCACAACCTCCATTCAACATCACAGTTATAAATTTCAATATCTGTCTGGCTTCTATGTTGCCTGTCAGTTGGTTATGAATTTAAATGTTTCTTTATCTAGTGCTGCATAACAGATCACCCAAAACTCAATAGCTGAATTAACAATTTACTATTTCATGTAAGTCTGTGGGTTGACTAGATGGTTCTTTTGTTTCACAAGTTGTCTGTCAGCTGGAATGCTGAACCAGCTGGAAGTCCAAAATAGCCCTTCACGTGACTGGTACTTGGTTATTGGCCACTAGCTGGGAGCTCATCTGGGGGCTGTCAGCTGGGAAAATGAGGACCTTGGCCCTCCTCCACATAGTTGTTTGGGCTTCCTCTTGGCATGGTAACTAGGTTCCAATCAGGACTGTTCCACAAGCAAGCATTCCATAAGGAAGGAAGTAGAAGCTAACAGTCTTCTTAAGAATTGGTCTTGGATATCCTGGAATATCATTTCTACAGATGTTATTGGTCAATTCAGTCACAGAGCAGCCCAGATTCCTGATATAAAGAGCAGTATGACCACACAGGGAGGAAAAGCATTGTTGAGGGCCATCTCTGGAGACTAGCTACCACAGATGGGGGATAGAATATTGAGCCCTCTAAATTCCCACAGCCACTTCCCGGCATTATACCATTCATTCATTCATTCATTCATTGCCTCTTCCCTTCTAGTGAGTTCATGAAAGCAGATACTTTGCTTTGTTCATTGCTATTTTCAGGACAGTGTCTAGCACATAGTAGGTATTCTCTAACTATTTGTTGAATGCATAAATGAATTATAGAACCAGTCATTCAATTGTCCTAGTCAGCCACAGGAAGCTGAACAGGCCAGCACATTTTCTCAGAAGTGAGACTTAAGCTGGGCCTTAAAGACAGGCGGGCCTAGCAAGAACATTCTCTGTAGGTAAGCTGATGAGAAGCAGTGATGGGTAATGGGCGGCCAGTTGCCAGATCACTTGCTTGGTGGCCACACACCTGACCAGGACCCTCTTAACCCATGTTGTTCCATACTCAGTCTATACAGGACAGCATATCAGAGGGAACTCAGAGAGCTTTCATTAGATTTGGGGGGTGTGTGTGTGTGTGTGTGTGTGTCCCATAGAGAAAATGCAGAAGAGAGAAGGAGGCAGAATTCCGACTGGCTCAGTCCCAGGGACAGGGCTTTCTCTGAACTGCTGTGTAGATCAGCAGTTCTTAATAGGGATGGGGACATTATACACTATCTGCAGATGTTTTTGTTGTTGTCACAACTGGGCTAGAAGGATGCTACTGGCATCTGCGGAGGGAGGCCAGGGTTGCTGCCCACCATCCTAAAATTCACAGGATGGGCTGCCACAACCAAGAATTATCTGGCCCAAAATGTCAATTGTGCCATTGTTGAGAAACCCTGCTGTAAAGGGTGATAGGAAAATACTGTAGATTCAGGGCATCTCGGAGCTGGTAGGTTGCAGGCAGTCATGGGGTAACACTTGCCCAGAAACTGTATTCCCACCCGAGATGACTGAGATTTATAAATGACTCTCCATGCTGTAGCAGGTTAGCAGTTTGAATTAATGTCAGAGGAGTTCCAATAACATGGGTAATAACAACACAGAGGAATTGTAAAGGGAAAGAAACATAAGACTGAAGCAGCAGAAGCACCAGGGCTTTTCTGCAGCTAAGGAGAAACAAGCCCCCTGTACTTCACTGTTGAGGTTTTACTACCAAAATACCTCTCAGATTCCTCCTCTCAGTCTCCACTCCAACTTCCCTGATCCAAACCACCGCCATCCCTCTCCTGGACCAATACCCCCTAAATTCTACTCCCAGGTCCACTCTGGCCCTCCACGCTTCCTCTCCCAGGGAAGAGAGGGGGATCTCAGAGCACACACTGAATGGTGCCCTTGCTGCTTAAAACCCAGGAAGGCTTCCCAGTGTACTTAAAACACAGAATCTGTAACTGGCCCACCAGGTTGGTTCTGGAGGATCCAGCCTCATTCTACCTGTGGGTGTCCCCCTGCCTCAGCACTCTCTAGCCATAAAGGGCTACATGCTGCCCTGCTTTCCATTCCTGAAATAATTCAAGCTCATTCCAGCCTCAGGTGACAGCCCCTATGGAGCTGATGGTCTGATGACATCTGGAGATGGACATGAATCAATCATATCACACAAGCATATGTAAGACTGATCCCAGTGATATGAGCAAGAGGGCCACAGTGTCCCCAAGAGCCTGTAACAAGGCAATTTGATTCATCAGAAAAGCCAGTGAATGAATTCTTTTTTTTTTAAAGATTGTATTTATTTATTTGACAGAGAGAAAGAGAGAGAGAGAGAGAGAGCGCGCGCACCACAAGCAGAGGGAGCAACAGAGGGAGAGAGAGAAGCAGGCTCTCCGCTGAGCAGAGACCCTGGGTTCATGACCTGAGCTGAAGGCAGACACTTGACCAACTGAGCCACCCAGGCACCCCCAGTGATTGAATTCTTAAACAAGTGGATCTTGAGCTGAAATCTGATGGAGAAGCAGGCATCAAAGAAGTAAAAAGAAAACAGGAAGAAAAAAACCAGCCTGTGCAAATGCCCTGAGGCAGTGTAAGTTAGGCTAGGTGGAGAGAGAAGTGCAGGAGGAATAAGCAGGTGACAGTTCTTGCAAAAGCTGAAACCTACAGTAAGGAGTTTGGATTTTATTCTGAGCATAAGGGAAAGCCCTTGAGGGGTCTTAAGAGATTGACTGATGAAATTTGCCATTTGAGAACATACTCTGGCTGCAGCATCGATATTTGTAAATAATTTCTCCCAACCAGATGGCAGTTGTAGCTCTTCAAATTTGGAGAGAGGGCAGGAAGAATGTGGGAGGTGGACCCCACAGTTGTCAAAGCAAGAAACGATAGTGGCTTGGATTAGTGACAAAGGAGATGAGAAAAACTGAACAGTTTGTAAATATATTAAAACGTATGTGGCTAAAACACAACTGTATTCCTATTTTCTACTCTAAAGCCGTAGATGTCATTATACAAAAAGAAAAAAAAAAAAGAACCCAGGAGGACTCACCACCCTAGAGACTGGGGCTGGAGGGCATGTTGAGTCAGGGTTTATCAGATTGGTTGGCTGTGCCAAGCAATGTTACTTGTGCAAATCTGTCTATTTTTGACAGCATTCCAAGGCAAGTAGGGCCCAAGGGTTAGGAGGTCAGTCATGTGAACATATTATCTCCCCTTGTTTACTTTTGCCCAAGGCCAGAAAAGGGGGTTGGGTGCAGATGAAGGCTTATCATCATTAAGGCATAGCATACATGAGCGCTCCAGCACAGAGGGCCTGGATTCAAATTCTTATTCCTATCACTTGACTTCCCAGCTCTGAAACATTTCCAAACCTCTCTATGCCTCTATTTCCCCACCTTGAAAATAGGAATGATAATAACAGCAACAACTGTTGGCATTTTAGAAGACCAATAAACACTTTCTGCCCCTCCTGCTTTCAGAACTGAGACCAAAAGCAAGTGTCAGACAGCTGGAGGTCAAAAGGTCATCTTTACTACTGACAAAGCTGGACTGGAGGATGTGGCTGAAGTGACCCAGTGAACAACTGCAGACAGCACACAATAACATACCTTCTCTGGGGGAGGATGGTCCAACTTAGTCTTCTCAGAAAGCCACTGGTCTGCTGGATCAGTTAAGTCTTCCTCCTGTCCTGGGGAAAAATGAGGGAGGGGTAGATGGAAGCTAGGATGTATTCCTCCATACTTGGCCCTGCTAGGGAATAAAGTAGGAATCCACCCCCCATCTCCATGAAAATATGAGAAGGGGAAATAAGTGATTCCCTCAACACTGTTTCATGGGGCTCTTATGGATATTAGAGAAAAAAATAGGTAAAGGGTTTGAAATATAGACTCCATAAAGGTCTCATCCTTGGCATCAACTGTCCTGGGCTGGTGACACTAGCCAAGATAGGCAAGGCTGGTCAACTGAGGAAAGTTGTGGTTCAGAAATTGCAGGAATCAAGGGAGTTTCTTAAAAAGGGGATTTCTCTTTCTCCCTCTCTCCTAGTTCCCTACACTCAGGAAACCTTGAGAGTTCCCTAGAGGGAAATGCTGACCAGATATGAACTGACAAGTCTTTTAAATAGGGGAAAAACCCCAACAGCTGTATGTCTGGTGATATACGAATCTAGTGACTTATGAACACAGTATAATGGCCCAGCTTTCTTTTATGGGTGTGTGTGTATGCACTACTTTTGTTGGTATAGGGCGGGTTTTTGTTGGGGGACAGGAAGGAGCTGTTGTGTGTTTTTCAAGGCAGCCTCTCCTCACCCCTTACAATTAAGCAATTAAGAATCACTGGCCAGGAAGTCAACTGGGAGCAAACAGGAAAGCCTTGGGGAAAGCCTTGGCCAATCACTGAACAATAGCAATTCCTTTTAAGGTGAGTGCAGCAAGAAGACAGGAAATAACATGTGTTGACTCTAGCTCTGAGTGCAATCTATCAACAAGGCCATGCTCACCACCTGCCTTGTCTCAGCCAATCTCAGGTCACCTACCTGACAGTTGTGTAGACACCAAGGGAAAAGCCCAGGGGAACAGGAAGTTGTTGGTCTGTGAGCCTAATGGTTCTCTTCCCTGTGTTGAGTCATCTCTCATTGGGGCACCAGGGAACCACACCTGCCTAAATTTCTGAGGCAAATGGAAAACCCCAGCAGCCAGGATCCCTGAGAGGTTTTACCTTGGGTAATCCCTCTTACCAAGACCATTCACCTTTGGCATTTCCAACTGTAACATCTTTAGATCCCCTTCTTTCTCCTTAAGGGGAAATCTACACAGATGGAGGGGGCTCCCAGGGCCACAAGTTCAACATGGTTGTATAATCCATACAAAGTTTTTCCATGAAAATAGAACCTTAAATGCATTGCTAATTTAGCAATAGTAGTAGCTAATACTTAGTGATCATTTACTGTGTCCAGGTACTGCAGTAATTTTCACAACAGCAGGTACTATTGTTGCCCACATTTCACAGATGAGGAATTAAGACATAGAGAAGCTAAGTAATATTCCCACGATCCTTATCTATCTATCTACTATATCCACGACATTTAGCCCAGAGAAAGGAAACCAACATTTATCTCCCACAATCTCTTGTTATGGACTCACAGAATGGAAGATCTGGAAAAGCCTTTAAAGATAACTGAGTAAACCCATGATTTTATAGATGAGAAAACAGAGCTGGAGAGGGGTTAGGGTGTATTTATTCAAGTCCCACAATAAAACGGATGCACCCCTAATCCCCCACTTTTTGTACCTCTATTATAACATATCCCGCTTCTTCCCTCCCAGAAGAAATCACTCTTCTGAATTTTTAAATCATTTCTTTGCTCTTCAATTCTCTATATTTATTATTCCCATTTTCTTCTCTTCTTGTTACCATTTTTACCAAAAGAGCAATAGGAAAGAAAAGAGGGAAGGGAATGGAAAGGAAGAAGATGGGTAGGTAGAGAGAGAGAAAGAAGAGAGGGTGAGAGGGAAGGAGGGAGGGAGGAATGAAGGAAATCTGCCTAGCAATTACTGAGAAGCTGGAAGGGAGGAAGAGAGGGTGGAAGGGAGGGAGGGAGGGAGGGAGGAAGGAAAGGAGGGAGGAAGGTGGGAAGGAAAGGAGGGAGGAAGGGTGGGAAGGGAGAGAGGAAGGGAGGGAGGGAGACCATCTACCTATCAGTTACTCAGAAGCTAGAAAACTTCAATTGCTAGAGCCCTAGTTTGGGCTTCAAGATGTCTCAAGACAAGCCAAATCCCTTGTGACACTGGGTCAGTCCTGTCAACTGATTCAGAGCCTCAATTTCCCCATCTGTAAAACCAGGGATTCACCATCCATCAGGTCACCAAAAAGCGTTCTGCCCTCACCAAAGAAGGCCAACCGGGCCCCTCTCCGTAGCCGTCGCCTTGCCCTCAACAAACATGGCCACTGCACGTGACGTCGAGTTCCGTCGCCTCCGCCCTCCCTCCTTCCCTGGGGGGCGGCGAGCATCAATGACGGCGGCAGGCTGGGCGCATGCGCGGCGGCGGGGCCCTGCCCGCGGCGGCGGCGGCGAAGGGGCGGAGGGGTTCTCTTCCCGCAGTTGCCAAGCTGCGGCGGCCGTGCAGGGATGGTGTAGCTGGGCCTGCGGGCAGGCGGCGGGGCGCGGGCGGGGGCGAGGCGGCCGCGACGGCCGACGCCGCCTGACGGGCTCGGGTATAGCGGCAGCACGCTGAGGGGGCGTCGCCGCCGCCGGCCCCCGGCGCCGCCGCCGGAGGCCGCGCCCGCCATGGCGGCCCGGGCGGTGCTGGACGAGTTCACGGCGCCCGCGGAGAAGGCGGCGCTGCTGGAGCGGAGCCGCGGCCGCATCGAGGGCCTGTTCGGTGTGAGCCTGGCGGTGCTCGGCGCGCTCGGGGCTGAAGAACCGCTGCCCGCGCGCATCTGGCTGCAGCTCCGCGGGGCGCAGGAGGCGGTGCACAGCGCCAAGGTGAGTCCCGCCGCCGCCCCCGCGCGCCCGCCTTCCGCGGCCCGGCCCCCGCGGCCTCGGCTCAGCCGGGCTGCCTGGCCGCCCCCACCCCTTTCCTCCCTGCCCTTCGTACGGGGACGCAGCGAAGCGCGGTGGGTAAGAGCGCAGTCTCCAGAGCCCACGAACCTGCGTTCTCAGCTTTTCGAGCCATGTGACCTTGGGCTAGCGGTTCAGTCCTGGGGCGCCTCAGTTTCCCCATTTGTAAAGTGGCGCTGACGAAAGGATCTTCCTCGGAGGGCTGTCGCGAGGATTGGAGTAGGTGCTGTTGTAAAGCGCAGAGCTCAGTGGCTGGCGTGGAGTGAGCACGCTGCGAATGTTGCCTGTTGTCTTCCCTCCCGGCCCTGGGATGGTGCGCAGGGCCTGGTATCAGGGCCCACAGCCTCCTTGTCCACCACATCAGCCACCTTTCTCTTCCCAGGCCTCCAGTACAGTGGTTCTGAACCTTTTTGGGATTTCAGTCCCTTTTGAGAATCTGACAAAACCATTCTAGTAGTAAAATACACAGAATATCAAGAAGAGTGGGGATGTTTAATAATAGTGTTAAAAAGAGCATTATTTCTTGTATTGATGTTATGTTCAACTAACATTTATTTAATGGTTATAGCACATCAGACGTTATGCTGAACACTTAAGGATTATCTAATGCAGCTCTTAAAAAATCCAGTGAGGTAGATTTTATTATCTTCCTTTCTCTAAATTAACAGCTGGGGAAACTGAAACTCTGCAAGTGGTGACTCACCTTCTCTCAAAATCAGCATTTCAGGCTTATACCTACGCAACACCTTCAACTATTCCCCTTCCTTCCCAAGCCAAGAAACTAACAAAGCACATCCCCCGCTTTCCCAGGTGGCCAAGTTTCTCCAGGTTTTCCCGTCTAGTACGTGGGGGAACCAGGATTCAGATTTAGGGCCCTTGTTCTTGATACCTGTCTCCCAAATGATGAGCCCTCTGGCTGGGAAGAAAATGCTCCTTTTTTGGCATCCCACTTGAGAAATTTCACAGTGTACTTGGAGAATTAGATATGCTGTAATTCCTGACTCCCTTAGATAAAAAAGCCTGGGTGCTTTTTGTTTTAATATCTTCAGAAGAGATAGGACACTTAACTGTGATTCTTCTCCACAGCATAACTTAAAACATTGAAGATGTTGAATCAGGTTTGTTTTCCTGTGCTTAATCTTTCCCCTAACTTTTAATTTTCCCCCTAACTTTTAAATTTCTAAGTGTTTTTTTTATTTTATTTTTTAAGGTAGGCTCCATGCCCAAAGTGGGTCTTGAACTCAAGACCCTGAGATCAAGAGCCACACATTCTATGGACTGAGCCAGCCAGGCAACCCCTAACTTTTAATTTTTAGCTTCTTGGGCCCCTCATTCTTTTCTCCCTAGCTACCGAATTTCTTCCCACTCCCCAGAGCTAAAAGGTTTGACATGACTAAGTCCTGTTAATGCTTCTGAAAATCTCTTAGGTGCACTCATTCCTCTCCTTTCCATTGCCTCTGCTGCAATTAAGACCTTTATTCTTGGTATGTGCCCCTCCCTTAGTTCATTGCCCTCACTCCCTAGTACAACTTGCATTTAACTGATCCTCCCGCAGAAAATCATTTTCCTGCCCTGGGACCTACGAGGACCTCCTGTTGCCTATCTCATTCACTCTAAACTCCTCCTCTGGAGATTTACAAAGCATTTACTAGTCCAGTCCCACCTTATTTTCCCAATTCTCTGTCATAGCAACTCTCAAGCTTAAACCTCTCCTGTTGTCTGACTAGTCTCACTGCTTTTACTTGTGCTTCACCTGCTCCTAGTTCAGCTTTACTCAAGACTCATCCCAAGTGTGGAAAGTGCTTCTTTTGCTCTACAGAAAAACCTGGCGTATTCTGCCAGACTGTCCCAACTCCTGTTCTCTTGCCTGTCCTGCCACGCAGTTTAGCATAAGCTATTTGGAAAAGGTGTGTCTTAATATCTTGGTAGTGTCACTTGCCCATATATCTTTGTGATGTGTGTTACTCATAATCCAATCCTCCCACTTGTAAGAAATCCTGTTTCTTTTTCCTTGAGACTCATGGGTAAGCATTGAATGCCATAGTTGTTCATTGGTTTTGGAGTTTGTTTTACATTGTTTTGAGGAAGAAAAAACCATTAACTTAAAAATTAAGAACAGGAAAGCAAACTTCAACATCTACAGTATTTTAAGTTAAGTTGTGGAGGAGGAGAAAGTTTGGGGGAAGGAAGATTTAGAGTAAATAAGAATTGTTTAAACTAGCTGGTAGGTAGAGTCCTGATTAAGATAAGATACAGGCAACTGTTTTGGGTCCCTTCGGATGGTTTACTTTGTTTTCCTGCTCTTTCACTGCATTTAGCTAATGCTAGAGTAGAGGAGAATGTGGAGATTTAGTTTGTTAGGGCTCCATTGGCTAGAGAGAATGGGGCCTACAGGTAAAAAGTGATAATGTCCTAGGTTTACAACAAAGACACGCTCTAGAAGAGTGGCCACTTTTGTCAAAGGGGAAATGTGTTGGGGGAGACAGCACTTGAGCCGGGCTTTGAAGAGCTAATAATATTCCCAGGTGGAGGTAGTTGTGGGCAAAGGCTTGAAGTCCAAAAACACACAGAATATCTTGGTAGGAAGTGTCAGAGCCTTGAGGGACCCAAATGCCAGGTTAAGCCATTGGGCCTTATTCAATAAGTAGTCAGTGAGGATTTTTGAGAAAAGAAGGACTTGTCTTCTCTTTAGTTGGAAGGCAGGAAGACCCAGCTGTGGAAAAGACATGTTCCAACCTGGACATGGGTAGGTGACAAAGTTTTCACTGGGATTTGGCAACTGAGTGGATGTAGGGATTGAGGGAGAGGTTTTAAACCTTGGTGTCAGGAAGGATGGTGGGTATGTTGTTTGACCTGTTGGTGGGGCCAGGTAGCCAACATTTAAAGAAAATTTATGTGTCAGGAAGTTCACTAATGGTTGCCTCTGGACCTCAGGTAATCCACAGCCTAGTAGGGGAGACAAACTTGGAAACAAATAGTACAGTATGATACATGTTAACAATTGATATATGTGCAAGGTGTTTACAGTAATACAGGAGAAAAAGGGTTGTTCTGCCTAACTGGGTGTTAAAGGATGAACAAGAGTTTTCCAGAGGGAAGAGCATGTGTAAAGTCACAGGGATATGAAATAGTGCTAGTTTATCGCTGATTTCTCAAATCTAGGAGTAGATTGGTGGAAAGGGGCCAAGTCGCAGGTACTTGGGGCCTGCAGAAGAACATGGATTTTACCAAGCAGGCAGGTAGTAGAGAGTCACGGAAGTGTTGTGAGAACAGGAGTGCTGCCATCAGATTTACATTTCTAAGAAATACCTCCATTGTCAGTGTTTATACGTCTAGGCTTGTTTTTCTCAGTGTGGTCCATTGCTGGTTTGTGTTGATGTAAGGGTAGAAATTGGGGGTGTTTAGTGACTTTTATGGCAATGTGACATTACCATGAGGGCTGGAGAGGCGATGTCTCAAAGAGCAGAAAACCAATAGAGAACTTTGTACGTGGGGGCCCAGCAGGAGGGGGTTGAAGTCAGGGGTGGCCGAAGTTGTGGAATCAAAGGAGGTTGAGGACTGAATTTCAGAGAGGAAGTGTAGGTACTGACTTGATGCTGCCTCATTCATAGAGAGATCAAAGATGCAGTGCCTGGGTGGGATCCTTGGAGTCAGACAGTGGTGGGGAGGGGTGAGGCTGAAAAGATCTCAGCCCTGGGAGCAAGAAGTTATAATTCTTCCTTTAGCTCTAGGAGCCACAAATTCCATGCTCCATGGGTCCATGTAGAGAGACTGCATATGGAAGCAGCTGGTTGGTAGGGAGGACCTGGTGAATAAGGTGCTCATGCTTTGTGGGAAAAGGTAACTGCCAATGCTTAGTATTAGCCAGTTGCATAGTAGGGGCCCAGTGATGTCTCATCTCATTATCTGAGAAAAGCCAGGGGTTTGGATTTCATAATGTTAAATCTATTTTGTTTTTTAAGAGGCAACTAATTTATGTTTTAAAAACCATGCATGCTGTGAATGATATCTCAATAAAATTTGCATTAATGTATTCTTTTAAAAGTGTGTATGCTAAAAGCAAAAAGCAACCATGCATGCTAAACCAACCATGTCAGAGGACCAGGTTCAGCTTTTTAGGACCTCTTCTTTAGATACAGGAGACAGGATGAGTGATGATATGCTACCCCCTCTCCCATTTGGTGAAGAGGGCAGTTGAACACCTTCATGGCCTGTAGTACTGTCTCAATAAAGTAAGATACCAGTTCACGCCTAGAGAGGGAGGGTGGGAGCTTGAAGATGGTGGAGTGTTAGGGTGGATGCAGTGGAACTTGGAAGTGCATTGGAAGAGAACAAAAAGGGATTGGAACTGAAGTAAGGACCAGGGAAAGTTAAATGGCTGAATTTATACTATCACTTGATCCAGAAGTTCTTCAGTAGGTGATGATTTCCCCCACTCTGGGTATTGTGAAGCCAACACACCAAGGACTAAAGGAATCCAAGGTGTAATTGAACAAGGCAGAATGGGGCCCAGGCAATGCTTCTGAGTGGTCAGCATTATTTGGGTTAGAACAATCCAAAAATACATAAGACTTAACCTTCTACTTTTAGTGAACTGACAGCCAGAGAGGTTCAGACTGGAGAGGAGAAGGCAGAAAGGGGCATAATGAACTGTGAGAACAAAGGAAGGAATAAGACCTTAGACCCTGTCCCCTCCTAGACTCATGGAATCATATAGATAGGGCAAGTTCAGTGAGTATTGGAGAATTGTGGAAGTTGTAGTTAGGGAGGAATTTCAGAGATTAGAATCTTGGATATGGAGAAATTCTGAGAACCAAGGAGTGGTGCCTCAGTGGTCTGGATATGAATGGAAGTATTCCCTTCAACTTAGAGAATTAAGAAGATAGAGGGGATGAAAGTGTGAGGCATCTGGAGATAATAACAGTGCTGAGGTCAACAAGGTCCATAGTAGTGAATTGGGTGCTAACGTTAGTTTAGTTGGTTGATCCCGGAGCCTGTCCTGGAGGGTAACAAAACAGGAGGGAGTAATGGGAAACAAATGGCATGGCTACTTGTACAGTTTTTCCATGAACCTTTAGGTTGCTAATCACAATTGCCTATCAGTTGGTGTTTTAGGCGTTACCTCGTAACAGTGAGTAGCCACCATGAGCCATAGCCGGAACCAGTATGGAGGACTTATAAGAATAATTTGGAGGACTGGGAAGCCTTGGTGGCTCAGTTGGTTAAGATTCTGCCTTCAGCTCAGGTCATGATTCCAGGGTCCTGGGATCAAGTCCCGCATTGGGCTCCCTGCTCAGTGGGGAGTCTGCTTTTCCCTCTCCCACTCCCCCTGCTTGTGCACTCTCTCGCTCTCTCTCTGACAAGTAAATAAATAAAATCTTTAAAAAAAAAAAGGATTTGGAGGACTGATAAATCTTAAACATTGAAATTATAGTACACCCAAGAAACTATGCTAAGGTAGACTAAACATCTGATCCATTTTAATTTGTAAGGAAGAGAAAAAGAGAGGGAGAAAGAAGGTTGAAGAGTTGGCAGTTGTCCTTAGGGTTTTTACTTACATGTTTGTAGTGTAAGAGAGGAGAAAGATAAGGATTAAAAAAAAAAAAAAAAATGGAATTCGAGTAGAAGTGGCCCATTACTGCATTGACTTCAGAGGGTTAAAATGGACACTGTATTGTTTCATTTCCTTTTCTGTTAGGAGAGCTTGGTACCTGGTTTCATGAATGAATTCTTGAACAGTAGATTTGTTCATGGAGGAAATAATTTGTAGATGTAATACTGGGTAGTGACATGGAGTTTTTGTTTTGATTTTACCAGAAAGGTGGTGGGTGGCCTCTTTCATTTCCTAGAATGATTTTTTTTTTTTAACTCACGATAGTTGTGAAAATCATCTTCTTAAGAAATGGTGGTTTGTTCAGTTTCTTTTTATGGTTAATATTTTGGGGTTATACCAGAATGTTGAAATAAGGGATACTCACACTGGTTATACTGGGGTCAAAGTGATTGCTCATGACCGTAGTTTCCTCTTCCCTGTTTACCAGCTAGTATTGTAGGGTTTTAATTAAATCAAGGACAACATCTTGTTCTGTGTTGGCTTTTTACTAAATTAATGTAACTGTATTAAGTTAGAAGTCTTGCATTTCAAAGCCAAAATTATGGGGGAGGGGAATACTTAGAGTAATTAATTAAAGAACTTTTTTTTTAATAAGTTATGTCAAATGGAAACAACATAGGAAACTTCTTTGTTTAAAGAAACAGAATTGTTATTTTAAGAGGTTCCCTTTGACTTGGAGAAGGTTTTTTGTTCAGTTTAGTGCTGAGAGAATTAGTAATTTACATTAGTTGATGAATAAAGAGCCACATAATAAATATTTTAGATTTTGTGGACTATACAGGGTGTCTGTCTCATACTCTGTTTTTGTTTTTGCTTTTTTACAACCTTTTTGAA
The DNA here is from genome assembly GCF_004348235.1 of Phoca vitulina. Lineage (NCBI taxonomy): Eukaryota > Metazoa > Chordata > Mammalia > Carnivora > Phocidae > Phoca > Phoca vitulina. The sequence goes on along the minus strand of NW_022589733.1, from coordinate 2,326,598 downwards.
GGTAAAAACAATTCTTATCCTGGGGGCTGTACAGAAATAGTCCAGAGATATCCAGTATGTAGCCACTACCACATGGCTATTTAAATTAGTCAGAGTTCAGTGAAATACTTACTTTCTCAGTTGCATGTCAGGTGCACCATGGCCACGTGTGACTAGTGTGTACCAGTGTGGGGCAGTGCAGTTAGAGAACGTTTGTGCTGTTTTGTCCAGAAGTTCTGTCAGACAGTGCACGCCTAGATAGGAGATAATCCTTGGTTGGGCCTCCTAGACAATTCTCTGGCATGATATTGAAAGGACATGCAGCCATTCTTTTACCTTACTTTCTGAGTTTCTGTAATTTTTGTTGTGTCTCCTGTAATCATAAATAACTTCCAAGGACGACTCTTGATCATAGAACACATGCATATAGACTAGCTTCATTGTATTTGGAATATGGCAGGAGATATTAGCAATTAGTAAACCTGGAGAATTATCCTCTGTGGAAATTTCATAGGGAACCTTCTGTTGCATTTTTAATAGCCAGGTGGTTTTCATTTTTAATTGCCTTTTATGGCTCTTTTATTCTAAAGCTAGGAAACAGACCTCCAAAAAAATCAAGAAAGTCATCTTTCCATATTTCACCTATAGTATCTATACATTTGCATGACGACTTCTCTTCTCAAGGTTCCCAAAATATGCTAACATTTCTGGCCTGTCAGGAAGTGACTTTATACTGTATGTAAGGCTGGGACCCTGTGTGCCACAGAGCGGGTACCAGAGCAGTTCCCTGAGCATTGGTTCCATACGTGAACTACAGTCCTTGTTTTGTAATAGTGATGCTGCCATATCTGATCCAGCGGGATTCGTAAATAGGCATTCTAGTTATGGCCTGGGTTGCACATTGAATTTGTCTAATTTTATCCTAGTTAAAGTGAGGACAGATTGTCACTGATCCCTATGCAAATAACCACATTGCCATGAAAAAGTAAAAGAAACCAGACTTCCTTTTTGATTTGAGACAACTTAATAGTGTTACACTACTTAAGAAATATGGAGTACCCGGAAATAAGTCACCTAGTTTTAGCATCCTTCTTGTTAGAAGGTAAAAGACAAATCTTTGTGACTGATTGCTGGGGACCTTTGGGAAACCCCAAGGATAATTTAGGAGTTAATGCTTTCAGAGCGGTATACTGCACAGCACTAATGTGGATGAACCTCAAAGATAAGCCGAGTGAAAGAAGACTTATATAAGAGTATATATTGTATGATTCTATATATGTGAAATACTAGATAGGGCAAAAAATTGTGTAATTATGGTGAAAAAATCAGAATAATTAGAGCAGAACAACTGGAAAAGGACATTAAACATAGACTGAGTATTAGCAATACTAGGGAATCACTGTTCATTTTGTTGGGTGCCGTAATGACATTGTGGTTTTATTAGAAAGCCTGTATGTGTATGTGTTTAAATTGCACTTGGTGTCTGACTCATTTGGAAATTAATGATGTATCTAAAGAGGACCTTCGTTAACCATTTACTGTTAGTCCAATCAAGGTTTTAAAGTTAACAAGGATATTGAAAATTATGCTTATGCTGACAGCTGAATAGCATATAATTTCTTATATTATGAAAGTTGTCAGTGTTATAATTCAATTTAGTTGAACATATAAGCTTGTATTTTTCCTAATTATAAATGTGAGTAATCATGAGTAATATTAGCTTATCTGACCGGCAAGCCAGCAAAGTTTAGAAAGTTCAGATGTGTCTTCTTCATTTAAAAAAAAAATCTTATTTTTCAAAAAATATATGCGTGCATTGTATTCTACACTGATGAAATCAGGTTTTTAAATTAGCATTAAAATTATGAAATCCAACTGACCTAAGGATTATTTTCATTACATGAATTAGGATTCTTAAATAAAAATTCTTTTGAAGTGTCAGTTTCTGTGAATTTGTGAGATTTTTTTCTTTTGGTCCTTAAAAGGCTAACATAAGTATTAGATGTTTAGTTTATTTTCTAGGAATTCTAGGTACATAGATTTATGTAAAAGCTTGTTATTCTCTATAAACCAATTAGAACAGCGGTTCTTTAAGAAACTTTCTAATTTATTAATACCCCTGGAGGTAGGAATATATTTCATACTCACACCATGAGAAATAAATTTTTTTTTTTTAAGATTTTATTTATTTATTTGACAGAGAGAGACATAGAGAGCACAAGCAGGGGGATGGGAGAGGGAGAAGCAGGCTTCCCGCTGAGCAGGGAGCCCAATGCAGGGCTCGATCCCAGGACCCTGGGATCATGACCTGAGCCAAAGGCAGACGCTTAACGACTGAGCCACCCAGGCGCCCCACACCATGAGAAATAAAGGCTTTTCCTCATTTTATGGATAAAAACATGCAGAGAGCTTTGAGTTCTGGTTCCACAGTCTTAGCCATACGTCAGAAGTAATCCAAAAACACAAAACTGGTCCAGATTTCAAAAAAGCTGTTCTTTCAGTGGTTCTGAGACATGTTCTTACACAAACAGAAAAGACGAAAACCAGATTTTCTTGTAGTCTGTCATCCAGTAGAAAATAGATTCATCCTCCACTGACAGATCCCTTGGTCAGACTGTAAAATCAGATTACTGTAGTCTAGGTTCATGTGTACCAAGGGTGTAGTTGAGGCTGACCTGGTAGTATGTAACCAATGGTGCAGCTGCAGAAAGGGACATGTGGCCAAGAACTCTAAAGTGAAAACAAAATCAAAAGAAAAAAAAAACAAGGAAATAGCATCAGTAAAATTCTCTTCCTGCTTGGGATTCACTCTGGGACCCAAAATGAGACATGGTTGGGCTTACCCAACCCATGCAGTCCTCTTTGTGGGCCACTCAGTTTAATAGCTCCAAGCAGGTGAGTCCACTTGGACATCTCCATGAGTCCTATAAACTGCCAAAGTGTAAGTTAAAAAAAAAAAACCAAAAAACTGTAAACGTGACTTTCAGACAGGTAACTCGTGAATGAGGGAACCAGCAGTAATGTAAACTGGTTCAGAGAGCATTTGAGGATCTGAGTATTTACACTAAAAGAATGGTGGAGTAAAATTGCTTGATGAGATACAGATTGCTTTATATCTCTCAGAGCAGTAAAAAATGGAGATACTGGCATCTCTGCTGGACAAAAAAATCTACATTTTAATATGTAGCATCCCGGTTTAGGCCCAAATGAGTAATGAATGGTGTGTCAGACAAAGGTAAATTTCCCAGGGAATTAAGTACTCTGTGGGTGGGCCAAAGAGAGTGCTCCATTATGATCGAAAGGCTATCCTTTTGCCTTATTTTGGAGTATTTAAAGCTTTCTTAATGTTATACAAACAGTTAAAATGGGACCCCTCCCCCCACCTCATTTTGGTCATCTTGGCCATTTTCTCTTTTACAGTATTACCCACATCATTGATACTAGGCTGGATGTCGGCCTGTGTTCTCAAACTTACTGATTCCTTTTTTTTTTTTTTTATTAAGATTTTATTTATTTATTTGACAGAAACAGAGTTAGCGAGAGCAGGAACACAAGCAGTGGGAGTGGGAGAGGGAGAGCAGGCTTCCCGCCGAGCAGGGAGCCCGATGTGGGGCTTGATCCCAGGACCTTGGGATCATGACCTGAGCAGAAGGCAGAAGCTTAACAGCTGAGCCACCCAGGCGCCCCTCAAAGTTACTAATTTCTTTTTGAATGCATATTTGTTCAACATTCATTGATTAGTTCAGGGTTTCTCAACAATGGCACTATTGACATTTTGGTTAGAGAGTATTTTGTTGTGGAGGTTGTATTGTGCTTTCTAGGATGTTTAGCAGCATCCCTGACCTCTACCCCTGAGATGCCAGGAGCACCCCATCAGGGTGACAATCAGAAATGTCTCCTGACACTGCCAGTGCCCCCAGGAAGAGCAAAATCATCCCTGGTTGAGAACCACTGTGTTAAATAACCAAGGCCAGGCCCCGCACTGTCTAGTCGAGTTGTGTAAATGCTGTAGTTCAAATAATGAGATAACCGTTGTGTGTAGAAAACATTAACATCTCCCTCACCCTGTTCTTGAAAGGTGTTTTTGGATGAATATAAGGAAGGAAAGGTTAAAGTAGGCTGCAGAAATAAGAAAATGGACTAAAATCCAAACCACAGAGGACTTTGAATATGGTTCTGAGGATCTTGAACATTAATGCTGTGTAGTGAGGACCTTTAGAAAGTTTTTGAGTAAGGAAGTGAAACAGGTGTGCTTTCACATGTCACCAATACTGTTACTAGGGGGTGGAGTGTGACAAGACTCGCAACAGAAAGAAGGGTTTAGAGTTGCTGCAGTAATACTCACGTGAGACAAGATTTGTGAAAAATTGCATGTGATGAGAAGGAAAGAAAGCTTTGAATCCAGGCAACTATGTTTCATTTTCAAGGGAACTTGGACCAAAGACAAGTGGAAGGCTCACTGCATCAGCTGTGAGCTCTGATGCAGATCATTAAATTTGAGGCACTTGTGGGACAGTCCAGTAGAAGTGCCCAGGGGATGGATAGTTTGCAGCCTGTTGGTTTTAAGGGCTAGAGATGGAGATTTGGAGTTGGCATCATAGAAGTAAAAGTTACGGTTGGAACCTGAAGAGTCTGTGAGAATATAATTGAGGGAGAAGACCAGGAAGGAACCTTGGGGAAGGCATACGTTTAAGGTGCAGTAGGAAGTGGCAGCAGAGGATTTTGGGAAGTAGTCAGAAAGATAGGAAGTAGACAGCTAGTGGTATTTCCGAAGCATGGAGAGGAAATAACTTGTCAAGGAGAAGTTGGGCAACCATATCGTGCTACAGAGAGCCGGAGTAGGGGAGTACGGAGAAGGGGCCTTTGCATTTGACAGTAGTTGTCATGGTTGGCTTCAAGAAAGTGGTTTCAGTTTGAATGGGGGCAGAATCCAGATTTCAAGGGGTTGGCAGTGAAATGGAGTTTAGGCTACTTTTTCAAAAAGTGTGGAAATGAAGACAGAGATGGAGCAGTCCCATGCTTAGGCAGTAGGGCTGAAGGAAGTGTTCTGTAGGATCAGGGAAACCCACACAGATTTGTAGGTGGGCAGGGGTGAGTAAAAAGGGAGTGTGAATCAAGACCTGGGAAAGGGGCATGGCTTTGAAACGGAAGGAGAGAACAAATTAATGAAAGGTAGAATTTTTTAGATGAAAAAGGAGAGGCAGTTGAAGAGGTTCACAAATGTTGGCCTTTGGACTGTGATAAAATAATTTATTTTACTAAGAGTGAGAAGAGTAACAAATGAAGTTTGGGACCTGAACATAATTTGGGAAGAGTGAAGAATAAACTGTTCAGGAGAGCTGAAAGCTGTAGAATTTCAGAGATTTACAGGAATGGGGATGAAGTCAAGGGTAAATACTGAGTGTGGCCCCTGGTCCTGTTTCAAGAAGGACACTCAGAGTGAGCATGAAGGAAGTTCTTCCCTGTGGAGCTGTTAAGGCACCCCTCCTGGCAAAGAACTTGGAGACATTTTAGAAATGAGATTGAAGAGAAAGATGGAACAGAAAGCAAATGTGGGAATTGCATTGGAAAAATGGCTAATATGGTTATTCATTTTATAGCAATATTATTAATATAGATAGCCAGCTAGATACCTAAAATGGATCTGTTACAAATTTGTAGATTAATGATGTTAAAACGCTTGTTTTTTTCTAAGGCTTATATGGTGCTTCGAACTTACACATATTCTTTGGGATTCATGTCAATGTCTAAAAATCGCATTACTCCTCCTACTTTCTTTTTCTCTTAGAGATAACATACAATACCATTTATGCAAGAGTCTCCTGAATACAAGAAATCTTTAGACTCCTGAAGTGTGCAGCCAGAGATGAGAACTACTATTCCAAAACATTTTAGGAGTCTCTCTAATGTATTAAGAGCTTCCTTGCCTGCATAGTTTCTTTTTCCTCGATGATTTGTGGCCCACTTGAGTGTCTTCTGTTACGTTGTGCTAGGGCACAGTTACGCTCCTGGCGGCTGCCAAAATGTGTTAGATTTGCACTCATGCTACCTGATCTTGAGTTGCTGTGGCTTTAACCATCATGTCTTCCTTAAATTTGTTTTTGCACCTGTGCTGTCCGTTGTTATCTGCTGTTATGGGCTCTGTAAGTAGTACCCTCTGTTCCTTCTGTACTTTCAACCAGCTGCTTCAAACCATATGTGACCTGGGCCACAAGCTGACAAAGCCCCTCACGTGTGCGCCCATGATAAGAGATGGTAGATGGTGAACCGTGGTGCCGAGAAACCTTTGCCCGGGTCAAACCTGTAGACTCTTGAGTAGCCACTTTGATCTTTTCTGATTTTAGATAGGTTCTGAAGGGCACAGGTTGCCAGGACCTTCTGTCTGGATTTGTGAAATGTTAGAATAGAGTTGAGAAGAGCTGAGTTTGTAGAAGGTAGAATAATAGAAAGTCACTTTGCTATTGAAAGGGAAGTTATTATTGTATATACCAGATGCCTCCTCCCTCCTTTTTTTTTCCTTAAAAGCCTGAGTAGAGTAAACAGAATATGAATATTGCAGGATGGGGGAAACAGTTTTTGCCTAACATTCAAATGTTCAGATAACCAAATACAGCCAAATGCAAATGATGGATATTTGGGTCCACAGATGTTTATCAGTGCAACTGATGGCCAGACATCTAGAATGTAGTAATACTGTATACTTGTATACTTTACTGTTCACTTCTGAATTTGAATATAAAAATCCATTGTTGCTACTTAGTAATTCACAAGAGTAAATTATTAATGAAAAAATGGTAGTCTGAATCTCAAGGGATAATTACTCCTTTCTTTTGGGAGTATACACACAGTTTTGTGCATGTGAAGCTATAACAAGCTCTTAGCACAACTCTCCCTCAAAACTATGCATTTAATCTTGCAGTAATAGTTTTAGTTTCTTGGGGAATAATGTCAGATGACTCTGCTTATATTGGGCATTTCTCTGCCAGTCCTCCTGGTGCTTACACACTGAGAGCCACCAGAGCTCTCCTGAGGCCCTCTGTCATCTTTTCAGAGGATCTCACTTTTACTTAATTTTTTTTTTTCTCTGAAAGATAGTAATCTAAATAGTATCTGGATACATCCCCAAGAATATCTCTTGCTGTGAAATGATTGCATAAGCAATGAAAAGTAAATTGATTTTTTCTAAATCACACAACAGATTTACAATTTTAGAGTATGTATTTTCTGTAGGTTCAAATGTATAAAATTAAGTTGGTAAAAACATACAGACTTATAATTATCATTAAATGATAATATGGGAAATCTCTGTACCTTCTCAATTTTGCTGTGAACCTTTAACTGAAAAAGTCTATTTAAAAAAATCAAAATCAGGATTATCACTAATCTTTGCAGTTACCTGTCTTATCTCAGTATCCAGTTTAATTTTTACTTTTTTTGTTGTTGTTGTTGCATAGGATTGAGAACATCCTAAATCAATCAGTACAATCACGATTAATTAGTTATAGCTCTTCTTGAAGATTATACCAATCCAGAAAAATAACAGAAATAATGGAAAATGTTTGTTTCAGAGATGAATCACTCACAACATTTCAAAACAGCTAACATTTTTTATGTTAAATGTCAGATAAGAATCAAGCAAAACAAAATTAACACCAAAGCTATCACTAATATAGCATCACAACATGCTATGTATCCATTTTTAAAATTTAATTAAAATTAGGAAATAAGGAGTATACCAAAATAATATATGCACGTGGTTAAAACAAAAAAGTAGTACTGGGGGTTTTTATAAGAAACAATAACAGTCCCTTCTACTTCCTAAAGGCAACTACTTTTTACAGTTCTTAGCTGTTTGTTTTGATGGTTACCTAAAGAATTATAAATATACTGCTATTTCTTATAAATTTTAGGCATTATCCACTTTCTTTAAGATAGATGAGGTGGGGCACCTGGGTGGCTCAGTCGGTTAAGCATCCAGCTCTTGGTTTTGGCTCAGGTCATGATCTCGTGGTCCTGGATCGAGCCCCTCATCAAGCTTTGCGCTCAGTGTGGAGTCTGCTTCAGATTCTCTCTCCCTCACCCTCACGCTCACTCTCTCTCTCTTTATCTCAGATGAATAAATAAAATCTTCAAAAAAAAAAATCAGTGAGGCAAAAGCTACCCCCCATTTTCCCATTTGCTATGGTCTGAATATTTGTGTTCTGTCACAATTCATATGGTGAAATCCCAATGCGTGATATGATGGTATTAGGAGGAGGTGGGGCTTTGGGGAGCTGATTAGGTCAGGAGGAGCTCGAATGAAGTTAATACCCTTATAAAAGAGGCCCGGGAGAACTCCTTTGCTTCTTCCACCACGTGGAAATACAACAAGAAGTCTGTACCCTGAAAGAGAGCCCTTACCGGAGCACACTGGCCCTCTGATCTTAGGCTTCCAGCCATCAGAACTGTGAGAAATAAATTTCTGTTGTTTCTAAGACACCCAGTCTGGTATTTTGTTATAGCAGCCTAAATGGACTGAGACACCAGTATAGTTATTTTATTTTTAGTTAAAGCAAGAAGCAAGGTTTATGTAGTAATATGACTTATGTAAATATTACTGCAAAGCCCAGTACTGTATTACATTATGTTTTCCTTCTGATACAGCTTTAATTTTTACTGTAATTTATCTGCCGTCTTTTCATCTACTTGTGAAATATGATTTAAACACACCCTTAATATTGTACAAATACTCCTTTATATCAGCTACTCATTGAGCTTCCTTTTCTGGGAGAACGTCCCTTGAGCCTCCTTCCCTCCTCCACTCAGCTAGTTGCTCAGCTTGTTTGCCGCACAGCTATAGTTTTTGGACTTCTGTTTGCCAGTCTTGGATTGAATTTACTAATTACTTCATCTCCCTTATTTTTGGTGACCTTCATCATCAAATAGTTTTTCAAGAAAACAGTCTGTGGGAGTAATTTTGTTGGCTTTTAGCATGTCTAGAAATGTCTTTAATGTGGATGGTATAGAATTATGGATTGAAAATCACTTTCCCTTAGAATTTTGAATGCATTGCTGTCCTTTTTCTCCCCCATTCGTCCAGATCTGCTGTTGAGAATTTCTGATATTCCGATTGTCATTCTTTTATATGTGCCCTGTTCCCATCCTGTCCGCAGGATTTTTTTTCTTGTGGGCCTTTAAAAAGTGATCATGCTTGGATATTCTAGGGACCCTAAGATAGTACCTGTGTGCTTTAGTTCCCAAACAGGATTTGATGTAATTTTTTCACTGATCATACATGGGTCTTGTGTATTTTAGTTCCAGGAAATTATTTGTTTTACTTCTTTATTAATTGCCATTCTGTTTTTGTTTTGGTTTTCGGTTTTGGTTTTGGTTTTTTTTGGAATGTCAGTTATTTGGATTTTGGATATTGTGTATGGACCCTTAAAGTTTCTTTTCCCTCCTGTTTTTCACTTTGTTTTTTGTGGTACTTTTGGAGAGATTTCTTTCACTATGTCTTTGAAATTCTTCTGTTGACTTTTATTTTGATCATCATATCCTTAATTTACTAGTACTCTTATTTTGATTATTTGTCTTTCTTTAGCATCTTGATTTCTGTTATATGAATTCATTATCATCGTATATCTTTTTGAAAGCACTAATTAAACTTTTGTTGAAGTTTTCTTTCCTACCCTGCATTCAGTACCCAGTTTTGCTCTATTTTATGTTCTATTCTATTGGTTTCTGTCTTTCATATTTGAGATCTTATTCTGACATGGGTCCTTTTTTGTATTTCATATGGAATCTGAAAAACTAGTTGGAAGCCTTGTGTCTGGGTAGGATCTGTTGCTAGGTGGGCTTTACAACTTGGATCAATTTGAGAGTTAGCCCTTGTTTGAGAGGATACTTGTTTTAGAAGCCTTTTATCTGGAGAAGAAACCTCTTCTCTCCAGGTTGGCTAATAATTGCTGGCATTCCACTTTTTCTCATCCAGTGGCTGCACAGTAGTCTCAACAGTATTTGACTCATGTGAATTCAGCCATGCACTTACTTATGCTAAACAGGCAGCATTACTTAAATATTAACAGGTAGCCAGGAGATTCTAGTTCTGAGGAAGATAGAACAAGCATACTCTACCCTGTCACTTCTGTTGAATATAGTTAGAAAACCTGGATAGAATGCATGGAGCAACTAATATGAGGGCTCTGAAAAGTAAACAGTAGGCAGACTGGGTTAGAAAACCAGAATTCAGAGCACCACCAAACCAGTGGTGAGTTTGCCATTTTTTCTTCTCTTTTGTCCCCCAGCCTGAATTCAGCACAGCTCAACCTGGAAGTGAAATGAGCACCAAGGCATAGAAAGAGCAGTAGGAGAAGCCCTCTAGTTTGGGCTCCAGGGTCAGAAAAGGGAGCACCTAATAGAAGGCAAAGGCCATTTTCTTCATTCCAATGCATACCAGCTTCCAGACAATCTTGTGACCGTGGCAGGGGGAGGTTGCAGGAACCAAAGTTCTGAGGGAGGAGAACCTTCCTCCAGTTGGTGGAGTTGTGGTCTCAAGAGGATGGGGCCAGCCTCATTACTTTCTGTGTGTGTGTCCTCTGGGATGACCCAGGCACAGCTGCAGAATGCAAGGCAAAGTGGGGTAACCAAAGCCCCAGCTTTCTAACTGGAGGACTGAAAAAAAGACCCTCAGGGAACCAGAAAGCACTAAAAATGTGGCAGAGAGGGAGGAGCTCAGAAAAGTGACTCCATAAAGTTTGTTGATGATCTCCTGGGTTTATCCCTAAACTACACATGTGTGGATCTACTTTTCATCAGGATAACAAAGACTTTTGAAAACTGAACTAACAGAAAAACTACCATCCAGGTCCCAGATTGGCCTCTGGTAGCACACATGCGGAACAGATACAGATAACATCGCAGAGACTTTAAAAACTGAATTGACACTAGAATCACAGCTTACTGAAGACAGGTTGCAGCTTGCAGCCTGAATCTAACTAGGTCAATTACCTGCTAGAACAGAAGTATCAACATTCATCCTAGGATTTAAATAAGACTCAGAGTCTCATAATATTCAGAATGAATACAATACAGAATCACTTGGCATGTGAAGAACAAGGAAAATATCAGCTCTCCTGAGAAAAGACAGCAGACACCAATGCCAAGATGACACAGATGTTAGAATCATCTAACAAAGACTTTTTTATTTTATTTTTTTAAGATTTATTTATTTGAGAGCATGCCCACAAGCTGGGGAAGGGGGGGGCAGTATGAGAGAATCTCAAGCAGACTCCCTGCAAAGCACAGAGCCCAACTTGGGGCTGGATCTCACAACCCCGAGATCATGACCTGAGCCCAAATCAAGAGTCGGTTGCTCAGTTGACTGAGCCACCCAAGCGTCCCTTACCTACCTACCTACCTATCTATCTGTCTATCTCTCTATCTCCACACCCATTGTGGAGCCCAGTGCGGAGCTTAAACTCATGATCCTGAGATCAAGAGATCTGAGCTGAGATCAGGACTCAGACACTTAACCAACTGAGCCATCCATGTGCCCCATCTAACAAAGACTTTAAAAACATCTATTATAAAAATGCTCCAACAGACAATCACAAATACTCTTAAAAGTAATTAAAAAATAGAAGGTTTCAGCAGGGAAATAGAAGATACAAAGAACCAAATGGAGAGGTTAGCAGTGAAAAATACAATAACCTTAATTAAAAACTCACTGGATAGGCTTGATTTTAAAATGTAGGTGACAGAAGAGTCAGTGAGTTTGAAGATAGAAAGTAGAAGTTACCCAGTCTGAATGAGAGGAGACAAGAGTGTGGCGCTAAAAAAATTTGGAGAAATAATGGCTGAAGACTTCCAAAACCTGGCAGAAGATGTAAACATACAATTTAAGAAGCTCAGTGAACACAAACAGAATAAGCTCCAAGACTTCCACACCCAGATGTCATAACCACAGTGCTGAAAACTGAAGACAAATGAAAAATTATGAAGGCATCTAGAGAAAAACACATGTAGAGTAACAGCAATTAGAATGAGTACAGGTTTCTCATCAGAAACCACAGAGGCCAGAGAAGTGGCACAATATTTTTGAAGTCGTAAAAAACAAAACAAACAAAAAAATGTTAACCAAAAATTCCCTATCCTGTGAAGTTATCCTTCAAGAATGAAAGTGAAATAAAGCATGATAAAAATTCTCAGTTGCAGAAAAACTAAAATGAAATCATTGCCAGTAGCCTGCTCCAAAAGAATTGGTAAAGGAAGTGCTTCAGACAGAAGTGATAAATATCTGGATAAATATAATAGATTACTTTCTCCTCTTGAGTTCTTTAAAATGAGTTAATGGTTGAAAACAAAATTTAAAACGTAGTCTGATGGGATTTCAAATATATATACATGTAATTTATGTGATAGCTATAACATACAAGGGAGGGCAGAGAGAATGGAGACCAAGACCAATGGAGACCCACCCACTAAGGATGATAGTGGTGTTCTAAAATTTATACCCGGAGGATTTTAAGTTACGGAAGTGACTGAATGATGGCATGGAGAAGTCAATGCCACTGAAGGAAGATTTTGATTATTTATATCTCCCAGGAGAAGGATGCATACTTCACTGTGCTGGGCTACAGGTGAAGCATCAGGTTTTGGTCAGGAGGCAGAAGCAGGAGCAAGGGGGAAGGCAAGGCAGGATAGGATAAACCACTTAGAATTGGCTAGTTTGGGTAATTCTAGTGGGCTTTGGGACATAAAGACTGCTCTTAGTTGTCTGGTTTCTGGCCCAGGCTTGATACAGGGTAGGGGAAATATTGGCTTAGTGTGTGAGTTAGATAAGGAGATGGGGGTGGAGGGGGCCCACAGCCCTAGATCGGTCAGTCTGCACACATGTCCACCCCTGATAGAAATCAGAGGTAAGTCTCTCCTCAGGTCTGAAAGGCCCCCTAAGATGTCAGAACATCTTAAGATACAGAAAATAAAAGAATGGCTAGTGCAGACAATAAGGTTTATACATTCTTTTTGAAATGATAAAATATTGACTTTGAAGTGGATCAGTTATGTTATAGATAGCATGACCGCTTTAAAAACTATACAAAGAGATATAGTAAAAAATGCAATATATAAATTATAATACTAAAAAATATTTGTATAATGCAAAAGAAGGCCAGGTAAGTAAAAAAAGGATTTAGGAGTAGGGAACAAGCAGAAAATAAATAAATGGTGGACTTAAACCCAAACAATAATTTCATTAAAAGTAAATAGTATAAACACACCAATTAAAAGAGATTGTCAGAGTGGATTTAAAAAACATAACCAAACTATATGGTGTCTTCATGAAAGTTATTTCAAATATAATGATACAGGTAAGTTAAAATGAGGGTAAAACATACTGTGCAGCCATTAATCAGAACAAAGCTGGAATGGCAATATTACTGTCAGACAAAGCCTTCAGAGCAAACAGGAGTATTTACATAATGATAAGAGGGTCCATTCACCAAGAAGACCTAACAGTGCTTAAATGTGTATATTCCTAACAGTACAGCTGCAAAATATATGAAGCAAAACCTGGGAGAACTGACAGGGGAAATTCTCTCAACAAATGACAGAACCATCAGAAGATCAGCAAGAGGGGCGCCTGAGTGGCTCAGTCGTTAAGCATCTGCCTTCGGCTCAGGTCATGATCCCAGGGTCCTGGGATTGAACCCCCATTGGGCTCCCTGTTTGGTGGGAAGTCTGCTTCTCCCTCTCCCACTGCCCCTGCTTGTGTTCCCTCTCTCTGTGTCAAATAAATAAAATCTTTAAACAAAAAAAAGATCAGCAAGAATAAGAACTCAACATCATTAGCCAGCCAGGTCCAAATAGATGTTTTTTGAACATTGCCCAACGGTCGCAGAATGCACGTTCTTTCCAAGTACCCACAGAATATCCATCAAGATAGACCATATCCTGGGCCATAAAACAGATCTCAACAAATTTAAAAAATAGAAGTCATTTAGTGTGTTCTCTGATTACCAAGGAATCAAACTAGAAATCAATAACAAAGATAACCAGAAAATCTCCAAATATTTGGAAACTAAACAACACTCTTCTGAATATTGAATAATTTCTAGAGAAATTTAAAAAATACATTGAACTAAATAAAAATGAAAATACAGCATATCAAAATGTGTGGGATGTAGCTTAAAGTAGTGCTGATTTATAACATAACTACTTTAGAAAAGAAGAAGGTGTCAAATCCATAATCGAAGCTCCCACTTCTAGGAACTAGAAAAAGAAGAGCAAAATAGTGCAGAGCAAGCAACAGGAGGGAAATAGCAGAGGTCAACAAATTTGGAAAAAACAGAAACAATAGAGAAAAATCAATGAGATAACAAGCTTGTTCTTTGGAAAAAAAAATCAGTAAAATTAACCTCTTAGCAACCCTTAAGAAAGCAGACATGAATTACTAATATCAGGAATGAAACAGGGTATCAACTGTAGAGTAGACCCTGCAGACATCAAAAAGATATGGAAACACTACAAACAACTGCAGGCATAAAGTTGACAGCTTAGTGAAATCGGCCAATTCCTCAAAAAGTACAAACTACCATAACTTATCCAACATGAAATAGATAATTTGAATAGACTTACAGCTGTTAAGGAAATTGAATTAATAATTTGAAAATTCTTATAAAAGAAATCTCCAATATGAGTCCATCAACATCCTAAAGGAGAACACAGGCAGCAACCTCTTCCACCTCAGCTGCAGCAACTTCTTCCTAGAAACATCGCCAAAGGCAAGGGAAGCAAGGGCAAAAATGAACTATTGGGACTTCAACAAGATAAAAAGCTTTTGCACAGCAAAAGAAACAGTCAACAAAACCAAAAGACAACCGACAGAATGGGAGAAGATATTTGCAAATGACAGATCAGATAAAGGGCTAGTATCCAAAATCTATCAAGAACTTATCAAACTCAACACCCAAAGAACAAAGAATCCAATCAAGAAATGGGCAGAAGACATGAACAGACATTTCTGCAAAGAAGACATCCAAATGGCCAACAGACACATGAAAAAGTGCTCAACATGGCTCGGCATCAGGGAAATCCAAATCAAAACCTCAATGAGATACCACCTCACACCAGTCAGAATGGCTAAAATTAACAAGTCAGGAAATGACAGATGTTGGCAGGGATGCGGAGAAAGGGGAACCCTCCTACACTGTTGGTGGGAATGCAAGCTGGTGCAGCCACTCTGGAAAACAGTATGGAGGTTCCTCAAAAAGTTGAAAATAGAGCTACCCTACGATCCAGCAATTGCACTACTGGGTATTTACCCCAAAGATACAAATGTAGGGATCCGAAGAGGTACGTGCACCCTGATGTTTATAGCAGCAATGTCCACAATAGCCAAACTGTGGAAAGAGCCAAGATGTCCATTGACAGATGAATGGATAAAGAAGAGGTGGTATATATATACAATGGAATATTATGCAGCCATCAAAAGGAATGAGATCTTGCCATTTGCAATGACATGGATGGAACTGGAGGGTGTTATGCTAAGCAAAATAAGTCAATCAGAGAAAGATATGTATGATATGACCTCACTGATATGAGGAATTCTTAATCTCAGGAAACAAACTGAGGGTTGCTGGAGTGGGGGGTGGGGTGGGAGGGATGGGGTGGCTGGGTGATAGACATTGGGGAAGGTATGTGCTATGGTGAGCGCTGTGAATTATGCAAGACTATTGAATCACAGATCTGTACCTCTGAAACAAATAATGCAATATATGTTAAGAAAAAAAAAGATAGGAGGGGAAGAATGGAGGGGGGAAATCCGAGGGGTAGACGAACCATGAGAGACGATGGACTCTGAAAAACAAACTGAGGGTTCTAGAGGGGAGGGGGGTGGGAGGATGGGTTAGCCTGGTGATGGGTATTAAAGAGGGCACGTTCTGCATGGAGCACTGGGTGTTATGCACAAACAATGAATCATGAAACACTACATCAAAAACTAATGATACAATGTATGGTGATTAACATAACAATAGAAAATTTTAAAAATAGGACTATAAAAAAAAAGAGAAATCTCCAGGCCCAGATTGTTTCACTGGAGAAGTCTACAAAATGTTTTGGAAAGAATTAACATCAATTCTACACAATCTTTTCTAGAAAATACAAGAGGAGAGAATACTTTCCTTCTTCACTCACTCATTATTATCCTGATGCTAAAACCAGACAAAGATGGTACGAAAGTGGAAAACTACAGACTAAAGTTCCTCATGAATATAGTTGCAAAAGATGCAAAAATTCTTAACAAAATATTAGCAAGTAGAATTCATCAATATATTTACATATCAGGACCAAGTGGCAATCATTCCAGGGATACAAGGCTGGTTCAGTATTCAAAAAATCAGTCAGTGCAACCTACCATATTAACAGGCTGGAGAAGTAAAGTCACATGAGAACAGTTGATACAGTAAATAAAGCATTTAACAAGTTTCAGTACCTGTTCATATACCTGTTCCTAGATAAGTAGGAATACAGATTGACTTCCTCAACATGATTTTTTTTTAAGTATATGAAAATCTAACATCATAGGGGCACCTGGGTGACTCAGTTGGTTGAGTGTCTGCCTTCAGCTCGGGTTGTGATCTCAGGGTCCTCCCGCCACTTGTGTGCATGCTCTCTCAAATAAATAAGTAAAATCTTATTAAAAAAAAAAAAAGAAAGAAAAAATTCCTAAGTCTATAAGAAAAAATCCTAGAACTAGAAATAGGTTTAGCAAGGTCACAGGATACATGATCAAAATCTATTTGTCTCTATTACCAGTGAACACATAGAAATCAAAATTAAAAGAGTGCCATGTTCAGTCACTCCAAAAAATGAAATATTTGGAAAATCAGGGTTTGTATGCTCAAAATTATAAAACACTGATGAAAGAAGGCAAAGATCTAGAGAAACAGACTTTGTTCTTGCAGCAGAAGACTCAGCAAATGTCTGTTATCCTCAAGTCAGTGTGCTAGTTTAACACAACTGCTAAACAATAGCTAAACAAGATTATTCTAAAATTTATATGGAAAGGCAAAGGAACTGGAATAAGAACAATTTTAAAATTAATAAAATAGCAGTTACTATCCAATTTCAAGACATTATATAATTACAGTAATCAAGATTGTGTGGCATTGGTGAAGGGATAGATACCTAAGTCAGTGGAACAGAATAGGAACCCAGAAATAGCCTGACACAAGTATGACCAACTGATTTTTGACACCTGCAAAAGTAATTAGAGGAAAGATAGTCTTTTCAAGAAACATTGCTAGAATTAGATATCCATAAGTAAAAACATGAACCTCAGCCTAAATCTCACATCTTATACGAAAACCAACTCAAAATGGGTTGTAGATTTAAATGTAAAACTTCTGGAAGATTAACATAGGAGTAATCTCTGGGACCTGGGGCTTGGTGAAGAAAAAAGCCAACAAACTAGACTTCCTTAAAATTAAAAACTTTTCCTGTCACAAAAGACCCTGTTAAGAGGATGAAAAAACAAACTATAGAACAAAATATTTGTAAGCTGCATATCTGAGAAAGGACTCCTGTCTTTCTAGAATATATCAAGAACTCCCAAAATCCAACATAAAACCCAAATATTCCAGTTAGAAAATGGACCAAAAAATTGAGCAGACAGTTCACCAAAGAGGGAATATAGATGGCAGATAACACATGGAAAGATGTTCAACATCACTTGCCATTAGGGAAATATAAACTAAGACCATGGTGAGATACACTACACTCTTAATAGAACAGCTAAAATAAAAAATAGTGATATCAAGTGCTGGTGAGGATGAGGAGAAACTGGATCTCTCGATCTCATACATTGCTAGTGGAAATGTAAAATGGTAGAACTATTCTGGAGCACAGTTTGGCTGTTCCTTGAAATATAAACATGCACTTAACCATATGGCCCAGCAGTTGGACTGCTGGGCATTTATCCCAGAGAAATGAGAAGTTAATGAAAGAGAAATGAAAACCTGTTCATGAAAATCATTCATAGTGGCTTCATTGTAATAGCTCCAAACAGGAACAACCAAAATGCCACTTGGTAGATAGTGGTTAAAAACCTATAGGTCATCTGTATCGTGGAATAGTACTCAGCGATAAAAAGGAATGAGCTTGATAAATGCAACAGCTTGGGTGGGTTTCAAGAGCATCATGTTGAGTGAAAAAGGCATCTTGGGGCGCCTGGGTAGCTCAGTGGTTAAGCGTCTGCCTTCGGCTCAGGTCATGATCCCAGGGTCCTGGGATTGAGCCCTGCATCGGGCTCCCTCTCAATGGGGAGCCTGCTTCACCTTCTCCCTCTGCTGCTCCCCCTGCTTGTGCTTTCTCTCGCTCTCTGTCAAATAAATAAGATCTTAAAAAAAAAAGAAAAAGAAAAAGACCAATCTCAAAAGGCAGAAACTGTATAATTCTATTTATATAATATTCTTGAAGTCACAGTATGATAGAGACAAAAACAGATTGGCAGTTGTCGGGGGTAGGGACGGTGTGGGTGGAAGTAGGGGTAAATAGGACTAAAAAGGGGTGGCATGAAGGTAATCTTTGTGGTGATGGAGTAATTCTGTATCTTGATTGCAGTGGTACTTGCTTGAATGTGATAAAATAGCACAGAACTATGTACACACTGTATCAGTGTGAGTACCCTGATTGTGATACTGTGCTGTGATTAGGTAAGATACAAGTCCTGATTGGAGAGGACTGGGTGAAGAGTACACAGAACCTTTATGTCCTGTCTTTGCAGCTTCATGGAAACCTAGGATTATTTCAAAATAAAAATGTTTTTAAAGAGAAACAACTTCAAAACACAACCTAAATGCAGCATAGGTTCAAACAAGTGGTAGCAAAATGTCCATTTGGTGGTGTTCAGGGATGCTGACATCAATATTTAGCACTCTGCTTGCATATCCAGGAAAAAAGGATGTTTGGTTACTGTACTTTGTGTTTAACGCAGTTACCGTGTCACACAAATAGCAGGCCGCTCTAATAAACAACCAGCACTCCTGTGTCCAGCACCAGTCATCTCCCGTCTTTACCGCCAAGCCCACCGACACTCCAGGTTTATCCAGGGGACATAAGGAAGCAAAGATCTCATAACTGAACATTATACAGCTTAGATCAGGCTTTTCCTCTGCGACATTTTCCTCCTGTTTCTGGAGTTTCATCTACTCACAGGAATGTTCTACATGTGTGAACAAGGGATTGGTGTATGAGTTCTCCCTGAAGTCGTGTGACCACTGTGACACCAAGCAGGCAGTGGGGGCAGGGCCCCAGAGCCTCGCGGGCACCCAGTGCCACACACGCTGAGCTCTTCAGTAGCACCATCTTGGGGAGCACCATTCTGGTTTTTGTGTCAAGTATGGGTCATGTGTTGCCAGGCTCATTTCTTATAAATGTCCACTAATAAGTTAGGAGTGTTATTATTCAGGAAGCACTTACTAGATGCAAGACGGTGTCGTCAGAACTTTATTATCTCCTCGAATTTCCTCAAAACACCTGGGATTGCACCGTCTTCCTCTTGCTCTTACAGTTGGGGACATGGGGTTAGAGGGGCTGCGGAACTGCAGCAAGGCCCCCAGACCCCCATGGCTGGGGTTTGAGCCCAGGAACGGACTCCAGTGCCCACGTTACTAAGTGTATCCCACCATGCCTGTGTGTGTGCATGCGTGTTCAGTGTTCACGTCATTCACACTTAGGCCTCTGGGAACAACCTAATTGGTGGAGAACCCAGTTTCCTTTCTTACCTCACTGAGGCCTTGTTTAATACCAAATTTACTAGAAACTCTGGTTTTCTATCTGAGAGGAGCAGGGCTATTCAGCACTCTCTGGTTCTTGATATTTAGGTCTACATTTAAACAGTCTGGCCTTTCTATTAAAAAAAAAAAAGACATAAAATTATATAAAATATGCATTGTTCCAGCCAGCTGGGGAAAAAATTGTGGGTTTTTGTTTTGTTTTGTTTTTAAGGCCTTCAGAATCTCTCTTTGTTTTATCTGGAAACTAAGGGCGGTAGTAGCAAAGCAAAAGTCAAGGTTTATTCTGGAGTAATTGTTTGACTTGGTTATCTTATCTCTTAATTATGTCATTGTATCAATAAATGCCTGGTAGCAAGCAAAAATGTTTGTTCTTTATAGATGTAAATAAGTCCAGTCTTGTCCTTATCCACTGCAGTTGGGCAGACCCCAAAGATCACATTGCAAGATATATTATTGAAAATGTTACGAACACCTGCTTTTTAGACTTAAAGGCAAAGTTTTCAAGTGCAATGGAAATGATTAAGCAACTTATATCTGTTATCTTGAATCTTTTATTTAGAACATGGCATTTTTTTCCCAAGTTATTAGCATGCTTTTGATTTTTGTGCAGCTTGACATTTGTAATTACATGTGTAACATAATGGGTGCTATAAAGAGCTTTTGTAAATTGATCTAATTTCTTATCTCCTCTTTACAGGAATATATTAAAGGAATCTGTGAACCTGAACTAGAAGAAAGAGAATGTTACCCCAAGGCCATGCACTGCATTTTTGTTGGGGCTCAGAGCCTGTTTCTGAAGAGCTTGATTCAGGACACCTGTGCTGATCTCTGCATTCTGGACATTGGTCTTCTTGGCATCAGAGGAAGTGCCGAAGCTGTGGTCATGGCTAGGAGTCACATTCAGCAGTTTGTAAAACTCTTTGAGAATAATGAGAACCTACCCAACAGTCAGAAAGAATCCGAGGTGAAAAGGGAATTTAAACAATTTGTTGAAGCTCGTGCAGATAACTATACGATGGACTTGTTGATTTTGCCCACTTCCTTGAAGAAAGAGCTTTTGACACTCACACAAGGTGAGGAGAATTTATTTGAAACGGGAGATGATGATGTTATTGAAATTAGAGATTCTAAACAAGCAGAGTTTCCACAGAATGCTGCCACAGGGCTGAATATTTCCAGAGATGAAATTGTTTTGCAAGAAGATGCAAGAAATAAAGCTGGCACTCCTGTTTCTGAGCTTACAAAACAAATGGACACGGTCTTTTCTAGTTCGCAAGATGTCCTTTTTGTTCCAATAAATGGTCTAACCCCAGATGAAGAGGCACTTTCCAAAGACAGAATTTGTCACAAAAGGAGATTTTCTGATTCTGAAGAAAGGCATACCAAGAAACAGTTTTCTTTAGAAAACGTTCAAGAGGGGGAGCTTCTACGTGACGGTAAGACATTAGCTGGAAGTGTAATCATTGACTTATCTGATTCTTCTGCTGATCCTGAAAATTTAAGTCCAGATGTAAAGGACACTACTGAGGAAATGGAATACAACATCCTCGTAAACTTTTTTAAAACCATGGGCTATTCCCAAGAAATTGTTGAAAAGGTCATTAGGGAGTATGGGCCATCTACTGAACCATTATTGCTCTTAGAAGAAATTGAAAAAGAAAATAAAAGATTCCAAGAAGACAGAGAATTTTCACCTGGTACTTTGTATCCAGAGACCAACAGAACCAAAAACAAAGGTGTTTGTAGCAGCATAAATGAGCTTACAACAGATTCCACTCCAAAGAAAACACAAACTCACACACAGCAAAATATGGTAGAAAAATTTTCTCAGTTACCATTCAAAGAATCAAAACCATGTACCTCAAATTGCAAAATTAATACTTTCAGAACAGTGCCAGTAGAACAGAAACAAGAAATCTGGAGTTCAAACCAGAATTACGTTTGTAACATGGACCTTGAAACTGACGGCCTTTCACCTTCTGTTGTCCCTTCAAGTCCCAAAGAAGTTGTCAGTTTTGTTTCAAGAGGAGCTTCAAATCATCAGCCCAGAATTCCAGTTTTTCCTGAAAATGGTTTGCAGCAGCAAGCAGAGCCCTTACATCCAAGTAATATGAAGTCTGCCTGTGAAAACCGTTCAGGGTGTTGTAGCTCTCCCCAGTCTAAGCCAAATTGTCCACCCCTTTCTCCACCGATGCCACTGCCCCAGCTGTTACCTTCAGTTACTGACGCAAGGTTGGCGGGAACGTCTGATCATATTGATTCCTCAGTCACTGGCGTTCAAAGGTTCCGAGATACTCTGAAAGTACCTTACAAGCTGGAATTAAAAAATGAGCCAGGAAGAACGGATTTGAAGCACATTGTTATAGATGGGAGCAATGTCGCAATTACGTAAGTCCACTCTCTGCAAGTTATATTATAGTTGTAAATAGGGTCCTAAGCAGTGTCTCGGAATTATATGCAGTTGTAGGAACTTAGGCTATGCATCTGTCTAGTTGATCGATTTTCTTACCTGGAAAAAAAAAAACAAAACACGAAACAGCTGTTTGGAAAGTTGTGTTATTCCATCTTCTGGAGTTGTAAACTTTGCTTTTCATCCTGCTGAACCTCTGTTTCTGAGGGCGAGAGATGATAGAAAATTTGTCTTCACTTTGCATTGCCTAGTCAGCGATAAACAGTATAGAGATTTTTAAATCATTAGCTTTTTTTTTTTTTTTAATCATTAGGTTCTTAATACCATGAATACCATTAGGTTCTGAATACGAGGATGCAGCTTAAAGCCAAAAAAGATTTTTCTGTCTCTTTATACTACAGTATGTTAGGTCTCTAGGCAGGAGTGCAGTGATAATGGATGTGCTGTATTTCTCTTACACTTTGTTGATAGAGTGATAGCAATTTCCTTTTTAAGGAAATTCATCAGTTTGAGCTTCTTTATGGTCCTCTGCTGCTACTAAAAGCTTGTATATTTGCTTTTAGTAAAAAAGAGTTAAATGATCATTTCTATTTAACCTGTCTTAGAACCCTCTGAAGAGTCTGATTTTATACACATCTGGTACGGGATTGGGTTTCTTCTCTAAGGGGTGGTTTAATACAGTGACTATGAAGAGGAGAGGGGGTCAAGTTAGAGTATCTGCCCCATTGTTTGACCTCGTGTAGGTTTTTGCCTGAGTTTCATTTGCTGTATTTTGTTGCCTTTTGCCCTGTCCTAAAGGGCATCTTTATCATGCCATTTCAACAACTGGTAGGTAAAGTCTCTCTCCAGTTTTCAAAATCAGTCACTCCGTTGATTTTGAAGAATTCTGCACAGTCTGGCATTTTAAGTGGCTGTCATTTAAGAAAAGGGGCCCTGGACATGGGATGAAGATGGTGATACAGTCTTCTGAATTTTAGCGAATAGTGTGTGTGGCCTCTCTTCTAGGAATTCTGTAAGTGTTATATATTTATTTTTTGTTTTGTTAATTTTTTACTAGAATTTTCAAACAAATACATTAAAAGGTAATAGAATGCATCCCTTTTTGAATTTGGGATTTCCATGTGCCCATCCCCCACCTTCAGTAGTTCTCAGCTCCTGGCCAGTCTTGTTGAGCCTATACCCCCACCTACTGCCTTTCACCGGAGTTATTTTGAGGGAAAGCTCAGCTATGTCATTTTATCCATACGTACTTTAATGTCTATTTTTTAAAATAAGGATTCTTTTTATTTTTTGACTGAATTGTTGATGCTGTATTTTGCTGTCAAAAGAAAGAAAAATCCCAGCATTCCCCATGTTAAAGTTTAAAGATAGGCTGGAAAAATATGTAATATACTTGTCTTCATTTCTAAATAATACTGTTTGTTGTCATTTCACTTTGCTTTTTGGCAGTTCTTTTCGGGGAAACCCAGCAAATGGCCCACAGCTGCATAGCATTATCTAAGTAAAAATGTGAAGTGCAGTTTCAGTCACCCACAGTCCAAGCCCAGCACCAGTTCCTCATTGTTACAATTTCTTGAGCCAAGTGGTGATAGAAAATTTAGGTCATGATTGTGAGTAATATTAATCCTTTTTCAATTTCTGTAAGTGCAAAGATGTTCCAAATTGGTGTTCAAGGACTGAGAAATGCAAATTAACATAGAATGAGCAGTGATGATGACACTGTTTAAAAACCTTTTGGGAGTAGTAACTAATGTATTTCTCAGAGGGGTCACTATTGGAATTTAGAGTGGTACTGCCTGGGCGTGACAGGATGTTTTGCATATTTAGTCCCTCCTACTTTGCCCATAGTACCTCCCCCCGTCATTATGACACCCCAAAACACTCCCACGTATTTCCTAACACCCTTGGGTACAGTGCCATCTCTTTTGAAAACCACTGAATTAGTGCACTGAGGGAAACCACGAGCAGACTTTCATTACTTTTTCTTTTAAAAGCTGATTATCTGGGGAGGATTCCAGTTTTCTTTGAATTCACAGATGTCTCAGTTTAAAAGCAACATTTATTTATAAGGATGTATTATCCAAAAAAGACAGACTTATACTTAATCTAATAAAGATTGATCTGAAAATATCAGTAACTAAAATTAACTCTTATTCTGGGGGAAAACTGCTTAATAGGTACAGGGTCTTATTTGAGAGTGATGGAAATGTTTTGGAACAAGATCTAAGTGCTGATTGTACAATACTGTGAATGTACTAAATGCCACTGAATTGTTCACTTTAAAATGATTATGTTATGTGAATTTCAACTCAGGTTTTTTAAATTTGGGAAAAAATCAACCCTTATTTGAAATCGCTTTGATAGTAAATGTGAATTATAGATTGTACATTCCATGAAGGAAGTGATTTATATGTGTCCTGTTCCCTGAAATACCCCCAAGGTCCATGCTGCTTGCACATGATGGGCACTCAGTAACATTTTGTTGAATGAATGAATGAATGAACTAAAGACTTAAGAAATATTAGGATTTTTAAAATGACTTTTCACCACTCTTTTATAACTTCCTATTCCAGTGATCGATTTAGATTAAATTTTGACTGATTTTTCAGCAAGTATTTGGAATCTTAAAACTGAAACACCTGTTATGTGTCAGGTACTTTTCTCTTTTAAAATGTAATCTTCACACTGATTTGTGAGATAAAAATGATCTATACTTTTATATAACATGAAATGGCTTAAAAATCTTGTCCAAGATTACACAGATAGGAGATGTGGGCCCATAGGCTCCCAGAGCCATCATACATCCTGCCTCCTCCCATAGAAGGTGAGGTTGGAATTTTCAGGCCTTGGCAATATAGAGTACTTAAGTCTTGAGTTGCTTAAGCATTGCTGAGTAAACCTCACTTATTTGACCCACCTAGTTGGGGAAGTAGTTAAAAATGAAATTTGAACCCTTAAACAATAGGATTTGTTGGTTTGATCCTACTCAGCAGCTCAGACCTACCCATCCCTGGGTTTCTGCCAGTCCTTTATTATATTAGTCTATCCAGCGTGCTGTCTGCAATTCATACACACTGTGAGAAATTCCAAAATACCCACTTCATGCTGCTAATCATGCATATCTTTACTTGGTTTTTCCCCTTGTCACCATGAATGAGTCAAATGATGAGTAAATGGAAATTGTTTGCGGTACACGGCTAGACATCACAGTAGTGGCTAGATAACACTCAGACTCGGTCAGTTTGAAACTTCAGCATTAGGACACCTGACTTATCTGGGTAGATAATTTTCCGTGTAGATGAGGTTTGCCCCTTCTCTTGCCAGCACTATGTATTTTAAACATTTTTTTCATGCTAGTCTTCTATATCAGGGTCCCATGGCTAATTTTTATTAAGTGGAAACGATAGAAGGAAATGACTCTTTCCCAGGGTAACTCCAAAAGGGTTTTTTTAACCATTTCCCCCACACTGCCCGGTCTGGTTCTGTCACTGCTGTGAGTTTTTAATCAAGTATCTTGCCCATCTCCTCTCTGCTTGGGACAGTCTTCCTTCCAGTTTACTGCCTGCTATAATATGGAAAACAACTGGATGATGTAACTTGTTTCCAACTACATGAAACAGTAGTTTAAATCTCCCTTGAAAGCCCACACACCTGGCCTCTCGGGCCTATTATCTGTTCATTGGTGCATTTGGAGCTGGAAGCCCCAGAGCTTTGGTCTTCTCAGAAGTAGAGGAGGAGTTACGGTATGTAAATCCTTTGTCTTTGAGTCTAAATAGACAGTTGGTCTGGGTCTACCTGTCAACAAGTTCCTCTGGCTTGACTGCAGGGAGGTGAGGAGGCGCATTTCTGCCTAGCCAGGATGTGGGGGAGTTGAAGTGGGAAGCAGCAGGGACCTTCCATATTACTTAGAGGACACGAACTTGGCTCCACTTGATTTTCTTGTGTAGTTCTATTTTCTGTCTAACTCTGTGTTTTCCACTAGAATTTTGAACTGCTCTTTTTATTCCTAAAACAGCTCTCAAGATTTTTCAGGGTATCCATAGTGATTTGATCTTATCACTGAGGATAACACTGGAAATTAGTATAGAGCTAATGTTTCTGGAAACGCCATTTCTTCCGGTCTAAGTTTGAGTGTGGTACAGGGCAGCGGGATTGCATCTACTTGAATTTCCCTTCATTTTTCTCCGAGACCCAGTGGGACGGAGCTGGGTTCCACCCACTTTGAACTTTTGCAGTCAAAAGCTTTATAGGGAGAGAAGAAGTTCGCACACATTTGTAGCTGATGAATAAGCCAAACTTGACAAGCTTTTTTAGTGCATTTCTCTCAAGGATTGTTCTTTTCAGACTTAACTAACATACATATCCCTTGGTTTTTTTAAGAACCAGTAGGCTGTTGTATTTTGGATTTTCATGTTCAGGCTGTGGTTGACATTAACTCTGGGTGTGTTCTTGCTGTTAAGCAATTAGAATGATTTTTAAAGATATTTTAAAAAGATGACGCCTACAAAAACTACCTCTAGCCTTTCTCCAGTAACAGATGTCCTGTTGCTACATTCTTGCCATATTTTGAATGCTTTGAGATAAACAAACCACTGCTGAGTTACTTCATGGAGAATGGGTTTACTTGCATGTGTTTTCTGGAGCAAAGCTGATGCCCGTGCAGTCTCTTATTTGTGACTCACTGAGAAGAGCGTGGGCTTTAGCCTCTTAAAGGAGGAGTTTCTGAGCTGCTCTTCTGCGTGTTAGAAGTTTATTGAATGTCCAGCCCATTCCTGCTTCGTGAGAATATAGATTTAGGTGGGGACAGTCCCACTGTGGGATGGTAGGAAGGGCCCAGGAATAAGGAAGCCTGAATAATCCCAGCGCAACCACCCTGTGGCAGTGCAGCCTGGGAAAGTTGCTCAGCCTCTCAGGGCTTTCGTTCTTTTTATCTAACAGGAATCTAACTCCGTTCCATCTCCTAAATTCTGTCATTCCAGTGGACAGTACAGGATAGCAAGACAGGAAAGAGGAGAGATGATTGAGGGCCTGTTTCTAGAAATGGCTTCATAGAAGAGGGTCTGAATTGAGTCCCGAGGCACTGGAGGAAGGTTAAGAGAAGGTCTACAAAGATTGCAGCAAAAAGAAAGCTCACTGCCCAGGAAGAGGGAGATGGCAAGCAAACGTGGCCAGAAATGAGTGTGGTGACACATGGTGGTGGCTAGATCCCTCCTGACTAGTCGGGTGTGGAGGGGACCTTGAAGCCGTGCCCTGAGTTTGTCGAGAGGAATCCTGCCAGTAAAGACCCTGAGCAGGATCAAAGGCCTCATGGCTGCATTTCAGGGTCTGTCTAACGAGTTTGAGGAGGGATGGGAATTGGGAGAGCCTGGGGTTGACTTGGGACACACTGTGCCTGAGGTGGCAGGAATTTTAAGTGAAGGAATTCTCCACCAGGTGGTTTTGACATGGAGACACTAGACATGAAGAGAAGACAGGACTGAAGATGCAGGATTTCCTGTCACTGGAACCTCAGTGACTGTTGAAATAGTAAGATAGATTATGCTCATTGCATAAACTGTAGCTTCAAAGTTTGGGGGGGTTGTTTTTTTTTTCTTTCTAATACTCATGGTTAGACAAATGGATTACCACCTACAAAATTTCAAACTTTGAAAACCCTTTTTTAAGAATCTCCACTTTTACTTAACTGTGGGAGAATACAATTTAAATATTTTTACTCGTTTCTTTTGAAATTTGTTACCACATTTTTGGGTGGGGTCAGCTTTTAATCCACTATACCACGGGTTGCGAACTGTGGGCCAAATCTGGCCACCACCTGTTTTTGTAAATAAGGAACACAGCCACCCTCATTCATTTCCACTTGGCCGACTTGAGTGGTGCGGCAGAGACCATATGGCCTGCAAGGCCTATCTGGCCCTTTACAGAAAATCATACCCTGACTTACGTTCTGTAATGTTCCTTGTTTGTTTGCATCTGCTCCCGGCACTTTCTGCTTCCTTCAGTAAAATCATTTGCCATGGCCCCCAGATAGTTCCATTGGAATCATGTCCTCAGCCTATCTCCGGGAAGCTGTAAACTGAGTAGGTTTCACAGTTCCCTAGAAAGGGTATGGAGCCCTGGAGCTGGAGGCATCTGCAGCCTTTGGAAGTTGTGAGGACCACGTCATGGGAGAGTCCTGTCTACTTCTGCTTCAGCAACAAGTTTCTTTTTTTCTTTCTTTCTTTTTTTCTTTTTTTAAAGATTGTATTTATTTGAGAGGGAGAGAGCACAAGCAGGGGGAGCAGCAGAGGGAGAGGGAGAAGCAGGCTCCTTGCTGAGCAGGGAGCCCGACGCGGGGCTTGATCCCAGGACCCGGGATCATGACCTGAGCTGAAGGCAGACGCCCTACCGACTGAGCCACCCAGGTACCCCCAGCAACAAGTTTCTTAATAAAATATATAAAATATTCTTAGAGGTCAGTGACCAGGCAGGACTCTTTGGAATGGGCTCTCTAAAAAAAAACAAAAACAGAAATAAAAAGTGCAATAAACAAGTATTACCATGAAGCTCAAACTGCCTTCTGTCCCAATAGCACATTCAATTAAATTAACTAAACAAAGTGCAAGAAAAATCATAAAGCTATTAAGAATCACATGTCATGCAAAGGCTTCTGTCTTGGCTTTGCAAAGTCATAAACTATGCAACTTGATGCCAAAGAATGTAAAAGAGTATTAAAGGGAATTTTGTTGTAATTGTTTTTGTTGTATATGGAGTTCACCTTTTCACTTTTTCATGGTGAAACTTTAACATACTTTAAGCTGAAATAAATTTTGTTTTCTTCTAGCCATGGTCTGAAAAAGTTCTTTTCTTGTCGTGGAATTGCAATTGCAGTTGAATATTTTTGGAAGCTTGGCAACAGAAACATCACTGTATTTGTCCCACAGTGGAGAACAAGACGTGATCCTAATGTCACAGGTGAGGCAAACTGATCCTTTCAGATTTCTCCTTTTCTAGATGTTTAATGAGTTGGCTTTTAATTGCAGCACATACTACTTAGAGCAGGGCCATGTGCCTTAGGCAGCAGTTTTAAAAGCAAAATGGTAAATCTGTTGCACCCAGTAGAACATAAGTTGGAGTGTGTTACAGCATAAGAAGTACTTGGGGGAATGATGGAAAGGTAACATAGTTGTTTATGTAGAAAGTTAGGTTAGAGTTCATTATACATTACAAAAATTTTCCTGACTTTCTAAAAAGTAGGTTAAATCTGTCTTTCCATTAGTCTGGGCTTCTGCCCCATTAAATAATCTTTTCTAAAATGGTCACTTGATAAATTTGGGAACCCCCATATAGAGTGGGTTTTGAGCAGTCTATTTAATAGCTTAATATAAATTATGCCTGTTAATTGTGCAGTACTGCATGATTGACTGCAGGCCACATATGAGAGCTTTGAACTTAGCAAATTGTGCAGTAGTCCATAGAAACCTAAGGTTGTTTCTTAGGTCACAGTAGGAGGAGTGGTGAGACTATGCCAGGCAGCCTGACACAGCAGCGGGCCTAGACACAAAGGGTAGATTGGGAGGAGAAAGGGTGAGTTCAGAGCTCACACAGCACTTAAACAGGAAGTGAAACTTAGTCACTGTTGAGGTGGAAATGGTAAGACCACACATTTCTCAAGTATCCCAACTTCCCTCATTCTGGAGAGCATATTTGTCTTTTTTTTTTTTTTTTTTTAAGATTTTATTTATTTATTTGACAGAGAGAGAGACAGCGAGAGAGAGAACACAAGCAGGGGGAGTGGGAGAGGGAGAAGCAGGCTTCCTGCTGAGCAAGCAGCCCGATGCGGGGCTCGGTCCCAGGACCCTGGGATCATGACCT
This sequence comes from Phoca vitulina, assembly GCF_004348235.1. Taxonomy (NCBI): domain Eukaryota; kingdom Metazoa; phylum Chordata; class Mammalia; order Carnivora; family Phocidae; genus Phoca; species Phoca vitulina. The sequence continues at coordinate 2,296,583 of NW_022589733.1, read as the reverse complement.
GAGCCAAAGGCAGACACTTAATGGCTGAGCCACCCAGGCGCCCCTGGGGAGTGTATTTGTCTTAACTGAGGGTGCTTGAGGACTGAGGCAGAGCCACTAATTTTTGCAATAGGATCTGTGAGAGGGTCTTGTGACCCCTCCTGTGAGCCCTCCATGCTGTGCATCTCTAGGACAGTAAAACACTGGAGGGGGGGCGGGGGGGGCAGGTGGGTTTCAGTCCAAGCCAGTGCTAAGTACCGTTGCAGGGGATACTCTCTTACCCTGAGCTTTTAGCTGCTTTTTGCCCATTGACTGGTTTTCTAAAGTTTGGCTTTGACCCTCTTTTCTTCTCTGTCATGACCCACTCCCATGAAAATCAGTAAAGGTTCATGCAGATAACAGAGAGGTTGGATACAGTGCCAGCTAGAGGGATATTTTGACATACTCTTGGAATGGGGTCCACACAGGCCTTCCTTGGGATGGGGCAGAGCTGAGTGTCCCTGCCACTCCCTCTGCTTCCAGCCCTGTTTCCTGCCCCACCCTACCCTCTTTCTGGGACTTGTGTCATCAGTCTCTCTGTCCTACTGCTTGTGATGTGAGTGTGAAAAAGTTCTGGATGGTAGGGTTCATTAAATACAGGCTTATGGCTTACTCTTAATTTCAGGAGCAAATGAGTTGAACTTTTTTATATTTAAAAAAATAGCTAAGATCAGTTTTTATGTTGTATTTGCCTTAGTATATATGTTGCTTTTTTTTTTTCCCCTTCCCAATGAATTAGTCTTCTTGAGTCAGTAAAGGTTTTCGTAACTCTCCAAGTGAAACATTTGGGGTACTTTTATTTATTTAAACATCTGGAAGGATAGCCTTTTTCTGAATGTGTATTCAACTTATTCCATGAACAGAACAGCACTTCTTAACCCAGCTCCAGGAGCTTGGAATATTATCTTTAACTCCTGCCCGGATGGTCTTTGGAGAAAGAATTGCTTCTCATGATGACAGGTACGAAAGGCTGTTTTCCTTCCCGAGGTGGGTGCGGGGTGCTGAGGAGCCCACCACCTGCTCCATTGGACAGTTTGTGGTGCTGCTGTGCCCCCTGCATGGAGGGCTTAATAGATCAAGGGGTTTGAGAATTTTAATACTTACGGTCACTAAGGTTATATACTCAGTGGGTTATTTTTTTTTTTGCTATATGGGTTTAGGAACATTACCTAAAATCTGTTTGGTTAGAATGTTTGTTTGTTTATTTGTTTGTTTGTTTCTTAGTAAAACATGACTGAGAATCCATAAGTAGAGCAGATACTGAGTTCTCTTTTTTGATGCATACTAAAAGTAATGTTCCAGTAGAGTTTGTCTTGTCTTAGTGTGGCAGCCTCAAGAATGCTTTTCAAACATTATCTATCTCCTGCTGGTTGATTTTGGCCAGTGACTTAGTTTGTCATTGTCATACCTGAGCCCTCAGTATTTCTTCCATGTCATAAAAGATGGTCTCAGCTGACCCAAAGTGTGATAGGAGTAAGCTGCATTTCTTAGGTTGGTGTGTCACTCAGAAAGCAGGTGTTAGTGCATTGGAGACAGTAGGCTTTAATCTGCACCTTTTGCATTTTTTTCTAAAAGCTTTACTGAGCACCAACCAAGTGCAATGCACAGAGCTAGGCTCTGGGAACACACATGATTCAGACACATTTCCTGCAGTAAGGAGTTTGTGATCTAAAGAAGAAGGCACACAAATAAATAATAGGGGGGAGTTCTGTTGTGGTTGAATAAGAGAAGGTCCCAAATATGACCGGTGGCACGACAGCCAGTTTTTCAAACCCTTCTCTTTGGAGGGAAGTCAGTAGTAGCAAACCTACCAGTATCTGGGAACCTAAGTAGTGGCCTCTTCTTCTTTCCACTCCTGCATTCACCCCCATTATGGTGTTCTGGCCTGAAGCTCTTAGAATGTGCTGGTGGTTTTGCCTCAGTATTCCGCCAAAATGGTCCCCCCACGTTGAAGACAGTGCTTGGCTTATAACCCAAACTAGTGAATGATAGTCAGATGGGTGAGAGATGAAAAGAGGGGCTCAGGAGGGGGGGCGCAGATTTGGGATGACGGGCATTCCTTCAGCAAAAGGTCCACAGGGCCTTCTCCTTGCCAGCCCCTTGCCCTTCTCCAGGCTGGAATGAAAGACCAGATCAGATGGGGAGAATCAGAGGTGATGTGAGAAAATAGCATGAGAGGAAGTGGAAGGAGAACAGCACGTCAGGGTGGGGCAGGGCTGAGAAAGTACTGGGAGACCAGTCCCACTCCTCTCTGTGATACTGGCCTCAGACCCTGCAGTACTCGGGTGGAGGGGCAGGAGGGCTGCTGGGCTCGTGAAGAACCTTCAGATCTCTAACACTGTAGCTGCACACCTGCAGAATTTCAAGGCATGTGCGAGTATGCAGACTAAATAAGCTTGTGCTTAATTTATGACTCTGGGTTTTTAGCAGACCTGGATCTATGTCTTGATTCATAGTACATGCACTCAGAATGCCTTACTATTTTTGTTAGTGCCTCTGAGCAAACTTCACCACTTACAAGTCATGCCAGCTAGGAGTAGTTTATAAAATATTCATTAATAAAGTGTTAATTCATACTTTCCAAGGCATCCTAAGACCTCTGAAATTAATGAGGCTTGTTTTTTAATTCCTTTGAAGTATTCACTATCACTAATAAAAGCAGTTGTTTGCACCTTCTATTGTAGTGATTCTCTTAATGTATTGTTCTGTCGTCTTTGTCTACATTGCCTTAGACAAATGCGGTCTCCCTGACTAAGGGAGAAAACTCAATATTATTATCCTCACAAATCTCTCATTAAGAGGGTTTGAGCGTGAATAATCTCCAGCGATGAACTAGAATTCTCAGTATTGAATTCTTACCCTTCCGTATCACCAGTGCAGCTTCTCATAAATGGCATTCGAGTGGATCTATAACTGGGGCTAAACAGAATGATAGTTCTAGACATCTCAAGTCCGAGCCGAAGATGTGAACCTGTGGGTTTTTGTTTTTGTTTTTTGATGCAAGGCTGACTGTACCAAGCAGCTAATCTTAGAACCAGAGTACTATAGCTTAGCAACCAAAACTTGAAGAGTGATTTCACAGGCTTGTCACCTCGAATTTATTCTTGACTTTAGTCCTTGTGCATCATCTGATGACCACTATCTATGATAATACAACTTCTCTAGAAAAATGTGTAAATCATGTTTGAGATCATTTTTAAAAAGAGAATAATACTGTATGAAAACCAAACCTTCATTTATAATTACACTAATAATTTCAGAGGTATTCAATATTTCAGATTGATCTTCAGCTGACAAGGGCTTAACTTTTCTACCTCCTAGCCATAGTTAAATTCTTTGGTGATTTTCCTGTGAAGAGGAAATCCTTCTGTTTTCTTATAACATAGCTTCTGTAAGCCAGGAATGCCTGCTTGCCCATTTTAACCTCTTATATTACTATAGGTTTCTACTACACTTAGCGGACAAAACTGGTGGCATAATTGTAACAAATGATAACTTCAGAGAATTTGTGACTGAGTCACTCTCTTGGAGAGAAATTATTACAAAAAGGTAATATTTTCTTCTTTGTCTTTGGTTAAGTGTTTTTTGTTGTTTATTGTTTAGTTTTGTTTGGTGTCCACCTTGGCCCTGCAGAAAGCAGTATAGGGAACCAAAGTATCGTAAGACTATCCTCCCCGTCCCCGTCCAAGACTATGGCTGGCCCCTCTAGGTAAGTGGGGGTCCCAGTACAAAGCCTCAAAACCAGCAGGTGATGTGTGGGCATGCTGTGGTGGCTGCAGGGGGTCTTCGAGAGATCCGGTGTTCCCTGACAGGAGGCAAGAGGCACATGTTTATGGCGTAGTTAACTCTTGTTAACAGTGTAGTGGAGCAGAAATGGCCTCCTAACTTGGCTTTGCCCTGATGCTGGGGGAGACTTTGGCAACTCACTGGGTGTCCGTGCTTGATTCAGCCATGAAATACGAAGGGTGGGTTTAATGACAGCGCTGTGATTCCAGTAAGCGGATGGAACCAAAATCAACCTGCTGATTGAGTTTTCACTTCTTGGGAGTGGGAAGAGTATTTGTGCTTTTTAATCTGTGATGCTTTTCTTGATCATTTACCATCATAGTTTACTCATCTATATTGAAAACGTGTTTGAATATCATCCAGAATAAAGTCAAGAGTTGAGCATTCACAGATGTGTTTTATTTGTGATGATACTCTGAATATGTCCACCTGCCTGAAGATCAGTGAACACTGGCTTCCAGGACTTCTTGTTAACAAGCATCATCTGATCGAGTTACGTAACAGCAACAGTCTGTGCTGGCGCCAGGGAGGAGGCCCGTATGCCACAAATCTAAAAACATAAATCAGCATACCTTGAGCTGTGTATAAGTAGTATGTAACAGGTATAACTGGATATTTACCTCTGTTGGGGTTTCACAGTTGCCCCTTGTCTGATACTTGTATTTTGCTAAATCATTAGAGGATTTTAGAAAATAATTCTTTGCTGTAAGTGCCCAGGTGTGAGTTAATTACTCTATGCATTTTGACTCACATGCTGTTAATAAGCTGTTCGTGAGAGCTGAACTGAGAATTGGTCTTTGACCTTCTGGGCACAGTTAACAAGCCATCAATCTTCTAGGACATGTTTCTGTTGGATCTTTGCCCTGGACTCATTGTCAGTATTTATTGGACACTCATCTGTGTATGAAAGGTCTAAATGCAGTCAGGACTCATGTTTCTGTACCAACCCATTTCTTTTAGAACTCACAAAACAAGGCAGAAACCAAGGTCTAGACAACAAAAACAAGCACTTGACTTTTTTTTTTTTTTACATCTTGCCCAGATTTACTAAATCATGCTGAACTGATCTCAGATTTTCTGTCCTCATAGATCATATTGTTTTGTTGTTTTAAGAGGTTTCCTTCAGTGGGTTTGCCTGTAGACACAACTATTCAAAACAAAAGTAAAACCTTTGTTGAGCCCCTGTTGTGTCCTAAGCTGACAGTCTTTAAATCTTGTTTTCAAAGTTGTATTAGGAGAAGCTGCTTCCTAAGCCCAGATAAAAAAATCTGTAAGTCTCAATAAGAAATGTGAGGGCCAACTACTTTATTGAATTTGTATCCAAGAGAGAAATACAGATGGTTTAACTTGGATGTTGTTTTTTTCCGTTAGGCGATTAAGCAGCCTTATGATTTTATAGGTGACTGTTGCCTTGGAATTAGGTGGCCACTGCTACTTTCTTCTCAGTTCCTGCAGCAATAAAAGCTTCATGTTTTCTCCAGCATTGTAATCATACTCTGTGTTGTAGATTGCTTCAGTATACCTTCGTTGGGGACATATTTATGGTTCCTGATGACCCTCTGGGAAGAAGCGGACCTCGATTAGAAGACTTTCTTCGGAAGGAAGTCTTCCTTAGGTATTTGCTTTTTCACATTGTTTTGTATTTACAGACTTGTTTCAGTTCTTTGTGCTTTAGTGTAAGTGATGTCTCTGAAGGACTAAAGATGGCACTTTTAAAATTTTTATTAGCCTTAGACTTAGTGCTGGTGTAATATATTTGAAAACTAATCAAGCACACACCTTGAAGACCAGATTTTCATTTGTGGTCCTTTTGTTTTTAATCCTAGGAGAGGATGGGAGCCAAACTTTCTGTAGGTCTAAAAAAAATAAGCAGATTTTGCTGGCGCTCACTTATTAGCAAATGCCACTTAGGTTCGTTTTGTACGTGTGAATATCCTTCTGTATTCATTTTCCAAAATCATTTGCTTTTTTAATTTGTTATGCTCCTATTAATTTACTTACTATTCAGGAATCACTACCTGGGGAACTGACTCTTTATCTCCACTGGATGGAGAAGCCAGTATTTCATATTCATCTGAAATTGATTTGATAGTTTAGGTTTTCTTTATTGTAGTTTGGGTTTTTGTTTTGTTTTTTTAAAGATATGTTGCTAGTGGTTGTTTCTGTTTTCAGAATTCTCGGGTAATGGACATTGTTTAAACTAGAGTATTTGTGTGCCCAGCTGGCATACAGTATGACCCGGTGACAGCTGATCTGTTTTATTTATAACCGGATCCCTTTGGGGTTCTAGGGTTGGATTTGGGGGTAGTTCACACAGAGGTACTTTTACAGAGGAGACCAGCGAGATTTCAGCTCCCTGGTCTTAGAAATCATTTCTCTTTTGAGCCTTTGGGTTTTATTATATAGATGAGGGCTTACTTCCCAAGGTTCTGCTTCTCTACCTACACCAAGGAAATGGCGGCCATTTTAACATCTGCTGAGTGTCATTGCATCTCCGCTGGGCATTTAAGACCCGGTGCCTGTGTGCAAGCGTCAAGGCCCATGGGTCAGACTTAATGGAAAGAGCGTTCTCTGGCTCCTTCCACACCTCAGCAGCCTGGCAGCAGGGTCCGTCCTGCCTGCACACCTAATCGCTCTTTACAGTGTGTTAACTAATTGAGTAAGAAGTTAATAACAACCCCTCACAGAGGGTCTAACTTTGGAATTCCAGTTAGTTAAGCTTTTGAAGTTGGGAAAAGTGTTCAGCCAGCCCATTTCTCGCCTGCAAGTCCGAGTCACCTGGGAAGCTTCTTAATGAGACATATGCCCTTTATGCATGCGCGCACACGCACACACTCACACCCATGAACATAGAGGTTGTGGGTGCCAGCACCTCGCCCAGACCGGGGGCCTACCGGAACCGGAAGTGGCTCCTCTCCCCAGAGGAGTCCCTTTTTCTAAGCCCTTCCAGCCGGGGCCCCACACAGAATTCGAGTCTCCAGAAGAGTGAGACCCTGTTATCTGTGTCTCTTGAAAGCTCCCAGGTGATTCTGGCAAACCCAGGCTTAGGGCCAGCAGTTGGCTGGGGTCAGTTCTCGGAGCTACAGACCTGGGAGGGTGGGGCAGCTGGTGAAGAGCTGTCACTCCCCATCATGACCGGTCGGGAGGTGGTGTAGGCGCCAGCCCCGTGGACCCCTCTGTGGGCAGCTTGCCTTCAGAAGCCGTGGAGCAGCACAGCCTCAAGGTCACCAGCAGATCTTTTTTGACAGGTTTCTCATTTCTCTTATAACCCAACTCACCAGACTCACTCTATTCACAGAGATATGCAGCCCCTACTCAATGCCTTGCCAAATGTGGGCATGTTTGACCCCAGCTTCAGAGTCCCTGGCACCCAGGCAGCCAGCACCAGTCACCAGCCTCCGGCCCGGCTTCAGGGCGCTCCACCCGGCCACTGGCTTCCTCAGCAGCCCCGCTTTCCAGTTCTGCCAAGCCTTCCCAGTATGCAGCAGAGCGTGCCCATGCCGGCACAGAGGTCTCCTGCAGAAACCAGCGAGCTGAGGGAAGCCCTTCTGAAGATCTTCCCTGACTCTGAGCAAAGACTGAAAATCGACCAGATCCTTGCAGCCCATCCGTACATGAAAGACCTGAATGCACTGTCTGCCATGGTGTTGGACTAAAGGTCACACTTTAGCTTGTGTCTGCACGTGGCAGCAGGAAGCGACATAATGTGAAGAGACCGATTTCCCAGTGGAAATTCTGTTGTAGTGTATAGAAAAGAAAACAGATGTTTTGTGTATAAAAAAATCTGGGTTTTCAAAACCAGCTTTTTCTATATATAAATTATGCTGCTATTACAGATTTAACATTTTCTGTAAAAGGAAAGTACATTTTCTGCCTGTTCAGAACTGTTTAATAGCAGTTACTCTTGAGTGTATTTACATTTTTATGTTTTTTAAACTATTTTCCTTAAAGCTGAAAATATTGACAAATGGATATGATTAGCCTTTCTAAATAAAAAAAAAAAAAGAGTTGCTTTTTTAGGGAAAGCAAGATCTCTTAAAGTATATTTTCTTGAGATGACTATGTAACGTCCACTAACATGAAGTGTGCTCACCACTCCCCAGCCTCCTCTGCCCTCAGCCTGGAATTAGAGTCCTAGGAGTAGGTTTTGCTCCTATCGGTCTTTCGTTGGAGCCACTTGTGAGGGGGCAGGTGGTGCCACTAGATGGCTCCTGTGCCCAGCCATTGTGAATGACCAGGGCTCAGTTAGACTCCCAGAGTGTCAGGGCAAGGAGAAATTCTAGAACTCCTGCAGACCCACCCTGCTTCCCCTCCCACCCTGCAGAAGAGGGAGCTGAGGCTCAGCATGCTCGCCTCCACACACGCCCAGGTCCACAGCTGTGGAGCAGCCGGGCAGGAACCGGACTCCTCGTCCAGTGCTCTGACACGTTCACCAGGCTGAGGCCTCACTATACCTGGCCTGACTAGAAGTCATGTCTTAGCCTCTGAAGATAATAGCGGGATGTGAGGAAGATCCACGAAGAGCCCCGTTGTTACCATAATTTTGTGTCCACAACCTCCATGCGAAGTCTGTGCAGCTTTGCCAAAAAGTGGTTTTCTATTCTCAAGAATGACCCAAGCCAACAAATAGCATTAGTAGCTGCCGTGGGGGCTCAGCCCCTTATTTATTTATCCTGTGTTTGTCTTTTTAGTGTTCTCCTCAGCCGTCCTTCCAGTGAGTCTATCTCAGCATTGGTATCTTGGTATTGTGTTTTCAGTGTTGCTCAAATTCTGTCAGTGAAGTTCTTTTCCTGGGTAATTATACTTAACATCTTTACTGTTCTCTGGACTTTCAAAGGGCTTTGTATTTTCTACCTGTTCTCTTCCCAGGCTGCTCACCGGCAGTTTCGTGTCTGCCCTGGGGGTCGTGCGCCTCCCAGCCCCCAGAACAGCTGCTGAGGACTCGGGGCGGTCTGTTCTTCACGGTGAAGGGACTTTGTTGGCCGTGAGCAGAGCTGGTGGCTCCCCAGGAGGCTCCCTCCCCGTGTGTACGACCCCTCCTTCCCTCAGGGGATGAATCCAGAGTCCTCCAGGTGGCTGGACTTGCATTTCAATCATGTTTTTCTCTCCCGATGCCTTTAAGATGCCTCCCAACGAGGAACTGGTTGTCAGCTGCCACTTTGGGGCAGGTGGCCAGAGTCCCCACCCAGCGGTAGATGTGGAGGTGGGAGACTTGAGGTGGGCAGGAAGTGACTCAGTCGCAGCCCCTGTGCCTCGGCTTCAGAACTGGTGGTTTGTTAAAGTGTGGCAGACGTGTGATGGCTAGGGCTGTCTCGCAGTGACTCTGATCTTCTGGGTTGAGGTTTGGTCTGACAGCCCTGCCAATCCAGTATTTCTCCTATTTGCAGAGGAGGACCCAACAGTAAACCTTGCTGGCCCAGGCTTAGCCACACAGGTCTTCCTGGAAGGGGACTGGGCCTCCGGTGACGCCAGGTGGGGCTGGCTAGGCCGGGGGTTCCATAGTTTTCCTGGGCTCTAGAAGTGACTTGACCCTTGACCTTTGGGTTATCTAAGCCTCTGTATTCTTAGTATTGTTTCTGAGGGCTCTACCTGCCCCTTTCCTCTTTCTAGGGTATGGGAAGGAAGGATGCAGGAAATTAAGTGGGTTAATTACTTCCCTTGATAAATTACAACATAACACGAAAGTCACAGCTCTTTCTGAAACTTGAAAATTAAAAACTCCATTTTCAAACCATTAAAGAGTCATTACTTGTTCTCAGCCTTCTCTTAATACTAGGCTCAGTGTTGACGCTACTCAGATGTTTCTTCGTGGTCTGCCCCCAGCAGTCGATTCCTGAACCACCTTGGTGGTGTTGGCAGCAACGCGCCGCCTCCTGCAACTCCTTGGGCGTTCGTGTGTCGTGGCTCTGCTTCCTGCACTCCCTGGCATTCCTAGAAGGAGGGGGCCAGGCAGGGGGTGCCACCTCGTTCAGTAGACGGCGGGTGTCTGCTCCTCAGAGAGAGGTTGTCCAGGGTTAGAGAATTAAGTAGATGGTGATTCAGGATGGTTCCCGGGCCTGCCTTCTGCCCCAGGCCCTGGCTGCCTTCTCTGGGGGAAAAAAACCTTGTTTGACCTTTCTGTCCAGTAGCCTGTGTTTGAGAGCCTGTAGGCTGCGGGCGAGAAGACGGGGAAGGCATCTCAGCCATCCTGGATGTTTTTGGCTCAGCTTTGTCTGGCAGGCTCAGCTGTGGCTTGGCGGAGTCGCCAGGGACTCAGGCCTGTTGCAGCTTTTGGTTTCTGAGAGGAGGCCTGGGGTCTTGCTTCCTTAGGCTTGTTGTGGTCCTTGTGGAATCCGATTCACGGAGAAAGCCATACTCCCAAGCACCCTCCTGCATCACAGGAAATGCCCTGGGCCCTGGGCCCCCCTGAGTTTGGGCCTGGGCAGGCACCGTTCTCTCTCAGCTCCCAGCCTGGCACCTCCGAGATGTGGCCTTCCTACTTGGAGCTCTCCACCAGCACTGCCATGTCCCCTCCTGCCCTCCTTCCTGTGTCCCTGTCCTCTCCTAATCATGGTCTGTTCCGTCGGCCACGCGGCCTCATGCCATTTGTTTCTTCATGATCAACCTCCCTGTTATTCCCCGTTACTACAGTTCAGACCCTATAAGAACGTCACCTGATTTCTCCTAAGAACCCTCTCCATGTATTGCTGCTCTCCCTCACCTTCCCACTCTTCCTGTTTGGCAAACTTGGCCTTCATCCCACCACTTGGAAACAGTCTAGAAGTCACCGGGGACCACGAAATTGCTGAATTCAGAGGCCTTTTCTCAGTCTTCAGTCTTCATGTCCACACTCAGTGACCAGACTGTTTTGATATTGTTGCCCTTATTTTCCCCATTTTCTGAGATTTCCCTCCCAAATGTTCTTCATTCCTTTCTCTTTTACTGGAAGGCCAGTCTGATTTTCTTTCTTGACAGGTGGTTCTCAAAACTTTGGACCAGCCATGGAACTCATGGTGGGGAGGGCAGCTCTTACTAAAAATTGCAGTTACTGGACACAGCCCTCAGAGCTGTTTATTCGGTGGCCCTGGAGTAAAGCGTGGAAATCAGAGACTTCAGCAAGCTCCCTGGGTGTTTTCCACGCAGGCTGTCCGGGGACCACATGGTGAGAAAGTGCACTCACCCTTAGGGCTCACTAACTCCAGCTTTTGTCCTCCCTAACTTTCCTAGCTCCATGTGTACCCCCTGGGCAGCGACTTGTAGTCCCACCGCTAGGCCTGCCCTGCAGGAACACGTTTCTAGCTCAGCTGGGAGCCCTGTGCCATCCTCAGACTCAGTCCCCAGGCCCTCCACCTGCATCTGTCCCTCACTCTCCATCTCCACCCCACCTGCCACAAAGTCCCCTCCATCCACCCTTGTCTGTGGGTGGCGGCCCCTGACCAGTCAGCCCACCTCTCCCTCCCAGACTCCACAGTGCTCCCAGATTTCTCTTCCAAAACCACATTGCTGGTCACACACTCATCTCTGTTCAGTGATCTTCAGTGCCTCGCGACCAGAGCACCAAGCTCAGCCGTCCCCGAGTGTAGTCTCTGTGCCGTCCGCCTCATGGCCACGTGTGACTGCCCACTTGGAATAGCCCTTCGCCGGACGCTCACTGCAGCCCACACACACTTCCTCAGTTACCTGTGGGCCCCTGCCTCTGCGTGCACCTCTTTCCTTGGCTAGAGATGCCCTTTCTCCCAAATGGCTTCCCCCTGAAAGGCCCAGCCTGCGTCCTGTTTGTACCCTTGCCCGTGCTTCTGCCCAGAAGCAACCCCATGGCGCTCTGTGACCCACAGCACTTGTGTCTGGCTTTTGGCACTGGCCGCGCCGGCTGGTGTCACCACAGCTGATTGTGCACTGTGTCTCACCTCCCTTTCTAGACTGTGAGCTCCTCGCGGGCAGGGACCGTCTGTGTTCACTCTTTGTATTTCCCATGGCACCTAGCACAGTGCCTTGCACTTAATAGGTGCTCAATAAACGTCTGCTCAATTGAACTGGACGACAGTGCCTTCTTGACTGCGGTATCTGGCAGCCGATAAGGCCTTCAGAAGTCACACTGTCGGCATTTGCACCAGGGCCTCCACTGCTCCGCGGCGGTAGACCGCGGGTGGGGTGTCTGCCTGGCTTTCCCCTTCCCTCCGAGGCTCCCAACACACCATGTGGTCCAGGGTGGGCCCCGGACAGGCTGAGCCAAGCCGTGTGCTCTCACTTCTGCCCGCGAGTGGGCCAGGGGCAGATACCCGGCCCAAGCTAGGCCAGTCAGAGCCACTCCTTGGGCCCTAACCCCCCTGCTGGTGGGTCTGAGGAGTGTCATGTCCGGATCTGTTGGAGGCCATTTCCCGCCGTAGGGGGAAGCTGACTATGGTAGAGAGGTAGGAGCAGGACAGCGAGATTCCTGGGCGGGGGTGCCAGGCTGCTGGTGTCGCGGGAGCGTGATGGCACCCGTGCCCTTCCGCAGCTATCGAGAAACGCACTTCCCTTTGCTAAAGCTAGTTCAGGTTGGGTTTACAACACTTGAAATCAAGCGTCTTGAGTAAAATGGATATCACGGCCCCTAGACTTAGCAGATTAAACGGGAGAGGCTCATATCTTTAGAAAGATCCCAAAGACTGGTGCAAACAGAACTTAGGAGTGTTCACCCCAGTCAGAAAATGGTGGTAAGAGGCTGACAGTTTCTGATGTGTTTGAAACTCCCTTCCACCTCCAGGAGAGCGCCGCCCCCACCTTCAAGCAGGCTGTTTCCTGCGGCCGCTTTCCTTCTCAACATCCCCACTTCCTCTTGGGGCTGTCTGGAAAATTCCCTGATGTGAATTTCTTTGTTCAGTTCCCCGGCTGGGCAGACACCAGGCCTGTCTGTCCGGAGTCAGACCTTCCCATACCGTTCCATGTCCCCACCTGTCAGACGGGCGTAACGGAACCACACGTCCTACTCCAGGGGCACTGTGCAGAAGAGGTGTGTCACACCCGTGACGCGTCCGTGACAGCAGTGACATTCAGAGCCATCACCGTGGCCCTGATCAGTAGCCCCTCTGGGACGCCCACTACTGGTCACACCCTTGCAGTTCGCCCCTCATCTCCTAACCAAAGGTCCAAGAGCTTGTCCTCCAGATTCCGGATGCTCTTCTGTCCCTGCCGACTCACTGGGAGTGTGGACCACACCTCCTTCAGAGCCTCAACAGGACCATGGAAGTCCAGCGAGAGAGGGCACTGCTCCTAAAATCTAGGCACCCAGGAGGGCCCCCCAATCTCACCACCAGGGAGGGGAGAGAGGGAAGTGTGGCCACGGGATGCGTGAGTGGGCAGACCCCGACAGCTGGTGCTGAGCACTCGCCACGCCTGGTTCTGTCTTGTTACCCTCACCACACTCCTCTGAGGTCTCTGGGAAGAGCTGGAGCACGGGGCTACTAAGAGATCTGCGTGGCCAGGATTCGTCACCTTCCCCAGAGGTGACGTGGCAGCCAGAATGGTGCCTGAGACGGACCCCCTGCCCCCACCCAGGGAACAGAATCGAGGGCCCGTGACCTGGGTCCAGGCTGTCAGGCTGCAGAGCAGAGAAGCTGTGGAAGGAAGCTGCCTCCCGTCCCCCCGTCCCCCCCTCCCCGCCCCGCCCCTTTCCGTGCAGCGGCAGGGGGGGCCCACGCCCAGCACTGTTCCTGTGGGAGGGCACCAGGAGCAGTTTCCAAAAGGAAAAGTTGGCCAGCACTGTCCGGAGTGAGCCCATGTGTGCATCATACCCACCTTCCATTTCACTTAGGGTGACGCAGATCAGTAAAAGGACCCTGGGTGGGTTTTGAAACCTGAAAGAAGCCTTTTTCACAGCTCCAGTCCTCTGACATTGTGATTCCAGGGTGGGCAGCAGTGACTGGCAAGCAGGGATTTGCCAGAAACAGGGCAGAAGTGCCTACAGCCAGTGCTGGAGCTGGAAGCCCAGGGGTCCTGGGACTCCTTGACTCAGCCCCGCCCACTGGACTCCAGCTTTGGGGCTTTCCTTCCCACCCCCACCAAGGCCCCAGGGAGCTCTGCCGGGCCCCACAGCCTGAAACGCAGTCTGGGGTCAGCCTGGGCAGGCCCTGCCCTTCCCCGTCCTGTGCCCAGAGAGGAGGAGGCCGCCCTGAAGAGAATGCGCTTGTCTGCGCGCCTGTCTGGCTCCAGCTTCCGTCTAGAGTTTCACCCACCAAAACAGGCTGCAGGAAGGAGAGGGCCTCCCACCGCCGGCCAAGGAGCTGCAGCCACTGCTGGGCCCCCATGCCTTCCCCAGACCAGAGTGGGCCTCTCCCCTTGCCGGCCCAGCACAGGCCACTGGTCCCCTCCAGGATGGGCGGGGCGCCGTGCTTCCTCCCGGTGTGGGGCTCAGGAGCCCGAGGCCCCGCTAGTAAGGGGCCGAGATGGGGCCGGAGTCTCCGACACCCACATCCTTCTCTGCCTGCTTCTGCTTCCCACCCCTTCTGTGATTCCATCTCCTCTGTTCACCAGCGGTCCCTGAGCGGCTGCTGTGCGCAGGGGACGGTGCTGGGGGCAGGGGGACAGCCAGATGGCCCCCTTTCAAATCCCAGCCTGGCCTCGTGGGCTTGGGCCCAGTGCTGGCCCTTCTTGCCATGTGACCTTGAGAAGGTAACTCAGCCTCAAGGTCTGTTTCCTCATCCGAGTGGAGGTGACGCTGCTACCCTTGGAGCTGGTGGTTTGCAGCCCTGGCTGCACATTCGGATCACCTGTAGGGAGAGCTTCCAAAACGCTCGCGGCCAGGCCACACCCCAGACTATGGAGATCTGAATCTCTGTAACTCCCCAGGTGGCCCCAGGGTGCCCTCAGATTGCGAACCAACACCCTCCCGGAGAGTTGCTGCAGTCAGAATGAAACCCTAAGAAGCAGGCCCGGCCCCTGGGCGAGTGCTGCTCTTTCCTGACCCCCACCGCTAGGAATGCACCTCGAAGGCCTGGCAGTGCCCCTCACGATGCATGGCGCTCCGGTAAGGCTTCCTCCTCAAGGCCTCATCTTACCTTTGGTGTTTCTCAAACCCAAGATGCTGCCGAGGCAGGATGCCACGGGGAGCACTGAGCCAGGGGAGCCCAGAGGAGCCCCTCCCAGGACTCTCCTGTTTGCAGGACTGACCTTGATTTTCCCCCGCCCTCGGCCCAGCTGTGTATCATTCACTTCCTGGCAGAAGCTGGCTCCGATCACATCCCGGGACAGTTTCTGAAGGAGAACAAAAGGGAGGGGCGCCTGGCATCCATGAAACATGTAAGCTACTCTCCGCCAAACCCGCGCCATCCCGCTGTCCATCACGCACAGCCCCAGGGACCCCAGTCGCCGTCCAGCAGAGCGCAGAGGGGGCCTGGGAGTCCAGAGGGGCAGTACACACCGTGGGGAAGGACAGGAGTCGTCCAGCCCGGGAGAACGCCTATTTCAGGCCGGCTGAAAGAGGCTGGCTGGCTTGGGTTCCCACGACCATCAGCCATTAGGTGAGGCAAGACTCAACTCCAGATCTTAATCCAACGCCGGTTCTCTTCACTGCCTCCCTGGAACAGTGTTTTCCAGTGACACCTGCAGGTGCACCCCGGCCCCGGAGCATTGACATGGAGGACCGGCCTGAGCACCAAGTGCACAGGGTGGTTCCCCTGAAGTGGGGATGTTGGATAGTGACTGCCCGAGTCCCCTGGTTCCTCGGTCCCATATCCCCGGCCCTGGGAGGGCACCCGGGAGAGCTGCCGGGAAGAGGCCTTCCTCCACCACAGAGATGGCCTTGGCAGAGGTGACGGTCTCCCTCCGATGTTCCAGCACCCAGGCCTGGGTCCATCTGCTGCCCTGAGGCTTGTTTCAACCGAAACAAGCAAAGCTAAGGCTTTGCATCCCCATGTCACTGTTACCATAATCCCCAGGAAACTCTGCATGATGGGGCCAGGGCCTGTGCCTGAGAACCAGCCCCAGCAGCAAGTGACTCTACGACACAAGCCCCTTTCCAGACTGGAGATCAGGCCCCTTCTGTTTGGTCTTTTCAGGTGTCCCTCACAGCTACCCCCAGTCCCAGCCAGGGCTGTTCACCAGCCTCTTACTAGGACCGAGCTCCACCACAGCTGGTGGGTAGAGTAGTTATCCCATCTTGCACGTGTGGAAACTGAGGCAGAGCCATTCTGTGACCTGCAGAGCCAAGACTCGAAGCCAAGCCTCCACACTCGGTCCCTCCTGCGATGGCTCGTGTCCACCAGCTCATCCACCGACGTCAGGCTCTAGTCAGACCTGCCAGATTCTGAATTTCTGGTGGGAGGAGGGCTGAGGGCTGGAGGGCCAGAGAGCAGAAGTGTGAGTGGGGTGACTGGGAGGCGGCCAGTGGGAACAGGGGAGCTGTGGATGGGGAGGAGTGTCCCTGTCAGAGGAAACAGCACATGGAAAGGGAGGCCAGGCGGAGGGACTCAGGAGAAGGTCAGGGAGGACGGTCTGGCCCTCCATTTCTAGCCTCCTTGAGGGGCCAGCACTAAGGGGCCGGCCAGTCCTGTCACTTGAGACCAAAATTCCATGCCCTTCCCTGGTATCAAGAAAACGCCTGCCCCCATCCCTTTCCCCCCGTGGGTCTGCTTCTCCGCAGCAGACCCGGCTTCCCTGCTTCTCTGTGCTTGCAGCAAAAATGGCCACGCCAAACCTCCCTGGCCTCACTGTTCCAAACTGCACCAGGACCAACTACGATCACCATGTACCACTTCCACGTTACAGGAGGTAGACTCTGAGGAGTCAGCTTGTATCAAGCGGTCCACTCCTAGCCACCCTGCTATGGCCCAGGTGTGCAGGGGCAGGCCACAAAATGAGAACAACCACAGCTCACATGTATGATCTCCTAGCACGTGCCCAGTAGTACTGTGGGAAACGAGGTACACACTAGCGGACTCTCGCTGAACCGACGTAACAACCCTCTGATGTTACAAGGGTCACCCCTGCTCCGAGTCCAGAACTGCCAAGTCCCACACCTGGGCGGGGCCGCCCAGGACCGGGGCTGCTCCAGCTTTAAGCAAGACAGGTGCACCACAAGCTGTGATGAAGCCCCAGGGAGGTGAGACACTGAGATGATGAGGGGTGACAGCTGGGTGCTCCAGGAGCAAGGAGCTGATGGCCCAAGAGCCAGGTGAGGCACCAAGGAGGTGCCTAAGAGCAGAGCTTCGCAGGGATATTTGGGGACGTGGGTTACCAAAGAAGGCTCTCAGGAGGGAGAAGGAGGGAAGCAGGAGGGGCCAGGGACAAAGCTAAACAAGGACGCAGTCTCAGCACAGGTGGCTTTCCCTGACCCCCCAGGAGGCCGCGGGGCATGAGAGGCACTGGAGTTAGTCCCCCCTTGCCACGGCTGTGCAGCGTGATGGTCAGTCGCGGAGTGTAGCCGTCCACACAGGCAGCCCCGCTGCAGGCATCAGCCAACACTTGTGGCCACAGGTGGACACGCCGGCCCAGCCACGGAGTGTGGCTGTGGCACCACCACATCCCTTTGAACATAGCCCCAGCAGCTCTCAGCTCCCATGCGGTCATGATGTCTGGGAGGGCGTTCCAAGGGACATCAGTGGGACGAGCTCCTGCAGCCGGTCCCAAGGCCGTACCTGGCTCTCATCATCTCCCTTTCACATGACCCATGCTGAATTCTCATCCCCCTGCTGGCCTAGGTGGCTTGTCTGCTGGGGGACCCAGACCCTCAGCCCCGCAGGGACTCATGCCCTCTGTTGGCTGTGCTTGCACACTCCCAGTTAGAACTGGGCATGGCAGGTCAAAGTGGGGCTCCGGTGGATCTGAGCGCCAAACGTGTGCCTCCCTCCCCCTGGGATGTGGCAGAAGTCCCCTCTGCTCTTGATGGGCAGGGTCCCCCTGCCACTGTGCCTGCAAGCCTCTGGGCACACAGGGCCCAAAGTGACCATATGGCGGTTATAGCCTGAAGTCGGTAGGGCTCGTACTGTGTCCCCGATGGAAGCACCACCCCCCGTGGGAGCCAGGACCTCCAGATTCAAGAGCAGAAAGTTGCGAGGACAGGAAGCCCTGAGTCCTCAAGTGCTCACTGGAAGGAACGGGGCCATAATGACTTCCATCCCTTGGCTCCCAGACCCGTCTCCTCTGCCTGCGGAGTAGCTGTTGCTTCAAAGAGTACACCGCATCCGATACAGGACAGCTCCCCGTCCTGGCGGGTGACATCGCCACGCTCGCACCTCCCCCGTGCTCTTAAGAGACCATTCCACTGCGCTGTCAGGATGAAGCTTCTGGTCGGGCAGATGGGCAGGACAGTGGCTGCCACGGGCACATGCTCACTTCTGCTCCTTCTTTGCTGCCAAATGAGTCCCTTGGCCTGCAGGAGGTCTTTGCTGAGGGATCTCTGACCCTAGGACAGTGGTGCCGGCCGAGACCCCGCAGGCAGGGAAGGCAGACCCTCACCTCCCCCAGCGCAGTCTGCATGGGAGCAAGCACCCGAGACAATCTAACTCTCCCCGAGCCTAATCTCGCTTAGACCTGAAAAGGGTCTCTTTGATGTCTTAAATGGGGGAAAGAAGGAACAAAACCAGGTTTAATCTCTCACAAGGCACTCTGCTACGCATGCTATTTGGGAACACGATTCAAACCAACCAGGCCAGGGCCAGGGTGTATCCCCAGTAAATGGGGCAACTTTCCTCTTGGAAAGACATGGTGCCTCTGTCTTCCAAGCACTGGGCCAGAGTCTAGACACCAGTCAGTCCTGGTTCTGGCTCTGACCAGGCTTCACAGAGGTTTCTTGGAGGAACCCTGCCCCTCCCTGGGCCTGCGTCCCCATCTCAGGATGAGGGGTGGAGGGCTGACCTCTGAAAGCTCTTCCATCTCCAACCTTTCCTGTTTGTTGGAATCTTTTTTTCTTATCCAGAGCAGAGGAGGCCAAGAGCAGGAAGAATAAGGTGAGGCTTCCTTAGAAAACAAACCAGAAGTTTCTTACAAAGTGAGATGCATATCTACCCTATGACTCAGGAATTCCACTCCTAGGTAATTACCAAAGTGGATGAACACATATGTCCACAAAAAGACTTGTACAAGAACATTTACAGCAGCCTTATTTCTAATAGCAACCTAGAAGTAACCCAAGTACCCAAGAGGTAAATGGATAAACTAATTGTGGAATGTTCATATGATGGAATTACTCAGCAGGTACTCAGACCACACTCTTCTGACTCTACAGACAGACACAACAGCATGGACAGATGGGTGAAAAAAGCCAGACATGAGTACACACTGTATGATTCCATTTATATGAAATTCTAGAACAGGCAAAACTGCTCTATGGGAATGGCAATCAGAAAGCAGTGGGTAAGGGGAGAAGACAGAGGAACCTTTCTGGGCTGATGGAAATGTCCTATATCTTCTTTGAGTTCCGGTCATACAGGTGATATAGGTATACACAACTGTCAGAACATAGACTGAAAAATTAGGATCTGTGCATTTTAATGCATGTACATAATGCCTTAATTTTAAGAAGTTAATTAAACTAAAAAAGGAAGAGAAAGAAAACTAGCCACACAGGGAAGCTGGTCCTGGGTTTCCAGCCGAGACCTGCCCCAACCTCTAAGGAGCTCGTTTGTCTTGTTAATGTTTAGCAGTTTCCAGGCCGGGGACCAAGGGTCCTACCTAGCCACTTTCACAGGCATGTCATTCAGGGAGGAGACCCTAGGGGTAGAGATGAGGAGGGGGGAGGGAGGACATGAGGAACAGCTTATAAGTTCCTCAGCTACAGCCCAGGAAAAGGGCTCATTTATTCTGTGAGCATTCACTGAGCATCTACTATGTGCCGGACACTGTGGTAGGCACTGGAGATACAGCGATGACCAAGAGACATGGTCCCTACCCTCATGGAGCTCTCTGGCAGACAGAGACATTGAACAATTAATCACTCCAACAAGCACCTCACCCCCGGGCCATGATCTGAGAAGGAGAAGCACAGGGAGCTCCAAGATCACATGCCTGGGTTTCCCCCCTCGCCTGTGTCCAGGAAAGGCCTCTCAGGGGCCATGAGTACAGAACTGGGTTCTGAATGATCAGAAGATGTTAACCAGGTGAAAAATACAAGTGAGAGCATCCCACCCCAAAAGCCAGAGCAGAGAGAACCTGACACAGGAATTACAAAATTAGCTGTCTAGGAGAGGGCAGGTGATCAACAGCAATGGTGGAAAGGTACAGCATCAGGCACCAAAGTCACTGTAGGTGTGGGGACCTCAGGGGCACTGCACATAGAGGGCCCTTCTGCATAGAGGGGATTGTTGCCCTGAAGGACTGCAGGCCTAGAGTTGTCCTATCATCCTGCATTTTTTTTAAAGATTTATTTATTTATTTGAGAGAGAGAGCATGAGTGGGGGGGGAGGGGAAGAGGGAAAGGGAGAGAATCTCAAGCAGACTTCACGCTGAGCATGGGGCCCAATGTGGGGCTCAATCTCATAACCCTGAGACCATGACCTGAGCCGAAATCAAGAGTCGGATGCTTAACTGCCTGAGCCACCCAGGCACAAGCCCCCATCATCCTGCTTTTCAAGAAAATCTAGAAATCTGGAGTTTTTAAAATGTAAACGCAAATCAATTTTTAAATCTTGACTCCATGGGGCGCCTGGGTGGCTCAATCGGTTAAGTGTCTGCCTTTGGCTCAGGTCATGATCCCAGGGTCCTGGGATCAAGCCCCATGTGCGGGCTCCCTGCTCAGTGGGGAGCCTGCTTCTCCCTCTCCCACTCCCCCTGCTTGTGTTCCCCCCTCACTGTGTCTCTCTCTGTCAAATAAATAAATAAAATATTTTAAAAAAATAAAATAAAATAAAAAATAAAAAATAAATCTTGACTCCATTTTTTATATCATTTCGATAAATTCAAAGCAATCCCAATCAAAATTCCAGCAGGATTTTTTGTAAATTTTGCAAGCTGGTTATAATATTTATACAGAAAAGCAAAGGACCTAGAATATCCAAAAGCAATTTTGAAAAAGAAGAACAAAGAAGACTCACAGTACCTGATTTCCAGATTTAGTATAAAGATCAGAATTAGGACATTATATTTTGGCAAAAGGACAAATTCACAGATCAATGAAATGGAAGACAGCATGCAGAAATAGGCTCACATATATATAATCCATTATTATTATTATTATTATTATTTTTGCAAAAGTGCAAAAACAACTCAATGAAGAAAGGATATTCTTTTCAGAAATGATATGTCCATGTGACAGACCCCCATGACCCTCACTTCCTGGTCCTGTAAGTCTCTCTCCTTGAGTGTGGGTGGGACATATGACTTGCTTCTAACCAATGGAATATGGCAAAGTGATGGAATGTTGCTCCCATGACTGTTACATTTTATGAATGTCCATCCTGCGAGCACTTGCCCCAGAGACTCTCCTTGCTGGCTTAATGGAATGAGCAGTTATGTTTGGAAAGTCCATGTGACTAGGATCTGCCTCTAGTTTGGCCAGCAAGAAGCCAGGAAGGAATTGAATCCTGACAACAACTTGGAATGAACTTGGAAGCAGAGTCTTTCCAGTCAAGCCTCCAGATGAGAATGCAGCCCAACCAACACCCAGATTGCAGCCCAGTAAAACCCTAAAGAGATACCCCAGGTAAGCTGTGCCTAGACTCCTGAAAGAAAATATGAGATAATAAAACATGTGTTGTTTTAAGCCACTAAGTTTGTGGCAATTTTTGATGCAACATAGAAAAGTAATAAAATTCATAAGCCAAAAACGAATCACCACCAAATGTTATACCATACATAAAATTTAACTGAAAATAGATCATAGGTCTAAATGCAGAACCATAAACCTAATAGAGGGGGGAAAAAAACTGAACACGGGTATATTTGGACAGGCAGTGGCCAAGATGGGAGCCATGGGGTGAGTGGGAGCAGTGATGGAGAGAGAGCCCAGTGGTGGTCCACTAGGATCTGAGGTCAAGGCAGCCTGAAGTAGCATGGAGGCAGCCACAGCCTCGGCTCCAGGATCTCTGGTGGCATCTCTGTTCCCTCTGGTCTCTTGCTCCCAACAGCCCAGTGGCTCTGTATTCTCTAGTCTGGTCCAAACCTGACTGGCTTAGCTAATGCCACCCCCATGGGTCAGAATCCTTTGCCCCAAGCCCTTCTAAGCAGTTTAGGGTGCCCAGTCCTGGGTCAGTGCTCACTCCAGGTCTAATTCGTTTCCACCCCTGTGCACACTCAGCCATCGCCACTTCCTGGCGGGGCCACGGGAAGGACACTATGCAGGTGCAGTGATGGACACATCTGAAAGTTGGCCGGCTTTCTCGGCCTCGACCTCCTCTGCTGCCCACAAGGGCCCAGTACCTTCCATGCCCACACTCCACAGTTCCCTGTGGCCCTCCAGTGCCTCCTATGTCATCACAGCTTCAACCACCAGCTCCTGCTGCGCTGCTGGGACTGCAAGCCCAGTCCAGCCACAACTGCCCGCAAGCCCCAGCTGAGGAGGCTGGAAAGCAACTTTGCAAGGACAGGTGTGGGGTGGGTGCAGAAGGCTCCCTGGGAAGTGCAGGGCCCATCTTCTAAGAATAGCCTCCAGGGAAATAGGCAGCACAGCCCTGAGTCACCACAGACGACTGGCGCCAAGGGATCTCTGGGTGGCTTTAAGTTCACAAGCATCTATGTGTGCCAGAGCCGTGCAGGGACCAAGAGATGGGAAAACTTTCAAGTAAACGAACAGGATGGCTCGTGATCCAAGCGAGTGTCAGCAGGGCCCCCTAGCAACATCCGTGCAGGGAGGTGCAAAGGGGTGCTCTTCGAAACCAGAGCTCAGTGGAGGGTGCTGGGCACCCAGATTAAAGGAGGATTGAGTTCTACGCTGCCTTGGCTGACCCCCAGATCAGTCCCTGGCACAGCCCCCAGCAAGCCCCTCCTGTGTTCTTTCATCTGTGGACAGAGCCACCAGGGACTGTGGGTGGGGACAGGGTGGGGTGGGGACTGTGACTTCTGGAATGTCCAAAGGACACCAAAGCTGTTTCAAGAATGGCAAAATGTAAATCTCAGTTTCTTTTTGTCCTGCAGTGCCGTAAATGTGCCAATGTCTTCAGCAAGCTAGAAAAATAGAGTAAAGAAAACTGGGATGGCGCAGAAGGGCTACGCCGGGCAGCCAACCAATTTATGCCCAGAAGGGGAGGTGAAAACCTCTGAGGAAAGATGGAGGTCCCATGCCCCCCCACACACACACAGCACCTCTGTGGCTTGTCACCAGATGTAGGTTGCTACGGTGTTGGGGAGGGAAGGTCCAACTGAGCAGACCATGAAAATGTCTCCAGGGGAAGAAGTTGGGGAGGGTCTATTTGCTTGTTCTGTTGTGCACGCAACAAGTTTTTTCAACTTATATTCATTTGAGGTGGTTTGAGGATGTCACACTGCTGCACCCTAGGGCTGACCAGGGGCCACCAAGTGCCTAAGTCCTAATGTGACAGGTGACAAAGGTGACCCAATATATAGGGGGCTCCATCCTGGGAGGCTTCCTAGGGAAGAAACATGTGGGAGTGGGTCTGAAAGGTTGCAGTGACTCTGGGGGGTGGGGCATGCAGCAGGATAGAGCACTCCCAGTGGCGGTGGGACCAAAGCCTCTGCAGGAATTAGCAAGCTGTGTCCAACAGAATGGGAAGAAACCGAAGGGTCCCCCAGCCAGCAGGAAGGGCTGCCAAGTGGACCAGCATCAGACAGAGAACCAGAGTCTGAAGTTCATCCTGCTCCAGTGGCTATTGGTACCTGCCCTTGGCTGCCACCCACTGCGTCCCCTGCCATCCGGAAGCTCATTGACATCCCTGGAGTCTAGCTGGGACTGTCATCCAGGACAGTCTCATGTGGCCTCACTATTTGGCCTGGACTTCCTCGCAATGTGGTAGCTGAGTTCTAAGGACAAGCATCCCAAAAGAGAAAGAGCAAGGAGGAAGCTATATTGCTTTGTTTAGGCTTCAGAAGTCACACAGAGTCACTTTTGCCATTTCCTATTGGTCAGGGCAGTTATAAAGATCTAGTGGGGCCACATATAGGGAACCTAGACTCTACCTCTTGAAGAAGAGCATCAATGCCATCTTGTAAGAGCATGGGGGAATGGCGTGTCAATATTGGTGCCGCTATCTTTGGAAAATAGTGACTACCTCCCAGAAGCAAGCAAAATTTATTTCAGCCTTGAAGGATGAGCTGGAGTTAGCCAGGTTATGGGAAGGAGCATTCCAGGCAGAGAGAACAGCATAGGGAACAACTCTGAGGTGTTCTGCATATCTGAGCACCGAAGAGAAGACCTGTGTTCTTACAACAAGGGTGCACAGATACAGAAAGTGAGGCTGGAAAGGTAGGCAGGGCCAGAGTGTACAGGGCTCCGGAAGCCAGAGCGGGTTTAAGTAAGCCTAAGGGCACTGTGAGGCCACCAAGTGACATGATCAAGTGGATATTCTGAAACGCTTAAAGCGCTGCCGTCTGGAAAATGGGTTGGAAGGGGTAAGAGTGGATGAATGAAGAGATGGTTCTGAGAACCCAGGTGCCTGGGAACAGAGGAGAGAGGATGATCCCCTGGCGGAGCTGTGAAGAAGGCAAGGTGGGAGAAGGTGGGAGAAGGCGGGGTAGACTGGCAGGTGGTGCAGGCACAGAGCTGTCTCCGAGGGGAACACGAGCCAGTGTGAGCAAAGAGCCGGCCGTTAGAAGCCCCCTGACGTGCTGATGGAACCTTATAAATTACCAAGAACAGGTACAAATCCTCCTGAGGCCCTCAAGGTAAACATCATGTTTCTCGGCACTTCTAAATGACATGTCTTGGTCCTTCTAAATAAAATACAATCCGTTTGGAAACTCTTTTGGCCAAGGTTGCCAAGATCCAATACCAGCCATGGTTTCGTGGTTTCTTCCCCAGCCTGGGGTCATCCGAGGACTCCAGGACTCAGCTACCTAGGATCTAGCAGGCAAGGCCCCGCTTCTCAGCTGGGGTGTCCCATGCTGGAAATCCGGGTTCAGAACGGAGAGACCCATTGGAAGATAGATGTCTCTAGGCCCAGACCCGCCACAGGAGTGGGGCTGGTGCTGCCAAAGACAGGATATCCCAACATCCCTGCCACCCAAAGACCAGCCACTTCTTGGTGCTGAGTTTCTACCATGTGGAAAACTGTTATTTTCCCCAAACTCCAGCTTCTCGTGTTGGGCCCTTCCCTGTTCCTCCTTCAAGGCCCACAGCCCATCCTCTCCCCACCTGAGCTAGCCAGAGCAGTCCTGCCAAAGGACCCCCGTGTTCATAAGCAAAGCCTCTCTGAGATCTGCCTGGAAACCAGCCAAGCCACTCGTTTCTTCCCCTGGGCTTAAGGTGAGTCACAGGCCTGACCTCCGCATTCCGGAGTGGGGGTGGGGGGAACGCTCTGACAGTCTGCAGTGTTGACAGCAGTGGAGGGCAGACCCCAGGGACACGTCTAAGTAAATCATTCAGTCTCCCCCGCAGTGGAGGGAAGGGATGGCCTGACTTGTCTCTGAGGGCCCCTCCAGCCCTGCTGCTCTGACATTCCAGGTGAACAGAGCTGCATGCGGCAGCCACCCCTCAGCACCGAGGGGGCCCCCGTCCCCAGGCCTGCCGGGCGGAGCCTGACAGACAGGCCCGCCAGCTCCTCCCAAAACTGCAGACAGCCACCGCCTGGGGAGACAACAAAGGCCGCCTTTTCTTGCCTCCCCACATGTGCTTCTAAAACAAAACCCAACACGCTCTTCACAGCCACCTGGTTGCCCCTCCAGGTCGCCTGATGGATGCCAATGAAACCTTAAGGATCCCGGACCTTCAGGACCTGAATCTGGCCAGAAGCCAAGGGCCGATCCGGAATGTGGATGAAGGGGGGTGGGTTTTAAGACCCTAGGCGCTCTAAGTCACCAGGCTCTGACCTGGTGGGAGCCAGGACAGCAAGGGGCTTCACCAAAGCTGGGGGAAGTTTCCTAGTTAGAGTTCTGCTCTGGCCTTCCAGCCCAGCCTCGTTGCTAGGATTGACTCACGGGGCCCTGCGTGGGCTCTGAGGTTCCGAGCGGCCTCTACATTTACAGCCCAAGGTGTCTCTCTTCTCTTGACCTCCCGTCTGTCACTGTCACGCCCCTCTAGGGGACTGCTTTCTCCTGTATGTACTCCCACGCCACCCTCAACCAAAAGCCACGCTCTCCCCTTCCTGCCGCCGCCTGGGGCCGGGGTCTGGGGCGGGGGCCGGGGTCAGGGCAACGCCAGCAGGCTCAGACTCTGTCTTGGGACCAAATGACAACTCTTCACTTATCGAGCACCTACATGTGTCTGATGATCAATAAGAGGATGGCCACATAGGTCTCACGGAATCCCCATTTCACCAAGGAAGACACCCAGGCTCAGTGGAGGGAGTGTTTTACCCAAGGCCACACAGTCAGGATTCAACTCAGGCCTGTCTGAACCCAAAGACCACGCCCTCTCTCCACGGCACACCCTTCCTTCACTTCCATCCCCACCACTGAACTCTGAACCTCACAGGGCTTCTCATTTGTCCCCTCCTTAGATGGGACAGGATGGGTGGAAGGAGCTGGAGTCTGTGTGTCTCCTCCCCCAGGTTGGTTAGGTTCTGATAAAATCCTGAAAGTTCAAGCTCCGGTAAAGCAGTTTCTCCTGGCCTGTTGAGAATAGAGTGCTCTGGCGGATTTCAACATGGTTCCTTTTCCCATCCCTCTGCCAGATGCACGAGGGGAATTCTCTTCTCTGACAGTCATTGTGAGAACCCAGTAGAGTTTCTGGAGGTAAAATTCACAAAAGCCTTGGGAACCCCCATGATGGGCGCCCCCTAGGGTTTTTAATTCTCAGACTTGTCCTCATGGAGCCTCCAGCAGCTCCTCAAGTCCAGTCCGGGTTTCC
Source organism: Phoca vitulina (assembly GCF_004348235.1). Taxonomy (NCBI): domain Eukaryota; kingdom Metazoa; phylum Chordata; class Mammalia; order Carnivora; family Phocidae; genus Phoca; species Phoca vitulina. The sequence goes on along the minus strand of NW_022589733.1, from coordinate 2,269,930 downwards.
TGCTCTGTCATTGGTTCCTGCTCTGGGTTTCTGCTCTGCTGAGTGACTCCCTGTATCCAGCCTGCCTGTGTCCCCAATTTTGGGGGCGGCAATTTGCCTTGTGACCTTACTTCTCTGACAGGTGTAAGAAGAGTTGTTGATTTTTAGTTTGTTCAATGGTTTGCTTATTGTTGATGGAGTGGTGACTTGTAAGCTCCTTACATGCTGGACTGGAGACCAGGAAGCCCCTTCCCCTTCCTCTCAATGCCCGCCTGCCAGCAATGTCCCCCACTCGCAAGCAAGCCCATACAGGTGACTCTCCGGGGCCCCAAAGGCAGGAAGTGAAGCACAAACACTGGGGAGATTACATCTGACTGGGGAAGTGGACTAGTAGGTGGCATAGGGAGCCAGAACCGCCCCCACTTCTCTCTACTGTCTGTCCTCTGGCCTCACTGCCTTCCAGCTAGAGGCACCACTGAGTTCTAGCACATGCACATGCTCAGTCTAACGCACTCTCCCAGGCCACCAGCTCACCCGGGTGCCCTCCCAACTGTCCTAGTTAACTCTGACCCATCCTCCAGAATAACTCTGGCAACCTGGCGCCCAATCTAGTTTGGGGCTTTCTGACACGCTGTCATGGAACAGAGCCTGGCACACAGAAAGTCTTCAATAAATGTTTGCGGCAGAAATGAGTTCATGGCACCATGTTCTCTTCCTTCAGTGTGTGTGTTTCCCCTGTAATCAAGTACGCATTGGGATGCAGTGTATGGCGTCCATCTTATCACTGGCCCTCTAGGCCAGGAGGACTTATCTTTTCATACTGTATTCCCTACACTTAGCACAATGTGGCCTGCAGTAGGTGCTCAATAAATGTTTGAATGGCCAAAAGGATGATGAAGGGTGAGTGAGTCCCTCAGCCAGCAGAGGATTTAGATGTGTGCAGGAGGACACGTCATGCATGCGGCAGCAGGGATGAGAAAGCACTGACCTAGGAGAATGAACTCACTGGGTTTCTGGGGAGACTGTCAGAAAGACAATCCTGCACCCGGAGGCCAAATTCCTTGTGGATTATGCAAAGGCATGTTTTTTAGTGGGTGCCCTGGGGCGGCAGGGAAAGGAGACATTTCGCTGCAGTCTGTAGCTCATGTCAAAGGTAGGCAGGAAGACAGCAGGCTGGCTCAGTGGGAGGACCAGACATCCAGCTTGTCCTGACCAGCTTGTCGGGACCAGACACCCAGAAACCAGTCAGCATTCCCAGTAGCTCCTGACTCACACACAGCTTCTGGGCAGGGGGGCAGAAACAGCCCCTCCAGCCCAGGGTCTGGGGCTCCATGTTGGCAGGGAAGGTGGGGATCCTGGACAGCAGGCTGTAGGAAGCTAAGCAGGATGGTGGAGGCTCGTGGGGCTCTAAGTGAGGTGAGGATGAGGATCCTGGCAGGGGAGGCTGATGTCAGGAACAGGTCCTCCCTGGGTGTTGGGAGGCCTCAGTGGAAGGGATGGAGGACAAGCCCCTTACAGAGCTAGCCTTAGACTTCCACCATCCCCTGGATGGAGCCCCATGCTGGGAACTGGAAGGTTCTGGCTCTTCCCAGTTGTGGGACCTCAGATTTGTCATGGGGACCCCAGAAGGTTAGAGCTGAAAGGACCCATAGGTTCACTGTACAGATGGGAAGATAGGGCCAGAGTGGGTAAGACAATGTCCAGGGTGCCACAGGAGACCAGCAGGTACCTGAACCTGGGGCCAGATTTCCCAGGCCTCCGGGGTCACCCATTTACTATCTTTCAGAGGTGGCTTTAACCTCTCTGAGCCTCAGTGTACTCATCTATAAAATGGGGATAATAACACCTACCTCTGAGGGGTGTCATGAGGATTAAATAGAGATCATCCCTCCATTCAATAAATATTTATTGAGGGCCATGGCAGACTGCTGGTTATCCTCCGCCTGCTGGAAACAGAACCCCAACTTTTAGCTGGGAACACCTAGAACAGAGTACATCCCTCCCATTTCCTTTGCATATATGGTAATGGGACTTGGGAATATAAGTGAAAGTGGTAAATGCTACTCCTGGGAAGCATCCTTACAATGAGGAAGGAGGGTCAGCATCCCTCCCCTTGCTAGCTAGAATTTGGCAGGGACGGCTAGGACAGCCATCATGGACCATGACATTGAAGCCAAGGGTAGATTGTGCAGAAAAACAAAGTAAAAGACACCTGGGTTCTTGATCATCATGGGGGTCCCCCATTCCATAGTCACAGGATGAGCCATTGTTCTCCTTACCTCTGGACCTTGTTTACGTGAGGCAAAAATAAACGTGCACTTCTGTAAGTCATCGCTGCTACGCCAAATCCTAGTTGATACAAGAGCCATGTATGTGCAGGGCCCTGGCCTCTGCACTGGGGATAAAATGGAGAGCCAAACCAGAGGCAGCCTCCGCCCTCCTGAAGCTTCTGGTCGGGTGGAGGCAAGAGACAATTAGAAAAGCATGTGCAGGGGCGCCTGGGTGGCTCAGTCGGTTGAGCGGCTGCCTTCGACTCAGGTCATGATCCTGGGGTCCTGGGATCGAGCCCCACGTCCGGCTCCCTGCTCAGCGGAGAGCCTGCTTCTCCCTCTCCCTCTGCCTACTTGTGCTCTCTATCTCTCTGTCAAATAAATAAATAAAATCTTTAAAAAAAAAAAAGAAAGAAAAGCATGTGCAGAAGGGAAAAATTACAAATATGCCAGGAGGGTGGACAGTCCAGGGACTTGACCTCATCAGGGTGCAGAAGAATCCCGAGGAAGCCCCGTGTGACCAGCGGTCTGACGGATGAGAGGATTTTCCAGGAGGTGGAGGGGTGAAGCCTGGTCCAGGGTAAGGAAATAGCCTGTGGCAGGAGCGACGGTGGCAGAAAGGAAAAGTAGAAGAGGACCAGGAAGCACGAGACAGAGCTGGGACAGCATGGTGGGAGGCGAGGTGGGGGCCAGAGCAATGGGCCACGGCAAGTTCAGTCTTGCTCCTATTGTCCATCCATAGACAATAATGCACAGAAGGTGCCCAGCACAGAGCCGCTCATGGTTAGTGCTTTCTCTGTGGTTCTTGCCATTGTGTGGTTAACAAAAAATCGCATTTGCTGTTTAAAACCACAGATATCGGGCGCCTGGGTGGCTCAGTTGTTAAGCGTCTGCCTTCGGCTCAGGTCATGGTCCCAGGGTCCTGGGATCGAGTCCCACATTGGGCTCCCTGCTCTGCGGGAAGCCTGCTTCTCCCTTTCCCGCTCCCCCTGCTTGTGTTCCTGCTCTCGCTATGTCTCTCTCTGTCAAATAAATAAATAAAATCTTTAAAAAAATAAAAAATAAAACCACAGATATCAGCATGTCCATAACAGCAAAAACATGGACACAACCTAAATGCCCACTGATGGATGAATGGATAAAGAGAATGCAGTAGATAGACACAGCGGGATGTGACTCAGCCATGAGAAAGAAGGAAATCCTGCCCTTTGCAACAACATGGATGGATCTTGAAGACATTACGCTAAGTGAAATAAGTCACACAGAGAAGGACAAATACTGTATGATCTCACTTATATGTGCAATTTGAAAAAAAGAAAGGCCAAACTCATAGGCACAAAGAACAGATTCGTGGTTGCCAAAGGCAGGGGTGGGGGCAGGAGTAACATGGGGGAAGGTCAAAAGGCATTAAAAAGAAAAAAAAATGTTTTCAAACACACCAGGGCTATATCCAACAGAGGGGCTACAACGAAAAAGAAGCTATCACTGTTGGTGAGGTTGTGGGGCAACTGAACTCTCCGACATAAGCAGGCGTGTAAATTGTTACAACCACTAGGGAAGACTGGAAACAGATCCCCTATTCCAGATCCCCTGACCCAGCCGTTCCACTCCCGATAGAAATCCATGTGTGTGGTCACCAAAAGCATGGACCCAAAGGCGTATGCACGATATGTAAATAACAGCCCCAAACTGGAAACCACCCAAATGCCCATTAGGAGTAAAACAGATAAAGTGGGATACAGTCACGTAATGAAACGCCACACAGCAACGAGACCAAAGGTATGCGGCAGCACACGACACGATGAGCCTCACAAAGAGCAGTGAGGTGAAGAGGCCGGACACACAGGACCGCACGCAGTGTGGCCCCACTGATGGGAGGAACAGAGCCAGGCAAAGGCCTTCTATGCCCTTAGAAGTCAGGACAGTGGTTCTCCTTGGGGAAGGAGGTCAGGAGCAGGGTTTCTGAGTACTGGCTGTGCTCTACTTTTTGGCCAGAGAGCTAGTAACAAATGCATCATATTATACACCCATTATAAATTATGGATTCATCAAATGATGCACATATGATATGTGCCCTGTTCACTCTGTATGTCTCGTTTAATACGTATGGTTGAATAAAATGCAGCAGAGCCTCCGGCAGGGAATGGCTCCCACTGAACCGCAGCTGGGCTGTTTGCTGTGCATTTCGAGAGGTCTGGATGGCGAATGGGAGAGGGCCTCGGGAGAGCCCCCCGGCCAGAAGAGTAAGGGAGAACACAGGGAGCTCTCAAACAGCAGGGTGCAGGGCAAGGAAAAGAGGGAAGTGGAGATAGTGCAGGGGAGGAGCAGGGAGACGCCCTGGGAAGGCCCTTGGTTATTTTGCAGGGTTGGCGAAAAATCTGGTGTGCAGTCCACAGTGTGACCTTTTCTCCTGACGCAGCGGATGAGCCCTCACTCGTGAACGTGGGTGAGATTGGCATTTTTTTTAAGAAACTGGACACTGACCAAGGTGCGGAGCTTCTTCAGGGATCCCCAAGGTGCAAATGCAGAAGAAAGAGCCAAGGCCAAAACCAACCGTGAGAAAGTGAGGCCTCTGGGAATCGGCTCAAACCCTGGGAAGAGCTTTGGACTCCTCAGAGCAGAGTGGGGTTCAAGCCTTGTGTGGACCTCAGAGATCAGACGCCCCTCCCCGACAGTAGGTGACACAGCTTTGAGCTGCCTCTCTTGGGTGACAGGGGTTGGAGGTGAGTCACTGGCTGGGAGAGGGCTCGGTTTGGAAAACTTGAAAAGCCCCGGGCCAGGGCAATGGGATATTTTGGTCCTCTCAGGGCTTCTGAGTCACCCACCTGCCACTGGCCAGACCCCCGCCCTTGCCACCAGGGGTGCAGCTTTCCCAGGTGAAGCAGAGGCCCAAGATGGAGCTGCGGTTGGGAGCTCAGGCCCTTGGGCAAACCTGCACTAGGGGTTGAGAAGAACCCAGATCGCAGCAGCAGGCTGCAGCACCCCTGCACTTCTGAGGACCCCTTTAGCAAGAAGGGACCCAGACCGCCCCCTGCATCCCACCCCTAGACAACTGACGGCGGCCTGGTTGGTGTTCGCTTGCCCGATGTGCTTTAGACTTTCTTTCCTTCTGTCTTTTCTCTACTTTTCTTTCTTTCCCTTCTCTTTCTTTTCTTTCTTCTCTCCTTCCTTCTTCTCTCTTTGCCTCTCTCCCCGCTCTGCTTCCTTGTTCCCTCCCACCCTTTCTTTCTTTCTTCAAACTTAAAAATTTTATCAAAATAAATACCAAAAATTACCCAAAAGAATAAGGAAGAAAATAAAAACATCTAAACTCCCACACTTCCTGAGATAATTACCGTTTTACGGGAAATCTTTTTGTTTTGAAAACAGACTTGTTTTAAAGTAAACTCTTTATTTATTTATTTACTTACTTTTTTTTTTGACAGAATACCAAACTATATTTACTGTTTACAGTAGCAAAGGACAACAAATAATGTACAAATTGGTGAATAAACAGAGCCAGCAGACATCCCACCCACGCCCGAACAGCAGAACACAAAGGAAATGCGAACACCTTCAGCAAGATTCCAGGCAAGCAAGAGATGACGGTCATGGTCACGTTCTGTGACTAGAACAAGGCAGCAGTGGGTCCATACACGAAGACAGGAGGAAAACTATCAGTTTAATTGGTACGGATCCTAAAACATCTCACAGAACCGAAATCACGTACTAAAGCGTAAGTCCCATACCTATTTGGAAAGCAGCACAGCCCAAATCCGTGAGGGTGACACGGAGTCACCTTTCCATGAACTCCATGGGTAACACACTTTGAAGCAGGCCTTTCACACAAAAACAAGTGCAAATTCAGCAATACTGAATCTTGCTTTTTTATAGAGACCATAATTACTCAGAGGAGGAGAAATGCGAGGCCACGGCACTATGACCAAGTGAGACATGCAGGGACTGCTTTCATTTCTGTTAAGGGGAAAAGCCTGTTTCTGTGGTCCCAGGTGCCAGGCAGTGGGTGCTGATGCCTAGGGCCACGTTACTGAAGGACCTGCTTATTTTCCTTTTCACCTTTTAAAAAGCATTCCAGTATTTTCCCTTCAACTTTACCATATCCTGAAATGCAATATTTAGCATTTAAAAAACCTATGCTTATACAAAATCATGAAAGTTTGTCTCCCATTCCCAAACTGCCCCCAAAACTTGTCCAACAGAAGCACCCCCACTGTGGTCCCGTGAGCTCTCGACTGGAATAAGCAGTGGGTGGGCGGGGATCAACCCCTGGGGTCAGATCCCCATCTACACTAAAAGTGGACATTCAGACCACAAGTTTGGGGGCAAAGTTAGAGGGGAGAAAAAAACAAAAATGAAAGCAAAAACAAACCCCCAAACCCTCACAACTCATTTCACCCCAACAAAGACAAGTGTGACTGGCCCGCTTCCAGCTGCAGGCTCCCCCCTGGCAGACAGAGTTCTGAGTTGCCCTCGCAAAATGTCACAGAGAAGGAAGTAATTTTGGTGACTGTCCTCGGGTTTTGGCAGGCTCCTTTGGGATGGGTACAGTCACGTGTTCACCCTTTAGCAGATGTAAGAACGCCAACACAGAGGGGACGGACAGTCCCTGTTGAGGTGGTGCCCTTAGAGACAGCCGCTCTCCCTCGAGCCCCCCGCCCGCCCCTGGAACACATCGATGGTGTCTTCGTCCTCCATCTCCAGCTGTGCAGGGGTGTCGGTTTCGTTAACTGGCTGCCCATCAAACCTGAGTCTAATCTGTCTCAAGGACCGGCCCTGCCTCTCCCAGTACGCCTTCCTCAGCTTGCTAGCGGGGTGTGTCTCTTGATTTTGAACTGGACCACGGAGCCGGCCTGCCCGGCCACCCTCAGGGTGATGTGGTCGTTCTCTGTCTTCACACCCTCCTCAGGCTTCTCCTCGGGAGGCGGCGGGGAAGCGGGAACCCCCGGAGCCGGCGAGTCACGCCCGGGGCCCGCCGCTCTCCCGCCGCAGCTCTTACTTATTTAATGCAGGTGCCACACCCAGAGTGGAGCCCAACGTGGGGCTTGAACTCACGACCCTGAGACCAAGACCTGAGCCAAGATCAAGAGTCGGACGCTTAACTGACTGAGCCATCCAGGCGCCCCAAAACTTTTTATTTTAGAATAGATTTGCATTGGCAGAAAATGTGCAGAGAGTACAGACAGCCCCCCCCAAAAAACTCCCCTGTCTTAGTTTGGGTTGCTATAAACAAAAATACCACAGATGGGGTGGCTTAAACAACAAAACTTCACTTCTCACAGTGCTGGGGGCTGGGGAGCCCCAGGTCAAGGGGCCAGCAGATCCAATGACCAGTGACAACCTGCTTCCTGGTTTGCAAATGGCCACCTTCTCCTTGTATCCTCACTCAGCAGAGAGAAGACAGCAGGACAAAGCTGTGTCTCTTCTTATCAGGGCATTCATCCCATTTCCAAGGGCCCTCCCCTCATGACCGACTTACCTTCCAAAGGCCCCGCCTCCTAACACCATCACCTTGGGGGCTAGGACATCAACAAATGAATTTGGGGGCTAGATAGGAACATTCAGTCCCTGACACCTCCACAAGCCATTTCTCCTATTATTATTAACATCTCAGGTATGTGTGATACATTTGTTACAACTAATGAACCAATACTGACACATTATTATTAACCGAAGCCTATACTTTACTCAGATTTCCTTCGTTTTACCTAATGTCCTCAGATTTCCTTCGTTTTACCTAATGTCCTGTTACCGGTCAAGGAGCCCACCTAGGGCGTCACTTGACATTTGGTCTTCACGTCCAAAGGCTCCCCAAGGCCCCTCTATGGCTGTGGCTGTGTCAATTTCTCAAACTTCCCTTGTTTTTGACGACCTTGAAAGTTTTGAAAACTGGTCATATATTTTACACAATGTCTCTCAATTGGGATTTGCTTTATGTTTTCCTCACGATTAGACTGAGGGTATGAGGCAGGGTTGGGCCCCTCTGGAAGAGGTGGCCTCTCGTATGTGGGGGAAATGCCAGGCCTGGCCTTCCCCTTAAGCAGAGGGGCTGGTCTGGCCCCTACAGGCCCTCCTGGCATGAGATTGACTTCCCAGGCCAGCAAAGATGAGGAAAGAGGATGCAGCCAGGCTGGGGGTCCTCCAAGGTAATGTCCACCCCCAGGCTTCCTTCCTAAATGACTCCAGCTCATGGTCTGAAGTTGATTATTAAAAGCTATGACCAGCGTGTTTGCAGCCCTTCAGAGTTTAGTAATAGTCTTTAGACTATTATTCATAACAAAATGGATCACTAGAAGAGCTGCTCCAGGGCCAACCTATTGTTAGTAGCCCTGGAGTAGCCTGGTATCATGCCCATTTCACAGATGGGCAACAGCTTCACTGAGGTTAAATGACCTGCCCAGTCACAAGGCTGAGAAGTGAGAAAACAGAGAGGTAAAACCAGATCTGTCCTAACTGCGTTCCAGTGTTCCTCTCTTACCCTGCCATCCGCCTGCACTGATTTACAACCCTGCTCTCACTTACACAGGTGAAGAAACCAAGGCGCATGGAGGAGAGGCGCCTCGGCGCTCAGAGGCCCAGCCGGTCATCACCCGGCAGAACTTGGACCTAAGCCCAGGTGTCCTGATCTGCCCAGGGCCAGCGGGGAGCAGGGCTGGTATTGGGGCCCTGGGGTGCGGCCTGAGGAGCACTTCACAAGCAGCCCAGCCAGGTGGCATTTCAGAGGGAGGGTGTGTGTGGGCAGAGTCTTGCCCAGGTTCTGGGGCCCCGTGGGGTTGGCGTCCCGTGCAGGGTTGCCCCCAGACCTCTGCAGGAGTACAGGGGTCAGAAAGGACTTCCAGGATGGCCACTCGCTGGATGCTAGACAGCCCGGAGGCTCCAGTCCTCGGGGGTTCCTCGACGCAGCCCCAAGCCTGGCCTAAGGCAGTTGCTCAAAGGACAGAGAAGGAAGGAATACGTCAGTCCAGAGCAACACCCCATCCCCGGGGCTGAAATGCCATCTGTACTGGCCCTGGGGTGCCACCAATCTGGCCTTTCTCCCAGAGATGGGACACTCACTTCCCACTCCCGGAGCACCTCCCTTCAGCTTTTGGACTCTCCTATCTCTTAACATACAAGTTTCCCTTCAACGGAACAAAAACCTCCTCCTTTTGGCAGCAGTTCAACTTTCTGGGCCACACAGAACAGAAGGACTTTCTTCACTTCTCTTAATATTCAACGGGGTGACCCCACTGCACCCCAAACGGCCTCCACTTCATCTCCAGCCCCACTTCCCCCGGGGCCCTGCCCTTCCCCTGCCCTCCCACCCCCTTCCCCGTCCTGTTCCGCCTGTGATGGGTTGAATTGTGTCTCCCCAAATCCATATGTTGACGTCCTAACCCCCAGTACCTCAGAATGTGACCTTGTTTGGAAACAGGGCCAACACAGATGTAACAAGGCAGTAGGGTGGGTCCTAATCTAGTATGGCTGGTGTCCTTAGCAAAAGGGGAAATTTGGACACAGACGTAGATGTGCACAGAGGGAAGACGATGTGAAGACACAGGAGAAGATGACCATCTGTGAACCAAGGAGAGAGGCTTGATCCTTCCTCCCAGACTTCAGAAGGAACCAACCCTGCCAACAGCTTGACCTTGGACTTCCAGCCTCCAGAACCCTGAGACAATATATTTCTGTCATGTAAGCTGCCCAGTCTCTGGGCCTTTGTTACCGCAGCCCTAGCAAATGAATATGCCCCCCGGCCCCTTTTCATTCATTCAAAAATACTGAGCCCCTGACCTGTGCTAGGGATAAAGCAGTGAAGATTCACAGAAGTCTTCATGGGGCGTACACCCTGGTGGAGGGAAAAGACCAGCGGATAATGAATACCTGAAGATAGGAGAATTCTACACTGTGGTAAGAGCTGAGACAGAAACAGACATGGGCTCCTTTGACTCTTCAGCTATTCTCTGCTCCCATCAGCCTTTTCCCTTCTTCCTAGAGAAGGACTCAGGCCTCTGTCCTAAGAAGGTCTTTGCTCAACCTTGCTGTACTCCCCCACCTGTCCACCTGTCCTCCATTCTGTTGCTGGAGAAAACTTTGAAAGGGTACCCTCCACCCCTGCCCCCCTCAACTCTCCTGCACCCCTAACCTCAGAGACTAGCAGCGACCTCCAAGAGCCCCCCAAACCACTCTTCAGCCACCCCTATGTCCCTGCCAACCTCCACCTTCCCACAGTCTCTGCTGCCTTCCTGGACTCATGTCCCCTCTCGACTGCCAGGACCCTGCCCTTTCCCCTCCTCTTCTCCATTGCCACCTTCTTCCTCTGCTCCCACTCCTTTAACGTTTCATTGGGAAGAATTTCAATCCTACAGAATAGTTGCAAGAACAGGACAATAAATACCCCTGTATCTTTCATCCAAATTCACCAGTTGTTAACATTTTGCCACTTTGCTTTATCTCTATGTGTATATACCTGGTAGGATTAGCTGCTGAACCGTTGGACAGGAAGTTGGAGCCATCATGACCCATTGTCCTGAAATATTTCAGCTGACTCTCCTAAGAGCAGAGCACTCTCTTACGTGACTACAGTTTAAATAGTAAGGAAATTTTACATTGATACACTACCATTACTATGATGTAAAATACAGTCCATACTCAAATCCCATCAATTACCCTAATTAATGTCCTTTGAAGCATTTTTTTTTTCCCGATCCAAGAGCCAACCTGGAATCTCGCACTGCACTGAGTCGTCATACCCTCCACCTCAGAAAGCCACCGTTTCCAAGCCTGCCTGCCCTTGGGTCATCACCTCTCTGTGGCTGGCTCAGGGTTGGCATCTACACCACCATTTCCAGCCTCTTTTGGTTGTTTCCTCCTCCCTGCACTGCCAGCTTCTCTGGAGCAGGGATTCTAGTCCATCTCTTTATCCTCTGTGCCAGGCCCAGTGCACAGTGAGTGCGCCATGGAAGCGTGGGGAAAACCCTCCACCGCAGTCAGCTAGACCTGACTTAAACTGTGGCTCCACCAGCCTCTGCTGCTGGGACCTCCTCAGGTTCTTTCACAGTTGCTGTGAGCAGATAATACAACCTACCTTGCAGGGCTACTGTGAGAATCTCCTTAGGTACTGTCTGGCACACAGCCTGCCTGGAAGGAGGAAGGGAGCAGGGCAGAGGAAGGACTGATTGTCTGTGATGTCCAGTAGAGCTCAAAATGGAGGAGGGCAATGGGGCACCGACCCTGGGCTCCTGGACTCTCCCCGCTCCCTGGCTCTAAGCAGTCTGACCCTCCCTGGCTTGGTGAAGAGGGAGACTCATGTGAAGGAAAGCACCTTTAATACATGAAAAATCAAGCTGGTCTGGAGCTGGCTCCCAAGATGGAGAGGCAGGATTCAAGCACCTTGGCAAGAGATCCAGCCCATCATCTTGACCAGACACTTCATGAATATGATAACCTGGCAGTAAATTAGCCCAGCTAGAGAACATCCCCTACCTCCCCACAGAAGAAATGATCGGGGATCCCATCAGCCTAGGGCCTCTCCAAAACCTCCATCAGGGCTGCGATGGGGGTCTGACGCTTCCCGCAGTAGGAAGCACCGGCTGCCCCAGGAACACATTTGTTAATATCAGATTCCAGAGCAATGGATCCAATTTAGCTGCGGAGCATTGACAGCAAGGCCTGGCCACCAGCCAGCACCCCTCGGGAGGCTCCGAGCCTGCCATTCCGTTGTCCACGGAGATAGAGTTGCTAAGGACTCACTGTGCGCATCCAGCCCCCTTGTGCCTTCCAAGCAGCTGGGGAGGGAGAGGAAGTGACCAGCGTTCACTGGTAACACAACCTTTGTTCCCTGCAGACTGGTCTCTCTGCCCACTTCTCCAAAACAGATTGCCACGGGCGCCTGGTGGCAGGAAGTTGAAGGCTCTCTGTCTGCAGAAGGAGTAACATTTCTGCCTAATGCTAAGGGACACACATACACTCATGCTCCCCACAAACACACACACACACGGACTAACATTTCCGCCTAATGCTAAGGGACACACATACACTCATGCTCCCCCCAAACACACACACACACGGACTAACATTTCCGCCTAATGCTAAGGGACACACATACACTCATGCTCCCCCCAAACACACACACACACACACACACACAAACACACGTGTGCATGCACACCATGCTACTCTCTGGCACTGGACTTCCATCATGCTCTCCGCTTGGAAATCACAGGCTCTCAGAGCAGGCAGAGTATCTAGTCCAACCCTCATTGTCCAGAGAGGGGCAGGGACTTGGCAAAGAGGTCAACCAGCAAAGCAGCTTTCTGACCCCAGTGCATTCCACTGCAAATCAGTAATATGTATTAATGATAATAGTAACCTTATGTTTACTGGGTGCCTAATTTAAACCAGATTCTTTTGATGGGTATTTGAAATACAGTTGTCCTTTTAAATTAATGGTCAAAATAACTCGAGGCTTGGCAAGGTTAAGTACTTTGCCCAAAGCCACATATTTAATACATGACAAAGCTGGGAATCAAACTCAGGTCAACCTGGTATCAAATGAGAGGATTTCCTCCACCGCAGGTGGCTGCCTGAAATTCCACAACTCAGTCCTCCCAGGCCCTGTCATTAAAATGTAGATGGCCCTGTCAGGTCCTGCCTTAATGCTGCAGCCGACAAGTGAGGGGAGCAAGAGAGGAGGACGCCAGAAGGGGCTGTGGGGCCTCCCACAAGAAGGTGAAAGGGTGTGAGGGATGCATTCTCCAGCCGTCTCAATTTGTCAGCCTCCAAGATGGAGCTGGAGGTTGAGGCCCCCTGAAAAATCCCTTCCTGGGAAGAGCCCCCTTTTCTGTGGGAGGACAGTTTTCTGGGTAGGGGGCAGGGAAGCAGGGCTCGGGCACCGTATGTGCAGCACATAGATGAAATCCTCCTGGCGATGGTTTCGTCATTTATATTGAGAGCTTTCCAAATGTGCTTACTTTCTGACGCAGCCTTACTGTGCAAATGTCTGTCCTGAGCTACCGTCTTTGCCTGATACTCATTTCCCTCATTTTGAGAACTATGACCCCAGTCCGACCCCGCAACAATCAGTCCACCTCTTCCACGTGGGGTGGACATGCCGCTGGGTCGTGGCCAGTCCGATTCCTCCCATCCAGCCACAGTGATTTGTGTGGGGATGAGCACATGAATCAAACCAGGCCAATGGGATTCAACTCAGACTTTTGTTGGAACTATTGACAAAGAGAACTCTTTTTCTGGATACTATGAAGCTATAAGAAGGTGAGCCTATTGGCAGCCATCCTGCCCCCCCAGCTCCTGCCCCCTCTTCCTCATGATGGGGGATGGTGTGTGAAGTGGGAGCCGAAGTTCTGCTGCCCCTCAACCACATCATCTGAAATTCCACCACGATTGTTCCTTTGGCTCATGTAGGCCTTCCAGACTCACAACGGCAATGCCTTTGGGATGCGTTGTATGGGTTAACAACAAAATCAATCCACATCCTCACCTTTCAGTCCATTTACTGTGGGGCTTCGTGAAAATAACATTGAGGCAGGAGCTAAGAATCCAGTGAGGTTGTCAAGATCAGGCACCGATGGACAGCATCCAAGTGCTTCTGTCCATCCCTGTAAGTCTTTGAGCATTTGAAAAAATTCCTGTGGGTGGGTGGGGTAGTGAAGGCACCTGTGGGTTAGGACGCTTGCAGAAAGTAAAGAGAACATGTGAGTTGGTGGTTTAGAAAAAGCAGGTTGAATGAGAGAAGACCTTGCTGGGCCTAAAGAATTAAAAATGCACAGATTGACTCAAGGGAGTCTTTGACTGTTGGAAGCCAGAGGTTTTTGTTCCTTACTCTAAGCAAGAAGTAGTTTGTGCAACACAACAGGACACAACAAAGAACATTTTGGGGGTTAGTCAACCCCCAAAAGTAGCCAGGAGAAGTTAACTGCCCTTTTGATTCCATTCGTTTTAGATTCTGCTAATGAATCTGGTGGCAGTCACAGGGAGACTGAAGCTGACGTGCGGGCTGAGGGATACAGGTTCCCACCACCTGCATGTTCACCCTCAGCCATCAGCTGTGCAACCAGGTGCCAAAGTCAAAGGGCAACTAATGAAAACAGGTCTTCTAAGCCAGAGTGGCATCTTACAAGAAGTTGGGGCTGTAAGTTCATTAGGGATCTGTTGGTTAAAAGTCTGGGATTACAGGCCTTGTGTAGTCTTTTGCAGGGCAAAGTGAGCCTTCCCCAGAAAAATAAATTGCCCACCTGGGGGCATAACCTTCTGCTTTGGTATCTCCAGAGTTCTGATTTTAATGACCACATACATGGGTCCCACTGGCTTGGAGCTGAGATCTGGACTGATGGGACAGGTTATTGTTATCAAACATATTTCCTTCTTATTCTTGTTGAAAAGCTCTCAAAGGGACTGGGAGTTTATTTTGAGTTAGGATACTCCTCACTTTTTCTCTCTCACGAAAAACATTGCGCTAGTCACGGGCCTGAAGAATTGTAAACGTGTGATTTTAGTTAAGAAGGTGCTTTTTATTTTTCTTAGAGGCTTTCTGACTTCGAAGCTAGGTCTCAGTATCTGACACCACATTGGCAGAGACCAGCAGGAAAGGAAGGGGATTTAAATTGGCAACATGCCTGGAAATGAGAGAGAGAAAAAGTTCTACCTCCCTAGAGCTGGTAGCTTAGCCAAGGCCACAAAGAAAGAAATATTCTTGTGTCACTTTTTTTTCCCTTTAAGTTTTCTTTAAAAATTCACTGAAGTAATACAAAAGTTTTTAAGAAAATCAAGGGTTACAGAAGGTCAAATAATGAAAAGCAATCATTTCTTGTTCCTACTGCTGCTCCTAAGAAGGAATCACTTTCAGCTCTGACTTTTGGTGGATCCTTCTCTATCTCTAATTCTCGGTGTACAAAGCTGTTTCTGTTGTTGTTTTGTTTTTTATTGAGGCATAATTCAATGGAACAAAATTCGTCCTTTTAAAGACTGCAACTCAGTGGTTTTTTGTATATTCATAAAGTTGTGTGACCATCACCACTATCTAGTTCGAGAACATCGTCATCACCCCAAAAGGAAACCCCGAACTCATTGGCCGTTGTTCTCCATTACTCCCCTTCCAGACTCTTGGCAACTCATCTACTTTATGCTTCTGTGGATTTGCCCATTCTGGACATTTCATATAAATGGACCCACACAATATGTGACTTTTTGTTATCTGGCTTCTTTCACTTAGTAAAGTGTTTTTAAGATACATCCATGTTGTGGGGCACCTGGGTGGCTCAGTCGTTAAGCGTCTGCCTTCAGCTCAGGTCACCATCCCAGGGTCCTGGGATTGAGCCCCACATCGGGCTCCCTGCTCCGCGGGAAGCCTGCTTCTCCCTCTCCCACTCCCCCTGCTTGTGTCCCTCTCTCGCTGTGTCTCTCTCTGTCAAATAAATAAAATCTTTAAAAAAAAAAAGATACATCCATGTTGTAATACGAACAGGCACTTTATTCCCATTTATGGCTGCATAATATTCCACGGTGTGGATATACCACATTTTGTTTATTCATTCATCAGTTGATGAACATTCGGTTTGTTTCCTCTTTTGAGCTATTATGAATAATGCTGCAGTGAACATTCATGCGCAAGTGTTTGTTTGAACATCTGTTTTCAATTCTTTGGGGCATGTATAACTGGTTTTGATTTATCCCTTTAGCATTCCTGTTATGAGAAATGAGGATTTTAACTTGTTCATACTGCCCTCTCTCTTCCCTGCCCCATCCCACTGATATATTTTTACTTCCTCTCTTCATTGCATTTATAATCACAGCAGCTGTGATTGCTTTCCACTCGAGTAACAGAAACCTTACTACAGTGGCTTAAACACATGCAGATATTTTTCTCACTTCTCAAGTCTAGCTTATTGTTAGTTCAGCCACCAGAAACTGCCAGCAACAGTCCAGGCTCTCTTTATCTTTCCTCTCTGCTATCCTTAACAAACCAGTTTTATATTTATGTTTGTCTCCTTTACAAAATAGCTGCTGCAGCTCCAGACATCACATCTGCATGTGATCTCTTGCATACAAGAGAGGAAGAAGCAAATGGGCAAGAAACTGAAGGTATGTTGGTTATCTTTTATCAAAAAAGCATAGCTTTCTTAGAATTCCTCCCACCAACAAACTTCTACTTCAATCTCGTTAGCCAGAACTAAGTCACAAGGCCACACCTAGCTGTCAGGGAGCTGGAGAAACCTACAAGACAAGGACTGACATCATTGGCTTAGATTGGTGGTTCTCAACCTTGGGTATATGTTAGAATCTTCTAGGGATATTTGAAAATGTACTGTTGTGTATATGGTCTTACCCTAGTCCAAATGGTTCTCAACCAGGGGTGGTTTTGTCCCCCATGGGACATTTGGCAATATCTGGGGACATGTTTTATTGTTGAGAAAGGGGATGGGATGTTCCTGGCATCCAATGGTTAGAGGCCAGGATATTGCCAAACATCCTACAATGCACTAAACAGCCCCCACAACAAAGACTTATCCAGTCCAAACTGTAAATAGTGTCAAGACTGAGAAACTGTGCCCTAGACCCATGAAATTATAATCTCCTCCAGGTAGTTCCAATATGCAACCAGTGTTGAGAATCACTGGTTTCATGAATGATCCATTGCCTGTGGTTGGGCACATTGATACCCTGAACAACACTGGGGTGCTCTCAATAGGACATAGAGTGAAGTGGATATTGGTTAGGTAGTATGTCTGCTCCAGTAACTGTCATATATTGACACTTTACTTCTAATTCAGTATCTTTTGGCTCTCTTTTTATGAGATGAAATTAGTCCCCTCACTTTGAATTCTTTTTCTCCCTTCTGCCTTTGAACTTCTATAATTTGAACTTTTACATTGACAAAGTTAATAACATTTATTTTCTGTCTCATAACCAAAGTTATATCTGTATGTTGTATAACTATATATCCTAAAAGTTGAAATTTAATAAACAGGATTTATATTTTGATGATATAAATATTTACTGCAAAGCCAAGAAATGGTTTTTAATTACATTTTTTTCTTTGTCAGCTTTTTGTTTTTCCTGGAGTTTATAATTTCATTTTTTCCCTTGTACTATTTGACTTAGGTCATTTTATTTGTTTATTTTTAAGATTTTATTTATTTATTTGACAGAGAGAGACATAGCAAGAGAGGGAACACAAGCAGGAGGAGTGGGAGAGGGAGAAGCAGGCTTCCCACGGAGCAGGGAGCCCGATGCGGGACTCAATCCCAAGACCCTGAGATCATGACCTTAACGAGCTGAAGGCAGACGCTTAACGACTGAGCCACCCAGGCACCCCAACTTAGGTCATTTTAAAGAGTTGTTCATATAACCCCATTTCTATGTGGTATAAAAGAATGAACAAGGAAGAGATAAGCACTAAAACTGACGAAGTTCCTTTAGAACTGGAAGCTTTCACAATCACCTACTTCCAGTTAGATAAAAAAGTAACTGAGGAATCTAATTAAGGTAAAGTTGGGAATACAGAATTGAGTGCTAATATTACTATCCTATGTACCTAATGTTCAATAAATATTTGGTGAATATTGTTAAATATCTGCACCTGTTTGAGAAGTCTTATTGGATGCTTCTAATTTAAATAAGAAAAATATTTCTTCTAATTTAAATAAGAAAAATATTTCATTGATGTGTTTGTCAAGTACATATGATTTTATATATCATGCAATGGTGATGTAAGGATTCAGCAATAGATTAACTAGCCATGTAACAATTGTAGACATTTTTACCTGCAATGGATATTTCTCATTACTGATTGCTCTACAGACAAAGAACTTTAATGTGA
The DNA here is from genome assembly GCF_004348235.1 of Phoca vitulina. Taxonomy (NCBI): domain Eukaryota; kingdom Metazoa; phylum Chordata; class Mammalia; order Carnivora; family Phocidae; genus Phoca; species Phoca vitulina. The sequence goes on along the minus strand of NW_022589733.1, from coordinate 2,251,867 downwards.
ACCTACATTCAGACTTCCTGTGACCAAGAAGCAAGTTCCCTACTGTTTGTACGTCTGTAACAGCAACATGCTGTGACCTTCAGCTGCTGAACACTTATCCTGATTGCAATTCCACATGTGAATCCCTTCTAGACCTCAGTAGTAATTTAAATAACTTTTATGATATGCTTCCTAGATCTCTACACAGCAGTGTAGATGAATACTTGGATTCCCAGAAGCTGTGTAATTCAACCTATCCTATAGGTAGCACAATATCATATTTCCACAGACTATTTTTGCATTTAGTGTTGTTGTATTTTCTGTTACTCTTGCTTGGCTAATTTTTATTAGGGTAAAATTTATATACAGTGAAACACACAGATGTTAAGAACAATTCAAGGAGTTTTGACAAATGCATACACCTGTGTTAACAAGCACCTTAATTGGTTAATTTTCTCCGGGGAATTTAGGGTAACTATTAATTTGAGATAATGCCTGAAGATATCTGAAAAATATTTTTTTTGCTTTCTAAAAAAGTTTTTTTATTGTAGTAGAATACACATATAATAAAGTTTACTGTCAGTGACATTTAGTACATTTGCAGTGTTGTGTGGCCATCACGTCCATCTAGGTCTAGAACATTTTCATCACCCCAAAGGAAACTCTGTACCATTAAATGGCCACTTCCTATTCTCCCTTCTCCCTAGCCCCCTGGCAACCACTAATCTGCTTTCTGTCTCTGTAGATTTGCCTATTCTGGACATTTCATGTCAATTAAATCACACAGTATGTGGCTTTTTGTGTCTGGCCTTTTTTTTTTTTCCTTAGCATAATGTTTTCAAGGTTCACCCATTTTGTAACATGCACTTCATTTCTGTTTATACCTGAATAATATTCCATTGTATGGACATACCACAAGGTGTTTCTCCATCCATCTGTTAATGGACATTTGGGCTATTTCCACCTTTTGGCTATTGTGAATAGTGCTGTATGAACATTCATGCACAAGTTTTGTTTGAACATTTGTTTTTGGTTCCAAAAAAAAAGGCATTATTTTATTTGTCACCTAAGTAATCCAAATCTGATAAGTTATCTTCAAGATAAGAGCTGCGTTGGGACCTGCTATTTTGTTCCCTCGCTCCCTGTTACTTCTAAAACAAGAGAAAATAAAGTAAGAAGAGCAAGTCAGTGGTGAAACTGCCAAAGAAGAAAAAGTCAACAGTAATCATGCTGCTTGGCATCATTTTTGACGACACCCTTGGCCAGTGCACAGGAACATGAAAACCACAGAAATGGAGAATAGAAATGAGATACTGGTGTGTTTTGAGTTATCAAAATCACAAGCTTTTCTAACATATTGTGTGAAAGGCTTTGATTCCTGTCTACGTCCAAAGAAGATTGTCATTTGAACCACAATGGCTTCTTAGTGGCTCGTTGCAAACCAGGTTGAAGTGTGTCAAAATGGTAAAAGTGATAATTATCCAACAAGCAGTTCAGGCATTGGCTAAGCCCGCATGGCCACGTGCAGACCTTAGCAAGGAGGGACAGAATGAGTTACAATGAAAATTTGATGGACCCTGTCCACAGGGATCCCCCCACCCCTGGAATCCAAGCAATTCTAAAACTCTGAGAAAGTGTAATGTCCCTGTTTGGCCAGTACAAACAGGACCTGGGACCTGGGGATTAGTTGAAGAGCAAGCAAGAGCATCTCAGCCCAGTGTTCCTGAGGTTGAAAGGCCTGGGAATATGGTTGCCGAGGCAGCGAGGAATTTTTTTCTGTTCCTGAGCACTCAGCTCACCAGAGACAGTCGTCTTCACCTGTGTGTGACTGCTTAGGGGTGGATGGATCCCTTTACACTCTGCTACTAGCTGTGTGATCTTGGACAACTTATTTAATACCCCTCAGCTTTAGTTTCCTCAACTGTAAAATGGTGTTAATAAAAGGGCCGACCAGGGCGCCTGGGTGGCTCAGTCGGTTAAGCGACTGCCTTCAGCTCAGGTCATGATCCCAGGGTCCTGGGATCGAGTCCCACATCAGGCTCCCCCTTCTCTGCGGGGAGCCTACTTCTCCCTCTGCCTCTGCCTGCCACTCCCCCTGCTTGTGCTCTCTCTCTCTCTCTGTCAAATAAATAAATAAAATCTTTAAAAAAAATAAAAATAAAAAATAAATAAATAAAAAATAAATAAATGAAAGGGCCGACCACTTCAGGTTAATGAGAGAATTGGGTTACTCTGCAGAAAACACTTAGCAGAGTATCAGGCATACCATCAGTGACAGGTTTGCTGACAGAGTGAGGAGAGGACAGCGGGACTACAGATGAGGTATTTGCTCCCCGGGCTCCCTGAGCCACCCCCCAGGGCCCACAAATGGGGAGAGGTGGTGAGAAGGAACGGTGTAGCCAGATCCCCAGATATCAGGGAGCACTACCAAGAGAAGCCAGTCTCTGCGCTCAGCTGCTAGCCGTACACCTACGGCCTGTCCTGGAAAGACTCTCTAGTTCAGCCCGGGTAAGCGTTCCGGCTAATTAAATGCCTGGGGATTGTTGGGGAGCCTGGCTGGCTCAGTCCGTAGAGCAGGTGACTCTTGATTTCAGGGTCGTGAGTTTGAGCCCTGTGTTGGGGGTAGAGATAAATTTTTTTAAAGATTTTATTTATTTATTGTACAGAGAGAGAGAGAGCATGCACACCTGCAAGTGGGGAGAGGGGCAGAGGGAGAGGGAAAGAAAATCTTCAAGCAGATTCCAAGCTGAGCACGGAGCCTGACGCGAGGCTCAATCCCAGGACCCCGATATCCTGACCTGAGCCGAAATCAGGAGTTTGACACTTAACCAACTGAGCCACCCAGGCACCCTGAGATAATTTTTTTTAAAGATTTTATTTATTTATTTGAGAGAGAGAGAATGAGAGAGAGCACATGAGAGGGGGGGAGGGGCAGAGGGAGAAGCAGACTCCCTGCCGAGCAGGGAGCCCGATGCGGGACTCGATTCTGGGACTCCAGGATCATGACCTGAGCCGAAGGCAGTCGCTTAACCAACTAAGCCACCCAGGCACCCTAAGATCATTTTTTTTTAAGATTTATTTATTTCAGGGGACGCCTGGGTGGCTCAGTCGGTTAAGCATCTGCCTTCGGCTCAGGTCATGATCTCAGAGTCCTGGGATCGAGTCTCACATCGGGCTACCTGCTCAGCGAGGAGCCTGCTTCTCCCTCTGCCTGCCACTCCCCCTGCTTGTGCTTCCTCTCTCTCTCCCTACTAAATAAATAAAATCTTTAAAAAAAAAAAAAAAGATTTATTTATTTCAGAGAGAGAGAGAGAGAGCTTGCATGTGCCAGGGGGAGAGCCAGAGGGAGAGAGAATCTTAAGCAGACTCTGTGCTGAGCACAGAGCCCGACACCGGGCTCCATCTCACAAACATGAAATCATGACCTGAGCTGAAACCAAGAGCCAGATGCTTAACCAACCGAACCGCCCAGGAACCCCTAGAGATAATTTTTTTAATGCTTTTTGATTGTATAATTCTGCAGGTAAGTTTAAATATACAAAAATTTGTCTTACACACTCGTTCACTCAACAACTATTTATTGATTACCTACTCTGTGCCAGCCGTTGTTCTAGAACCGGGAACACAGCAACAACAAGACACACCAGCATTTATGCTCTCGTGAGCATACATTCCGGAGGCGCTGTGCCACGCCATGCCTGTGTTCTTAACTTCCTGTCACTGAACCTCTCTAGCTCTCAGTTTTCTAATCTGTAAAAGGAGTATGAGAATAAAAAGAGCTATGTCATAAAGTCGTCATGAGTTTTTGGTTTTTGTTTGTCTTTAAAGAGGTGTACATGACACTGTATTAGTTTCAGGGGCACAACATAATGATTTGATATTTGTATAGATTATAAAATGATCACCATAATACATCTAGTTAACATCATCACCATAGGTAGTTACAAATCTTTTTTCTTGTGGTAAGGACTTTTAAGATCTACTCTCTTAGCAATTTTCAAATATGCAATACAACATTACTAGCTATGGTCACCATGCCCTACATTACATCCCCATGGCTTATTTATTTTATAACTGGAACTTTGTATCTTTTGACCCCTTCTCCCATTGTGCCCACCACCCCCACCTCTGCCTCTGGCAACCACCACTCTGTCCCCTGTGTCTATGAGTGTGGAGTTTTTGTTGTTGTTGTTGTTATTGTTATGTTTTAGATTCCACATCTAAGTGAGATCATAAAGTATTTCTCTTCCTCTGTCTGACTTATTACATTTAGCATCATGCTCTCAAGGTCCATTCATGTTGTTGCAAATGGCAAGATTTCCTTCTTCCTCATGGCTAAGTTATATATATATATATATATATATATATATATATATATATATTATATATATATATATATATACACACATATATATACATATGCCGCAATTTCTTTATCCATTTATCCATCGATGGACACTTAAGTTATTTCCATATCTTGGCTATTATAAATAATGCTGCAATAAACATAGGGGTGCATTTATCTTTTTGAATTGTTTTCATTTTCTTTAGATAAATACCCTGAAGTGGAATTGCAGGATCATATGGCAATTCTGTTTTTTAATTTTTTTTTTTAGGAGGGGGTGGCAGAGGGAGAGGGAGAGAGAGAGAATCTTAAGCAGGCTCCATGCCCAGCATGGAGCCCCATATGGGGTTTGATCTCACAACCCTGAGATTGTGTTCTGAGCCAAAATCAAGAGTTGAATGCGTAAGTGCCTGAGCCACCGAGGCGCCCCTATTTTTAAAGGAACCTTCATATGTTTTCCATAATGCACTGATTTACATTTCCGCCACCAGTGCACAAGGGTTTCCTTTTTTCCATATCCTTGCCAACACTTTATTTATTGTCTTTTTGATAATCATCATTCCAATGGTAATGAGGTGATATGTCATTGTGGTTTTAATTTGCATTTTCTTGATGATGAGTGATGTCGAGCATCTTTCATGTATCCATTGGCCACCTGTATGTCTTCCTTGGAAAAATGTCTTTCTTAGCTCCTCCATCCATTTTTTATTTAATTGGACTGTTTATTTTTCTTAATGCATTAATATAAACACTTAGAACAGGGCAAAACACAGAATATGCACTGTGTATGTGATAGCTATTATTATTTGGGAGAAGTTTGAATGAGAAGCACGTTTGGGGAGAAGATAAGGAGTTTCTTTTGGATGCACGTTAACTCTGAGATGTCTGTTAAACACTCAAAGGAAGATCATTGATCAGGAGCTCAGATACATAAGTCTGGAGGTCAAAGGACAGGTCTGAGTTGGAAATGTAAATGTGGGGGTAACTGCTTATGGTTAGTATTTAGAGTCATGAAACTAATTGTATCACCAAGGGAGTAGAGGTGGAGAAGAGAAACATCCCGAGGACTGAGCCCTGGGGCACCCCAACATTTAGGAGTTGTGATCTGAGCAGGAATAAGCAGGAGACTGGGCAGGGGGGCACCAGAGTGGTAGGAGGACAGCTTGGAAAGTATAAAGTCTAGGAAACCCAGTGAAGAAAGCTTTGCAAAACAAAGGGAAGGTTAATGGTCTAATGCTCCTAATGGGTCAAGTGAAATGTGGACTGAGAGGTGGTCCTTGAATGTAGCCACAGGAAGGTCATTTGCAGCAGTCCTGGAGGTGGCAGAGGCAAATATCACTTTGGAGTATGTTTCAAGGAGAATGGGAAGACATGAATTCCATGAAGTACAGGCATCACGTTTAGAGATATGTCTGTAAAGGAGAAGAAGAAATGAGAGAGACTATGATGTAAAGGACATTTTCTTGTTTGTCTTTATATTTGTAAGATGGGCTTTATTTCATTCAGCATATTCACAGTGAGGTACACATATATTCGAAGTATTCCTTTATGGGACATTTGGATAAAGTAGTCTAATCAATGAACCGGGTAGAACTCTAGGGGAAATTGTAAGTGTTCTAGGTCATACTGCTCCACGAGGTTGGAAACCACTTCCTGTATACTGAGTCAAGTTAACTCAAGGGCCTAATAATACAGGTTATGGGTATCTAATAGCTGATGTTATGGAAGCGTTGGTAAGCCTTGTAACTGAACACATATGTGTAGTCTGGAGTGATACAGAATGGAATAGGTTGTATCTGAAGGAAAAGAAGAATGCTGGTAACTCAGAAGGAAGAGGTATAAATTGAACAATTCTTGTATAGAGTATGCTGGGAAAGGGCTTCAGTGAAGCTCCTGGACTGTCAATAAAACAAACCTGAGTGGTCTCTCTGGGGTCCCCCAATGAGAGCTGTAAACATAACATGATGGGCATCCCCACACCCCAGAGTTCAGGCCTTTGATGCCATCTTTCACCAAAAGGACCCAGAGCTTCTCTGACATGGTCAAGGGGCCGAAAGACTTGGAGTTAAGAGAGCAACAAAAGCCTGAGACATCTAGTGGAGAAGAAGCCAGGATGCTTTCCAAGACTAGAGGGCACTGTGGAGCGAGGGTAGGAGGCCAGTCTGTGGGGAGGACTCCCATTTGGAAGGGCAGCCAAGGAATGAGTTGAGAAGGAAAATCCATCTCAGCCTTTCTGAAGAAGCTGAATCTGTGAAAACTCTTAAGTCCTGAAAAGGGAATGTTAACATGATCGTTATGATGCTCATGTGAATTTTCAGTGTTGTTTTCTAGAGAAAATGCTACATATTGATTAAACCAAAGTATGAAAGTTTCCTATTAAGATTTTGTTCAACAAGCAAAATGACAAGCTAATTTATTTTGCCCTATCTCTTAGGCAGTTTGCACTGTTATAACAAGAATACCATAGAGTGGTGGCTTATAAACAATAGACATTTATTTCTCACAGTTCTGGAAGCTGAGAGTCTGAGATCAAGGTGCCAGCAGATTCAACGTCTGGTGAGGTCCACTTCCCAGTTCAAGGTCATTCTTCTCGCTCTGTGCTCACATGGCAGGAGGGGGGTGAGCGGGATCTCTGGGGTCCTTTTTTCAAGGGCACTAATCCCGTTCATGAGGGTTCTACCCTCCTGACCTAATGACCTCCCAAAGGCCTCACTTCCTGATACTATCACACTGGGATCAGGTTTCATTGTATGAATTTTGGGGAGATACAAAACACCCTACAAGCCTTTGGATCTGTTCAAGTGGTTTGATTAGATACTTGGAATTTCCAAATCTTCTGTCTCTTCCCGGTAGTTTTGATTGGCATGTAGCATTGGTCAATGTGTTAAACAAAAGGTGTTGATGATAGCCTGCAAGAACTGTTTTAAACTCTTAAGGTATACACAAGCTTGCCACTGGCCAGTATAACTAGCCAGGATGACATGTCTGCCTGCCTCTATCATGAGGAAGATAGGTCTTGTTCTTAGGCTAAAGAAATATTGGGGAAATGTTTTCAACAGAGATCAAGGACAGAGATGCGTCGTTCCCCTGAAGCACTTGTGTTTTTTATTTGAAACTTTCATTTTTATCACCTACCCCCTGTGGCCGCTTCTGGTCTCAAGCAAGTTAAAGAAGCTAAGAAGGAAGCTATTCTTCCTACTGTCTGAATCCCACCAAAATCGATTGCTATCCACTTCATGCTCACTGTAATTAGAGGGATAATTCCTATCACATTTGGACTAACCAGTAAGTATCCAGGGGGCATTTCTGGGGAAAGTAGAAAACTGACACAAATAAGGAAGCATAAAATCAAGGACCTAAACTGCCCAGGGTTCGTCACCTTCAGAGACCTAGTCTCCGCCACCCTTTCTGGTTGAGTGGGAGGACCCAACTGTGATATCATAAAAAATAAATATTTGATCTTTGTCCCTGTTTCCTGGCTCTCAGCTCCTAAAACCCTTGGAATTCCCAGAGATAAGAGTCTTTTGTATGATAATGCCATGACTAGTGGCTGAGGGCATGGGGCTGGTCACCAGGAAGACCGAGGCATGATAAGAGGGTTGGAACTTTCATTTCCAAACCCAGACCTCTGGGAAGGGGGACAGGTTGGAGATCACCAGAGGACAAGGATTTAATCAATCGTGCCTACATAATGGAATTTCCATCATAAAGGAAATGATGGGGTTTTGAGGGCTGCCAGGTTTGTGAACACACTGAGGTGCTGGGAGGGTGGTACTATTAACTGAACTGAAGGGGTTTGCTGCTTGGAGTGCATCAAAGGAACACAATCCAAGGAAGTGTTAAAAGTAAAGAACTTTTGGTTACTTGTTACAAGTAAGGAAACAAGGAGAAAGCTCTCAAAGCACTGTGGGGTTAGTACAAGTAACTTTTATTTAGTGTATCAGGGGCCAGGTGCAGGAAGCTTGCATAGGCCCTGTGGTGCAATTGTACATACCTAGTGTGTCAACATGCTAGTGCATACACTGTATGTTCAAAAAATAGCAGAAAACTCCACCCAGAAAAGGAAATCTGAGTATTATAATGAGCTAACGATGACTTCAGGTCAGGTCAGGGGGGCTTCTGCACAGGTCCTCATCTCCAATGCAGCTCACACTGGCTCATGTAAGGGGACATCAGGTGAAACCCCTAGTTGAGTGCCTCCTTGGCTGGAACCGTTGGTTCTGGAAAACAAAGCACATTCTTTCCCTATGTTTGTCCCTTCCCCTCTTCCCTTCTGCTGACAGCTTTCTGCTCTCTTATTTGAGGAGCTTCCCCTTGCATCCTAGCTAACCATGCACCCCATACCTTGCCCTGTGCATCTCTTCCAACTGGCTGTTTCTGAGTGGAATCCTTTATGACAAACTGGTAACCATAAGTAAAGTGCTTTCCTGAGTTCCATGAGTTGTTCTAGTGAATTATCAAACCTGAGGAGGGGGTTGTGGGAACCCCCTGAATTTATAGCCAGTCAGAAGTACCTGAGTCCTTGCAACTGACATCTGCAGTGGGGGCAGTCTCGTGGGGCTGAGCCCTTAATTTGTTGGATCTGACACTGACCCCAGGTAGACAGTGTCAGAGTGGAACTGAATCGTAGGACACACAGCTGGAGAAGCAGTGCTGGACAAGACACCACGAATTTGGTGTCAGAAGCATTGGGAGTAAAGACAGCTCACCAACCACAGAAGCCTGCGGCAAGGCAAGGAGGGGAGGGGAGGAGCAGGGGAAAGTCAGGCAGGATCCATGCTGTGGGCCAGCAGAGTATTCAGGTTCAACAAACAATCTTTTGGCTGAAAAACCTCATATTTACTACTTTGACTTTCTGTAAAGTCGCAAGAGGAAAAACAAATCCGTGCCTTCAGGAGGGGTCAGTGGTGGGGTAAATATTAAGTCTCGATCCAGTCACTGAGCAGCCAGGCTGAGGACTGGTACAAAATAAAGGTGACCTTGCAGATTTGGAGGAGGAAGAAATGAGGTTGTGGATATAAAACTCAGCACAATGCCTAGAACACAACAGATTTGTCTACAGTCATCACAAGCAGAGGAAAGAAACCCAAGCTTTTTGACTTCCAGTCAACATTCAGTTTTCCTTTTATTTTGCAGCCTGAAAATTTGTTTGTTTCAATAAAACCCTTGGCCTAGAATCCAGCAAACAGGAAAAAAAGATGCTTCATGATAATGAGATGCTGCTGAGAAAATAGAAAATTATAAAATTTCAACCCACTACTTGGAAATGCAAACACATTTCATTTATTCATGGTCACTGATGTCTTTATCAGAGCTGGAACGTCTAACACATCCAAACAACACATGATTAGTCTCCATAATAAGAACGAAACAAGCTCCCAGTGAACTAATCAGCTAATCACGTTGCAGAGGGTGTTCAGTGCTTTTCCACAACAAATGTGGTATTCAGTTGGTTCCCTGATGCCTTGTGCTAATGCCACGTGGGGCATCATCTGTCCCAGCACCTGCTGATTTCAGATGCGTCAGCATCCTCAGTCACCATAGCCTGACACCCTCCAGGTACTGGGCTCAGCTCCAGGCCCTTGGTGGGGTCAGACCTGATTCCAGACTCTGAGAGATCATGAGGCCCGAAGAGTGCTGGCTGGCTTGTTTATTTGATTTAGAAAAGAGAAGGCTCCACTGTTACAGAACAAAGAGTGAAAAGCAAGCCCCTGGGCCTGGACCTGTTCCTGACTCCATTATTTTACTTACATATTTTATAATGCTTAGTCGATATGGGACATTGCTCTATTGCTTAGCAACCAAAATTACAGAGGAAATTAGATCTGAAAGAGTCATGACAATAAGCAGGATTCCAAAGGGAGATACAGTGAAGAGAACGGTCTGGAATGACTAAAACAAGCTGACTCCCCTTTGTAATAATAGTCATAGTTAACACGACTTGAGCACTTTTTGAGTGAGGCGCTATTCAAAGTGTTACACATTCACTATCTCATGCATTCCTCACAATAGCCCTAGAGGTAGATATAATGATTGTCTCCTTTTCCTCACAAGAAAATAGAGGCATAGAGAGATGAGTGTTTGTTTAAGTCACTCAGCCAGTATGGGGCAGGTGCCGAATGTGAACTCCAGACCCTTGGGTTTTATGCATCAAACATACTGACCCAAGAGTGCAGTTCCGTGTGCAGTTCACAGGAAAAGATGTTTTGGAGGCTAAATAATCCAGACAGTGAACTCAGTTTTTTCCTTCACTGAGAAACATAGTCATAGATCACCGTAACAAAGATGAAGGCCGCTGTTTTGCTCTGTTATTTTTACAAAATGGACAAAGCATCATTGTTTTTACTGGTTGTAAAATAAAATACGTGCTTATTATAAAATATACAAATAATATAGGACTGTAGAAAGTGAAACCCGCAAATGCACATAGCCATATATAATCTCATTTGCCACAGATGCCAGAGATAATCACTGTTAATAATTTTTCTAAACATGGAATATTAAAAAAAAAAATACAGCAGACTTTTGTTTCTAGCCACAACAAACTAGCTTGCACTGAGAACAAGTAGACACACAAGTTTATGAAAAAGCAAAAGTTAACAACCTGTTTCAGGGACAGATCTTCTATACAGAAGAATTTCCACTTAGATAAATAGATACCCCACCTGCAATCGTGAGTGGAGCTTAATTCTCCCTGAGTGTGGGCTGTTTTTTAGAGACCCACTTCCAAAAAATATAGTACTGCAAGGGGAAAAGGGTACCTTTATAGTGGAGAAATCTGGCAGACACTAAGTGATCAAAATTAACATCACTAGTATAAGTCATGTTGACATCATGTACTGTCTTAGTCTGTTTGGGTTGCTATAACAAAATACCACAGACTGTGCGTAGAGGCTGCTTTTAGCAACAGGCTTGAGCAATGGAAACTTGAGTAAGGCACGAGGGCCCACAGAGACCACCGAGCTGAATGCAAGCAGGCTCAGTAAGTGACCCACCTTGAAATGGCCATAGGCCCTCAATGACCAAGGGGCTACTAACAACCAGGCACAGTCACCAAAAAAGGGGGGAAATTCTCTACCTTCCCATACTTGCTTACTCCACCTTGTAACTATAGCCCCTCACCACCACCTCGCAGCGGACAGTCTCTCCTTTGCAGTTATTCAGTAAAATTCTATCACCTTTGTGCTGCCTTGGCTGAATTCTTGCCCCCCTCCCTCCCCATGCCACCGACCTCCATCCAATTGGAATGCACCACATTTGGTGGCCCTTATGGGGAACCTCTGGTGGTCTGGGACTCTCCCTGCATTCTCCAGGAATTTCTTGGGACTTTTCCTCAGTGGACCAACTCTAGAACTCCTTGGGGAACTGATGTCCTCTGGTGGACGTTACTCCCCCAGGGGCATTGGATCCAAAGCCCCAGGGGGAGCCTGCTTGACAGCCTTTGCGGGAAAGGGTTAGGGATTTCCCCTCCTGCCCTTCGGAGGGATCTTTCCCTCCCTCTCCTTTCTCTTTTCAGCCCTTCAGTGGTCTAACCCTAGTACTCCTCAGACAACTGAAGGTCTCTGGCCAGGGCAGCTCCCTGGTGTGGTCTGAAGGTCTGAGGACGAACAGGTTGAACTGTCCTTGCCTACGAGGGCAAAGGACCTCTTTCCTCTCCTCTCCCACTCCCTCTCTTCTGAGGCCTCCATTCCCCTTGTGCAGCACTGTTGGCAGCGGCAGCTCAACCCAGGGGGAATCTACACATGCTACAGACTCGGTTGGGACCCCTTCCTGATGCTGGCTGACTCCCAGCTACGTTGCTTCTTTTGCCTTCCCCCCTTCCTTTGTTCCCACTTGTCCAGCCGCCATCTTGATCTAGGAGCAAAACACAATCCTCCACATCTGAGTAGTGAGTCCCCCCCTCCTTTTCCTGACCTGGTTTGGCCACCTGGTGTTCAGCTTCTCCTGTTGGAAGGGACGGCCCAGTAGGGATTGCTGTTGGCATCTGTCACAGCCCTCTCCTTAGTGGGACACCTCAGTAGAGTCAGTTGCCTCATATAAGGTCAGGTCCTTTCCCGGTCAGTGGGACACCCTGACTGAAATCACGACCACTAGTTGGAGCTCCATTCCCTTTAGTGGGACGCCCCTTTGGGAATGAGCAGCTGGTCTTTCCCACTATGGGACAAACCCCAATACCCTGAGATCACATCCTGAGCCAAAGGCAGAGGCTTAACCGCTTAATCCTTAACCGACTGAGCCACCCAAGTACCCCATGTTTACACTTTCTTATCAAGAGCAAACCAACAATCCAAGGAAACAAGGGATAAACCCTTCTATTCCTTTGGACTCACCCTTGAGCTATATTCTTAAAAACTGGAACAATTTGACCCCCAAAGCCAGAGGAAAAAGTCTCATCGTTTTATGTTACGTTTCCTGGTCTCAGTATAAACTCCCAGATCAAGAAGTATGGCCCCTCCATGGAATCCTTTCTTATAACACTATAAGAAAAGCTGACCTCTTTTGCCATAACTCCTCCAACGGGTGGGAGGTCCCATATATGCAAGCCTTCATGGCATTGTCCCAAAAGTCCTGACCTCCACAAAAACTGTAGAAAGTGCTTTGCTCAGTTTCATGGCCCTTCTGACCCTGTGGACAGTCTAGATGACCCATCTTTTATTCTACCCTATCATCTTTTCCCCACCCCCGAAGGCCCAGGGGCTCCCCTGGACTTAAACCACCCACTTTAGATTTTCCCAAAGGTACCCCAGGTAGAAATTAACAGTGGGGAACAAACTGATTGACTTTTAGTGGACACAGATACAACATACTTGGTATTAAAGCTAATTTAAGCTTGTTGATGTAATTATGAATCATGGAACACTACACCAAAAACTAATGATGTAATGTATAGTGATTAACATAACATAATAATAAAAAATAATAATAATAAAAAATAAATTAAAAAAATAGACATGTTTTTAGAGTTATCCACATTAAATATAAAACTTTTATTCTATCAAGGTTTACTAAAGGACAAATAAGCTCAGGTTATTTCTGCTGCAATTTGTCAGCAAAAGATAGCTTAAAATGATGGTTAATTTTGTCTGTCTCATAAAATTCTCAAGGATAATTGTTAAGATCACTTTCAAAATCTATGGTAACCTGAAACTTTAAAGTTTTGCTAAGTCAAATGATAGATTAGGTTGAATTCATTAGATATCTAAGTCTTTTCCAAATAAGATAAAATACTGAAACATTAATTACTAAACATAAGGTTTATCTGCTTTTGACTTCTTATTGCAGAGAAATTAAAGATACTTGGGTCTGTTGGAAAACATGCTTTGTGCCTTATTAAAAGATTGTACCATGGGGACACCTGGGTAGCTCAGTAGGTTGTTTGACTCATGATTTTGGCTCATGTCATGATCTAAGGTCATGAGATTGAGCCCCAAGTTGGGCTCTGTGTGCAGCATGAGTCTGCTTGAGATTCTCTCTCTCCCTCCCCCTCTGCCCTTCCCCACATTTGCGCACAGTGTCTCTCTAAAATAAATAAATAAAATCTTTAAAAAAAGATTGTTCTATGAAAAATGTGTATTTATAAAAATTATGAAATGTATTCATAAATTTGCCATCTAAAGAATCCTGTTGTAATAGACAGCTCACAATTGCTTACTACTGGAGACTAAGGTTTCTAAGAGTTAAAATTCTGCTAAATGTAATTAAGACTGATGGAAATACGGAAAGCAACTCTATATAGTAAAGTAGGAGATGTGTAAGAAAAGTATAAGAAGTGAGAATACATTTTTGTTGATGTAAAAGAAAGCAATTTTGTCCTAAAATGAGACTGGTTATTTAGAGAGAAAAGGCTTAGGACAAAATCTAAATGCAAAAGAAAGTTGTAGAAGGTTTGTGAAGGAAAAGCTTTAGAAAAGAATTTAATGTGTAGTCAGGACCAAAATTTGAAATGAGTGAATTTTTAAAGTACACTGGTATAAGATTGAAATTCTGCTTTACTCTCTGTTAAAAAGGACAAAGTTTCCTTGGATTGTTGGTCTGCTCTTGATAAGAAAGTGTAAACATGGGGTGCTTGGGTGGCTCAGTCGGTTAAGGGTTAAGCGGTTAAGCCCCTGCCTTTGGCTCAGGATGTGATCTCAGGGTATTAGGATCAAGCCCCTGCTCAGCAGAAACTCTGCTTCTCCCTTTCCCTCTGCCTCCTCCCCCACCCAACTCGTGTTCTATCTCTCTTAAATAAAAAAATAAAATCTTTAAAAAAAAAAAAGTGTTTTGTTTTTTTTTTCTTTTCTTTATCCACCCAAATAACCAAAGTTTCTGTTTTATCTTTATCAGGTCTCTGATTATTGAAAGTTAAAACTTCTCAAAATTTATAATGATCTATAATCCTATTTAAGCACATGCTTTAAAATTTTCTGAGGGTTCTAACAAAATTCCCTGAGATTTCAATTGTAAATGAAGTCTTTTTGACTAATTAGGCTTGTTTATTTGATATGTTACTTGGGAAGCACTCAAACAAATAATGATAAGCCTTAGGCTGTATTGTATGGGTAAATGCTATAACTGTTCAAAAAAAATACATGAAATTCCTGAAGTTTTAATGTCTTGCTTATAAGGTCATGACTTGATAATCTGATTACTGAAGTGTTGTGTGTCACAGAAATAACTAGATTTCCTTGTCAGCTACATTATAATGAACTCTCATATCAGATCTCTAACCATGTCCATTTTTTGAGTCTTTTGTCATTTATAGTTACTGTTCTGATGCTCTTGCAGAATGAGTTTTGTCTTTAAGGAGATTAATGAAAAGGACTTTTGACAAATACAGGTTTTTGATATCTTTAAAATCATAAAACTAAAATGGGTAAGAATTTCCAGGACTAACAGAAAGGCTGCATCCAAACAACTAGAATTAGTAATACGGGACTGAATGAATTGAGGAAGGTGATTATAGTTTTTGTGACTCTTATTTAAAACATTGTTGGTTTCTAATATTTGTTCTTCCAGACTGAGAAAGTTTTCTCTTAAACTATCTATGACTTACGGAAATGTGATAAACTATTCCTTTGTGAACAAATTGAAACATTTAACTTTTCTCCCTTGCCTGAACCCTCTGAAATTCAAAAACTCTCACTGAATATTCTTTCTTCCATGGCAATTATAATTATTTGCATAAGTTCAATGAGAATCTGTTCTCCTTGTAACAGGACACCATTAGAAACATTGGTTATTTTACCAAGGTTTTGACTGGAGTGTCATATTTGAGAGAGACACGCATAGACTCAGATATCACCAGACAGCTTTAAGGAACTAAGATTGACTTTATGGAGCCAATGAAGGCCCTTGAAAATGTTGGTCAGATAACTTGCTTACAGAGTTCCCAGCAACCTTACCAGGTGAGTTAAAATGTGAGTAAAAAATCCTGGCAGGTGCAGGAAATCTCAGGATATTTTGGGGACCTTAAGAAAAGGAATTCACCCAAATCTACAGGTATTGCAAGCATGTCTGATGGCAAGTATTTGGCTTGGCTTCTGGCCTCCAGAATCTATTAAAAGTTCAATCTAGAGATTCCCCTTATGAAAAGTTTCAGTGAAGCAAGTTTTAAAGAATCTATATGATCAATCACCATTCTTGATGAGCTCATGTAAATATTTAGACCAAGTTTGTTAAAATTGGACTTGTTTTTCAAATGAATTAGTCTTGATTTGGCTATCTTTGGAAATGAGGGTGATTTTAGAGAGAAAAGTTATGTTTCAATAATGCATCTTCGAGGATGTTAAATTCTAATTCTGATTAATTGTCTTTGAATGCTTGTTGTTTGCCACAGTAGCCCATGTATAGACAAATATTGGTGCTTGTTACTCTGTGGAGCTAATAACAGGACCCTATGGACATATGCTTGTTTGAGCAGCTGGAAAACAGGATGGACTCCACACAGTTGTATAACTCAACTATCACCTTGACAAATTCTGTGTGGCTGGGATGACAAAATCACTCCTTAAAAGCTGGAGTGTACCCCCACTCTATAGCATTAACTATGGACTTACGGAGATGGAAATAATAGATGGCCTCACTTAAGACTGGACTGGATGAAGCACTTGGGGATGCCCTTGTCTCCTGGGACAGGTCATCTCCCACCTGCCAGTGATTCCTCATACTTATGATATTGTTAAGGCTAGACATAAACAAAGAGGGCTTCTTGAAGGTTTTATCCCTTAGCCATATTGTCCTAGGAACCATCTCTATTGATTGCAGGCAGAGGCTTTAGTCAAGCATACAGTGTCCATCTTTAACTAAGCCCAACCCACAATCACCCACAAATTCAAAAGGTGGCCTTCCAAAACCAAATGGCCCTTCTGACTACAGATCAAGGAAGAGCCTATGCTTTATTAATACAGAATGTTATGTTACTCCAGATTACCACAAAAATGTGACAGGGTGACTAGATGACATGAATACTCAAATTGGCACTTTAAAGGATCCCTCCCTCTCTCTTAATGGTTAGCTAAAAACTCCTGGACTGGAGGAGGATTTTGTCAACCATCAGAGGTCTTTTATTCAGGCTTCTCTTTCTCATGATGACAAGAATTTTATTTTGTTGTCTTTTCTGATGTTTCTCCACTTGGTGCCGAGATTCCATTACTGCCATAACTTCAAGTCCGCAGATGATCCTCTCCACTCAGGGAGATTCATATATGTTGTCCACCTTGGATTTGGCTGCTCCACCTTTCATAATTCCTCCATATAAATTTCCACTGACCAATGTTGACCAATAGGTAGGGACGACATCTCTACACCCCTCATTCTGCAGGAAGAAGCTACTGAAGATGCGACTTCTGCCTAAATGCCAAAGATTTGTCATTGTTGGTTTGCCAGGGGGAATATAGAGGCTGCTTTTAGACAACAGGCTTGAGCAATGGGAACTCGAGCAAAGCACAAGGGCCCACAGTGACCACCAAGCCGAATGCAAGCAGGCTCATTAAGTAACTCACCTGGAAATGGCCACAGGCCCTAACTAATCAATGGGCTACTTACAACCAGGCACAGTCACCAAAAAAGGAGAAATTCCATACATTCCTGTACTTCCTCACTCCACCCTATAACTATAGCCCCTCACACCACTTCGTGGCAGACAGTCTCTCCTTTGCTATCTGTCCACTGCTCCCTTGCAGTGTATTCAGTAAACTATTTCCTTTGTTCTGTCTTAGGTGAATTCTTTCACTGCCAGCACTGCCAGCCCCCATCCAATTGGAATGCACCACACTGTGTGGCTTAAACAACAAATATTTATTTCTCACAGTTCTGGAGGCTGGACATCAAGATCAAGGTGATGGCAGATTCTGCTTCTAATGAGAGCCCTCTTCCTGGCTTGCAGATGATCACCTTCTTTTCTCTCTGTGTATTCACATGGCAAAGAGAGGGAGAGAAAACAAGCTCTTACCTAATCTTAATAGGCATTAATCCCATCATGAGGGCCCTATTCTCACAACCTCATCTAAATCTAATTACTTCCCAAAGGCCTTACCTCCGACCTACAAATTTTGGCCGATACAACCATCCAGTCCATAACATGTACCCCTTGATATGATGTAATGAGAATGGTACTTTTCATCTGTGGTACTCTTCCCCCAAACCAATAATCCCATCTGATCTATGAGAAAATAATGGACAAGCCCAAATTGAGAGACAGTCTACAAAATCCCTGACTAGTACTCCTCAAAACTATCAAGGTCATGAAGAACAAACAATAAAGACTGATAAAACTGTTATAGACCACGTTACAGACCTGACAACTTAATGTGGTACCTGGATTATAGGAACAGAAAAACCTGGTGAAATCTGAATAATGTCTGTCAATTACTTAATAGCATTGTACCAATGTTAACTTATTGGTTTTGATAAACCTAACAAGGTTAGGTAAGACGTCAACATCAGGGGAAACTGGATGAAGGATATACAGGAACTCTGTACTATTTTGCAACTTTCTGTAATTAAAAAAATTATTCAAAAAACCGTTTATTTACACATCTTTGTGTGAAGAAAGCTGGGACTTAAAGAGCCAAAATCCCTAAGGAAAAGGGAGGTTTTTTGAAGTGAGCCTAGCCCTATGCCCAGTTCCCCTTTGAGGCATTAGCCACAGGGCTAATAAGTGCCATAGGGCTGAGAGGCACAGAGGCTTTTGTGCTGGGTCTTTCCTGATTCATAAGCAGTGTCGGTCCTGAAGTCTTATAAACTAAGCAGGGTCCTCAGCAGTCTCACATGATGAGGAAGAGCAAGGTTGAAGTTCAGGGCTCATCAAGGAGTTATAAGGACCTCAGAGCTCCAATTAGTATTCCAGAAGAGCTACACCTGAGGAATGAAGGTGAAATGGAAATAGTCTGATCCTTCTAAAGACTAAAATTTGGTTTCAAACCAACTCAGGCTCAGACTGGACTAAGGTGATCCACACTTATTCAAACTGCTGCCAGAGGCAAAAACAAATCCTCTCTGGAGGAAACTAACATCATCACAGCCTCAAATTATTTCTACAATTTTTTTATACACGACATATGGCATTCAGTAAAAAAATCTAAGTGACGTGGGATATGGTAGAAAGGCTAAACATACATAGAATTGGAATTTCATCAAAATGAGAGAAAAAAAGAGAATGGAAAAGCAGTTCTATTTGAAGAGAATATGGCTGAGTGGTGAAAGATATCAAGTCATAAATCCAAGAAGGCCTTTGAGTGTCAAGAATAAATATAAAGAAATACACATCTAGTTACACCATACTAAAACTACTGGAACTCAAAGACAAAGAACACTCTGTAAAAGCAACCAGAAGAAAAAAGACACATACTTTCAAAAGAACAACAAAAAGATTGGCAGTTCTTCAACAGAAATTATGGAAGCCTAGAGGACAATTCAATGGAATCTTTATGGAGCTCAAACAAAATAACACCAACCTAGACTTCTAGTCTCAGTGAAAATATCTTCCAAAATGAAAGTAAAGTAAATATATTTCCAGTCAAACAAAAACTGAGAACGCATTTCTAGGAGATGGGAATAAAAGAAATACTATGGAGATCTACAATAGGATTAACAGCTGACTTCTCATCAGAAACCATGAAGGCCAGAAAGCAGTGTAAAGACATATTCAATATGCCAGGGGTAGAGGGAGATTATCAACCAAGAATTCTATATCCAGCAAAACTATAACTCAAAAATTTAGACATTCACAGAAAATTAATCATCAGTAGATCGTTCTCTATAAGAAATACTAATGGGGATCTTTCAAGCTGAAATAAAAGGACACTTGGCAATAACTTGAACACACACAAAGAAATAAAGAGTACCGGTGAAAGTAACTACATAAATCAATATAAAAGATAGCACAAATGTATTTTTGTTTGTAACTCTTTTCTGTTCCTTTCTGTCTTAAAAGACAACCACATAAAACAATAATTATAAAACTCTGTTAGTGGGCTTATAATGTACAAAGATGTCATTTGTATGACACCAAAAGCACAAAGGAAGGGCAAAGGTTTGGAGTTATATTGGAGCAAAGTTTTTGTATAAGATTGAGATGAAGTTGGTATTAATCCAAACTAGATTGTTTTACATTAAGATGTTAATTGCAATCCTCAGGGAAACCAAGAAGCAGACACAGAAGCAGGAGAAGCAGAAGGAGAAGGAGAAGAAAAAGAAGGAGGAGGAGGAGGAGAGGAAGAAGAAGAAGAAGAAGGATAGAATTAAGCTAATACACTATAAAATATCAATTTAATGTAAAAGGAAACAGTAACCCTGAAATAGTAGAACAAAAAAACATATAAGATATGTAGAAAACAAATAGCAAAATGGCAGGCATAAATTCTACCTTATTAATAGTTACATAAAATATAAGTGGGTTAAACACTTCAATCAAAAGGAAGAGATCAGAAAAATGGATTTTAAATGATTCAACACTGTGCTATATACATTTCCGATTTAGATTCAAAGATACAATAGGTTAAAAATAAAAGAATGGAAAAAGATGTACCATGTAAAAATTAGGCAGACTGTTAGAGTGGTTATACTAATATCAGACAAAATAAATATTAAGACAAAAATTTTTACTAGAGACAAAGAAAGGTATTTTATAATGATAAAATATTCAATCCATCAGGAAGATGTAACAGTTATAAGCATATGTGCACCTAACAACAGAGCCCCCAAATACATAAAATACAAGAGAAAATACATAAAATATCATAAAGAGAGGGAGCAAGGTAAATGGGGTTAAAATGTTCTAAGGACCTTCCACCACCCAGAAATATAAAGTACCAATTTATATGATATTCCAGTAGTCAAGAATGCATATTGTAATCTCTAGGGTAACTCCATGAATAAAAGAAAGTATAACTAACAAACTAATAGAAATGGAAAATGTGTTCTTAAAAAAACTAATCCAGGAGAAGAAAAAAGAAAAATAAACATTAAGTCAGTCAGTTGTAGATTAAATGGTAGATTTAAAATTTCAATATATTAATAGCTATATTAAGTGTAAATAGACTATGCTAATTAAAGGATAAAAATTATTAGTTGGGATTTTTAGAACTATATGTTGTTTATAAGAGATGATCTTAAATACAAGGATACAGAAAATTTGGATACAAGAGAATGAGAAAAGATACAAACATTAGCATTAACCAAAAAGAAACATTAACCAAAAGGAAACTGAGAGGTGATTCTAATATCAGACAAAGTAGACTATAAGCCAGAACATTATCAGAAATAAAGAGAGGCATTATCAGACAAAGAGAGAATAATAAAAGGGTCCATCCACTAGCACTATGTAACAACTCTAAATCTGTAAGCACTTACAACATCTCCTCTAATAACACAAAGTAAAAGCTATCGAATTAAAAGGAGAAATAAATTCACATTATACCAGGAGATTTTAACACAACTTTCTCATAACTGATAAACAGACTAAAAATCAATAGGTATACAAACAACTCAACATGATTACTGCATTTCACC
Organism: Phoca vitulina; assembly: GCF_004348235.1. Taxonomy (NCBI): domain Eukaryota; kingdom Metazoa; phylum Chordata; class Mammalia; order Carnivora; family Phocidae; genus Phoca; species Phoca vitulina. Next base: position 2,230,551 of record NW_022589733.1, on the reverse strand, counting down.
CCATGGCCATATATAGAACACTGCACTCAACAACTGCATAATACACATTCTTTTCAAGTAGACATGGAAAAAAAATTAAGTGAAAGTATATTTGGCCATAAAGCAAGTCTCAACAAATTTCAGAGAATTAAAATCATATGGAATGTGTGGCTCTGACTACCATGGAAATAAGCTAGATATGAATTACAGAATGAAAACTAGAAAGGTTCCAAAGAGTTTGCGGTTTAAGCCATATACTTATCAATAACCCATGGATCAGAAAAGAAATTACAAGAAAAATTAGAAAGTATTTTGAAGGAAATTATAAAAACAACATATTAATACTTCTGGGCTGCTGTGTAGGCGATGCTTAAAGAAAAACAGTATAGCCCCAAATGCATGTATTAGAAAAAAATTAATACCCAAAATCAATTATCTAAATATTCCAGATCAAGTAGTTAGAAAATAGCAAATTAAAAGCAAAGAAAGTATAAGGGAAGCAATGATAAAGATAGCAACAGAGATTAAGAAAGTTGAAAACAAATATAGAATAAAGAGCATCAAAAGATTTACATTTATAAGCCCCCTAGCAAAGGTGATTTAGAATAAAAATAGGAAAGACACAAAATATCAATACCAGGAACAAACTGGAGCATTATTACAGATCCCACACATTATAAACAATATGGCAGTGAACGTGAAAATTTAAATAGACAAATTTCTAGAAAAGCGCAATTTACCAAAATTGACACAAGGTAAATATAAAGTATCTTAACCATATTCCCAAAGAAATCAAATCTGTAGTTAAAAACCCTCTTACAATGAAAATGTTAGGCCAGGTGACGTCCTTGATGAAAATACCAAGCATTTAAAGAAGAAACAATACCAATCGTAAACTCTTTCATAAAATAGGTAAAGAAACATTTCCCAGCTTGTATTATGAGATCACATAACCTTAATCCCGAAATCTGATAAGGACATAACAACAAAGGAAAATCACCCACTGAACTTTCTCAGAAACATAGATGTACCAAAAAAAAAAAAATCCTAAAAAAAGAAAATAGCAAAACAATTTAGCAACATATAAGAAGAGTAAGAGAGGGTTACTGAAGGGGAGGTGGGGGGGATGGGTTAAATGGGTGATTAAGGTGATAAGGAGGGCACTTGTGATAAGCACCAGGTGTTGTATGTAAGTGATGAATCACTAGATTCTACCTCTGAAACTAATATTACACTGTATGTTAACTAACTGTAATTTAAATAAAAACTTCTAAAAAGGGGCGCTTAGGTGGCTCAGTCAGATAAGCCCCTGCCGTTGGATTAGGTCATGATCCCCGAGTCCTGGGATCAAGCCCGGCATCGGGCTCCCTGCTCAGCAGGAAGCCTACTTTTCCATCTCCTGCTCCTCCTGATTGTGTGTTCTCTCTCTCTGTCAAATAAATAAATAAAATCTTAAAAAAAAAAAAAACTCGGAATAAAAAAAGAAACTACAAAAAAAACAAAACAAAAAGGGTAACATATCAAAGCAAAGTTGGGTTTATTCCAGGAAAAAAAGGCAGGTCTAACAGTTAAAAACCAATCACTGTAACTCAGTATGTCAATAAAATGAAGAAGAAAATTGCATAAAACATCAATATATACAGAGAAAGCATTGCTAAAATTCAATCCCATTCACAATAAACACATAGCAAACTAGGAATAGACGAGAACTTTTTTTAAACACATCTTAAAAAGAATTATTTTAGACTTAGAGAAAAGTTGCAAAAATAGTGCAGAGGGTTCCCATATACTCTTAACTATCTGTGATCTTACAGTAATCTTACACAACCACAGTGCAAATCAGGAAATTAACACTGATACAATATGGCTAATGAATTTATAGAACTTATTCACATTTTGCTAGTTTTCCCATTACTGTCCTTTTCTGGTTCAGGATCCAATCCAAGATCCCACCTTGCCTCTACTTATCACGTCCTTTACTCCAACTTGAGACAGTTCCTTCCTTGGTCTTTATTTTTCAGGACCTTAACACTTCCAAAGAGTATTACAAAATGATGCTGTGCCAGGAGGGAACTTTCTTAATCTGACAAAGAATGTGTTTTTAAAATCTACAACACACTTCACATCCAAGAGGATGGCTATAATCAAAAAAGTGGAGAATAGCAAGTGTTGATAAGGAAGGACATGGAGACACTGTACTCCTCACACATTGCTGGTGGGGTATAAAATGGTGCAGCTGCTGTGGGAAGCAGATCGGTGATTCCCCAAATACACACACACACACACACACACACACACACACCAATTTGGTGGTTAAACACAGAATTAGTATATGGCTCAGCTATTCCACTGCTGTGTATATGCCCCAAAGAATTGAAAACAGGGACTCAAACAAATCCTTGTACGTGAATGTTCACAGCAGCACTACTCACAAGAGGCAAACAGATGGAGACAACTCAAATGTCCATCAACAGATGCCTGGATAAACAAATCATGGTAGGTACACACAACAGAATATTATTCCACATAAAATGAAATGAAGTCCCAATAGAAGCTACCACATGGATGAATCTTGAAAATGTCATGCTAGGAGAAAGAAGTCAAACACAAAAGATAACATATTGTATGATTTCATTTAGTATGTGAAATATTTAGAACAGGCAAACCCATAGAAACAGAAAGTAGATTGGTAATTGCCAGAAACAAGGGTTTTGGGGGAATGGGGAGTAATTGCTTAATGGGTACAGGATTTTATTTTGTAATAATGGGAATGTTTTGGAAGTAGATAGAGGTGGTGGTTGCAAAATATTGTAAATTACTAAATGCCACTCAATTGTTCTCTTGAAAGGAGTTAATTTTATGTTATCTGAATTTCATCTCAAATTTTAAAATTCTACAGCAAACACCATACTTAATGGTGGAATGTTTTCCACTGAGATGGGAAGAGAGATACCCATTATCATCAGTTCTATTTAACACTGTAGTAAAGGTCTTAGCCAGGAAAATCGTTATAAAGAAGAAAAAGGGGGATGCCTGAGTGGCGCCTGACTTTTGGTTTCAGCTCCAGCCATGATCTCAGGGTCTTGAGATCAAGCCCACGTAAGGCTCCACGCTGGGTGCAGAGCCTGCTTAAGATTCTCTCCCTCTCCTTCTGCCCCTCCCCTACTTGCCCATGTGTGTGCTCTTTCTCTCAAAAAAAGGAGGAGGAGGAGGGGGAGGAGGAGGAGGAAAAGAAGGGAAAGAAGAAAGGAAAGAAGAAAAAGAAGAAGGAGTGGGGGTGGAGGTGGGGCGGAGGAAGGGAAGGGAGAAACAGAATGCACAAGGATCAGTAAGGAAGAAATAAAAACTGTCATAACGCATAGATGGCAGTATTATATACCTAGAAGATCTAAACAAATCTACAGATAAAATGTTACAATCTATAAGTGAATTTAGAAACAAGGTCAAAAATTTTTTAAATCCATTGCATTTCCATCTCATTAGAAATTGAAGAAAAAGTCAAATACCATATACAGTACCAGCAACAACAGAAACATAAAGGAATAAAGATAACAAAACTGTGCAGAAACTTTAGGCAGAAAATGACAAAAATTTATTGAGGAATATTAAAGAAGACTTACAAAAGTGAAAGGCTATCTTAGGTTCACTGATGTAACATTCAGACACAGATCAAACTCATTTCTGATATTAGAAGTCAGAGGAATGGTCCTCTGGGGAAAGGAAAATGGCTGACGGGCGCACAAGGGGTGTTCTGGGGTTTCTTCTGGTAATATGTCTGAATGGCAGTTATAGGAGTGTGCTCACTTTGTGAAAATTCATCAAGGTGCACATTTTTTGTGTTTATGTTCAATAAATTTGTTTACTTTTAAGTGAGTGTAGCTCACACAACAATCTTCAATACGTATAAATAGAGATGCACAAAAAAACCCCAGGGGCGCCTGGGTGGCGTTGGTTAAGCATCTGCCTCCGGTTCAGGTCATCATCCCAGGGTCCTGGGATCGAGTCCCGCCTCGGCCTTCCTCATCAGCGGGGAGCTTGCTTCCCCTTCTCCCTCTGCCACTCCCCCTTGCTTGTGTTCTCTCTCTGTCAAATGCATAAATAAAATCTTAAAAAAAAAAATCTTGTGCTGCCCTTTGCTTATGCGGCCTGTAACTCTAACCTTGCTTGAAACCTCCTACCACTTCCTAGCTCTTTCGTGGAGACTGCAAAGGGAAACCTCCCAGTATTTACAAAATCATCTGCCAAACATTTCAACTTCTGCAAATACCAGAAAACCAGTTGTATAGTCAAAATCCAAATCCAAGTTAGGGTCAGTTGGGAGATCTCCTGTCCAAAATAAGACCATATAAGGCAATTTGCTTTCTGAATTTACTATAGATTTCCCCCCTTATTTAAATCCACCTTATCCCCTTGAATAGTTGTGTAATAATCTGTTCTGTGGCTTTACAGAATTTTTCCTAACACATCACCTTTTAAAAGGCATTTAAGTTGTTTTCAACTTTTTGATTTGTAAAAAAAGTCTCCCAGTGAATATTCTAGCACATACATCTTTTCCATTTGACTATTCCTTTTTATTAGAATAAATGATTTGAAGTTAAAATAATAAGGCAAAAGGGGCCCAGGTGGATAAGGGTTTGGATACATGTTACTAGCTTGTCTGCAAAAAGGCTGTCAGCATTTACCCCACCCCCTGGCCAACACTGTCTACTGTCAGTCTTCCGAATCCTTGCCAAATCTGATGCATGAAAATAGCAGCTTGTCAGCTTACTTACTTACTTACTCTTTCTGTAACTGTAAGCAAGGTTGAATATAGATCTAGTGGTCATTTGTAGTTCTGTTGTGGAATCTCCCATTTTTAGTGAGGTCCACTTCTCATGAATTTTTAAAGGGCTGTTCACATATGACAAAGATTAACCATATTTTTATCACATACGAAGTAACTATTACTTCTCTTGATATCTGTGTGTGTCAACTCCTTGCTAGACTGTTCGCAATAACAGCAAGTATCTCTGGATGTTAAGAACATAGGTTACTTGAACTTATTTTTACTCACCTGTGTTTTCACCCATGTGGACAAGAAGCCATGATGGTACGACAGATGAATGGATAAAGAAGATGTGGTATATATATACAATGGAATATTATGCAGCCATGAAAAGGAATGAGATCTTGCCATTTGCAACGACGTGGATGGAACTGGAGGGTATTATGCTGAGCGAAATAAGTCAAACAGAGAAAGACATGTATCATATGACCTCACTGATATGAGGAATTCTTAATCTCAGGAAACAAACTGAGGGTTGCTGGAGTGGGGGGTGGGGTGGGAGGGATGGGATGACTGGGTGATAGACATTGGGGAGGGTATGTGCTCTGGTAAGCCCTGTGAATTGTGCAAGACTTTTGAATCTCAGATGTGTACCTATGAAACAAATAATGCAATATATGTTAAGAAAGAAAAAAAGAAGAAGAATGTAGCAGGAGGGGAAGAATGAAGGGGGGGAGATCGGAGGGGGAGAAGAACCATGAGAGACGATGGACTCTGAAAAACAAACTGAGGGTTCTAGAGGGGAGGGGGGTGGGAGGATGGGTTAGCCTGGTGATGGGTATTGAGGAGGGCACGTTCTGCATGGAGCACTGGGTGTTATGCACAAACAATGAATCATGGAACACTATATCTAAAACTAATGATGTAATGTATGGGGATTAACATAACAATAAAAAATTAAAAAAAAAAAAAAAAAGAAGGCATGATGGTATAGTGGTTAAGAGCAGGGACTCTGGAGCCCGACAGCTCTGTTACTTCTGAGCCCCGTGACTCCAGGAAATGTACCTGTGTACCTTGATTTACTTATAAAATGCAGGAAATGATAGTACCTACCTTGTAAAATTTTGTGCAAATTCAATCAATTAAGCTGTGTTAGAACAGTGCCTGGTATCATAAATTTGCTATAAGCTTTTGTCTTAATGAACACATACCACTTATATAATAACAACTAACTAAAGTTATTTTTGAAATGAGAATATTCATTATTAGGGCAAGGAACTGAAACGCCCGTTAGCCCAGTTCCCTGGAGAGCTGTCCTGGGATTCCGGGACGAGCTACTCACTGCCCAGGCCTCACACTCAGCTTGGTCAGATCAAGCCCCCAGGAGGGCACAGCAGCCCTTCCCCCTGCCCCCAGTCGTGCCCCTCCCCCGCCTTGTTTCCAAGCATCAGAACTTTCTGACCCCAACTAGCTTTTCAGGTAAAGAACAAATATTTGGAAGACAAAAAAGGAAAAGTGTCTAATTCATTCTGTAGACATTTCCCGAGTGCCTGTTGTGTGTGATGTCCCCAGTCAGGTAACTGTTGCCATTTATGAGGATGGACTGTGTGTTGGTCACTTAAGGGACGTTATCTCACAAAAAAATTCACACACACACACCCCTTAGGGCAGACACCACTGTATCCCCATTTTATAGAGGAGGAAACTAAAGGCAAGTGACTTGGCCCAAATCCCCAAAGGTGGTAAGTGGGCGGGTCAGCCTTGTCGAGAGGTGGCTTGACCCCCACTGCATTCTACTGATTTGGCTGCAGTGTTTCTCCTGCGGGTGGTCTGAGCCCTGAGCTCTGCTGAGTGTGAAGCAGCCGTTGGAAGGATTATCTTCAAAGGAGAGAGGTGGATCTGCCCTGCTCTTCCTGGTGAGTGAACACACACACTCGCTCTCTCTCTTTCTCGTTCCTGGCCACCTCTACAGAGTAACATTATTTGGGAAGACATTGGGGCATTGAAGAAGGTCCAGCCAGGCAGGCATTTGGAGGATCCAGTCAGCTTCCCCTCAGCGTTGGCCAGAGCACCCACACAGGGCCACAGGGAAGGAAAGGGCTCCTTCACCTACAGGCCTGGCCAGGGGTCCTGACCGGGAACCCGGTCTGCTCCCAGCACCAGTCTCAGCAGTATGGAGCCCAGGAAGGAGGTGAAGGCCCTGGAAATTGTGTTTAGTGGGAAGAGTGCCCTTGTTATGATTTCTCATCCACCATGAGGTGTAGGGATCCTAGGGGCGAGACAGTGTCTTGTTCAGGCCTCCCCAACCCAAGCTAGCCATGCCCATCCAACAGCTCTGTTTTCAGACTTCTGGGAACCAAACACTCACAAAAGGGACTTTGAAATTCCAGGGCCTCACTCGATCCTAGAAGCCAGTTTTCTTTCCCAGACCCTCGGCTCCCCGTGCAAGGTCTGAGGCAGAGGAAGGACAAGACAGGGTGACAGGTGCCTGCCAGGGGACTTTTAAGTCCAGGCAGTGGCCTGCCAGCCACGTCCAAAGCTCTGAGGTCATTTCCCCTGATGCCAGAGACTTGGCACCTGCTGGAATCTTTGGTGGATTAGAAGGCCAGGAGTGCCCCAGATCTGACGCCTCCCACCCTGGCACCTGGCAAAAGGAAGCCTGGCAGGAGCAGACAGCCCTCTGCTTCTAAGAGCCCAGACCTGTGGCAGGGGCAGGGGCCGCCCAGGATGGGGCAGCGGGGAGGGGCCAAGGTGCCAAGACCCTGCCTGCGCCCTGCGAGGCTGACCTTGGACTCGGGGACAGCCAAATGCCAAGGGAAAGGGCAGACCCCTTCTGAAGACCCCAGGAGCTCTGAAATGGAATCCAGCTCACTCTTGCGCCCCCTCAGGGTTGATGCCACCAACAGTTGCTACAAGACAGTGGGCATCACCAGTGCTGGCAGGAGGGGATCCTCAGAGCTGTGGGTAATGCCGGGCGCCTGGCAGCTGCGGGGGCTCTGCCCGCAGCCAGAAGCCAGTGGCTTTGCTGAGAAATCACTTCCTTGGAGCAGCAGGCTGTGCCCAGCAGTCCTCCGAGAGCAGGCCAGGGCGGCAGGGAAGACACCAGGTCTGGGCACGAAGCTGTGTGATCGTGGGGCCTCCCTAGCTGGCAAATCACAGGACCTCTTTGAACTTGAATTTCCTTCTCAAGAAAATGAGGGTAATTGGACAACATCGACTGACCTCCCAGAGGGATTGTTAGAATTAAAGGAGATAATGGCTGGAGAGGCTCCGTGAGTTGTAAGGTGGGGTTCAACGCCAGTCGCCGTCGCTATAAAACGGAGAACTGGGCTGATGGCACTCTGTGAAACAAGCCGCACCCATCCTCCACTTGGCCAAACAAGCTTCACCAAACCATGGCCAGGGAGAGTCCTTATTCCATTCTCTTATAAATATATAAACATGTATGTTACCAAATGAGCCACAGAAGTTATAAAGCAGTATTTTATTTTATTTTTAAAGATTTTATTTATTTTAGAGAGAGGGAGAGCGAGAGATAGTGACAGAGCACGAGTAGGGAGGAGAAGGAGAAGCAGGCTCCCCACTGAGCAGGGAGCCCAATGCGGGGCTCGATCCCAGGACCCTGGGATCATGACCTGAACTAAAGGCAGACGCTTAACTGACTGAGCCACCCAGGCGCCCTAAAACAGTATTTTAAAATGACGCATTTTATTAAATATAATTCCTATAAATTAGAAATAAAATCTGTGAGGGGCGCCTGGGTGGCTCAATTGGTTAAGCGTCTGCCTTCGGCTCAGGCCATGATCCCAGGGTCCTGGGAGGAAGCCCCCTGGTGTCATCATCGTGGGGATCCCTGCTCAGCAGGAAGTCTGCTTCTCCCTCTCCTTCTGACCCTCCCCACCATCCATTCACTCTCTCTTAAATAAATAAATAAAATCTTTTTAAAAAAGAAAAATAATAAATTTATTTTAAAAAGCAATAAAATCTGTAAATAAAGGCGGCATCTCACGTATGGTATAGAGGAAGTTATTCACAATCTATTAATAACTATTTCAGTAAGAGGGGACTGTGGGTGGTTTTTCTGTTCTTCTTTTTGCTTATCTATATCTTCTAGCGTTTCTGCAGTGATTGCTTGCTTGGGTGCTTTTTATTAAGCAAGCAAACAAAGGGGGTTCTGGACTGCAGTCTATAGAGGGGGCTACTTCAAAAGTAGAAGATCCATTTTGTTCAAACTTCTCCCATGGGGGACCCAGACTTCCCTGGGCAGCTTTTTCACAGTAAAATCCTGTTTTCAAAGAAATCTCACACAGAAGCCCAATATGCACACAGGATGGCAAGGTCAGGAGGTAGCGTGCCCTGGCCACGCTGGGCTGCTAGCAAGTTCGTGGATCATTCTATCTCTCTGTGCCTGGTTTCTTCTGCAAACTGTACATGAGTGGCTCTCAATGAGGTGAGAAAACTTTTGTTGGGGCCAGAGGTAGGTTTTGGTTTGTCACAGTGATTGTTGAATGGTCTCTCCTCTGGCCAAACTTTTGGCTACCCCTCCAAACAACCTTGTAGAGGACACAGCTGTTAATGATTCTGCTTAATAATCTATGTTATATGCATTTTATATGTTTATATATAAACACTGAGTATTTTTGCAGCTTTAACCTATACTGTGTTTTCTGGGATTGCAACTCCTATGTAAATCAAGGAAAGATGTATTGTTTTGTGCATTACTTCACCAAGAGATTTCAGAAAATCAAAGCCTTTTGGCAACACAGCTCATGGTATTTGACTCACCGACACATCACATCACAAAACAGTGCATTTATGATGATTCCCCCACAAGTACAAGCATCTAGTTCATCAATTCAGCTCCTGGAGTTGGGCCAGGACATTTCTATGTTCAAAAGCCTATTATTTGAAGTTATTATAAAGTACTTTTCTTTTGTATATGTAATGCATGCAGGTCAGTTATTTATGTGTACAATTCAGATCAGTAAAAAGTGTTTTTACAAAATATTTTTACAATATATTTGTTATAAAAAAGGGGGAGGACTTTGAGAACTGTATCAAATTGTGGAAGCAAGCTAAGAGAAGGGGCGGAGGTGTTGGACTGACGACCTGCACCCACAGTAACATCACAGATGGCTTTCCTGGTTGGCGGGAGGAGTTCCAAAGCCCTCCTCCGGGACACGACGGGTGGTAGGTGGTGGGCAGTGGGCGGTTTTGGGGCAGATCCAAGGGCCCCGCCCCAGAGCCTCAGCAGGAGGCTCCCAATCCAAATGGGATTTACCAGTTAAGAAAATCCCTTGTTAAACTGAGCTCACACGCAGGGAGTCTCCTGACGGCTTCCAGTTGGTTGAATTCATCGACCAGAACTGAGGCATGATGACGGGTGGCAGGGCAGGGGCCTCAGGCAGCATCCGAAGGGTAGCATCCAAGCATCTGAAGGGCACTCTTAAGGTTCTGTTAGCTGTGAGCTCACAGGCCGCCAGGCTCCCCACTAGGGCTCACACTCTAGGACAGAAGGTCTCAAATAAGAAATATAAGGCCAACATACAATTATAAATGTAGAAGGTGTTGAGAGTCTTCTTCAAGGCACCATCCTGAAATCTGAACTCAGGACCTTCCTATTACTTTTTGCACTAACATTACCTTGCTTTTATGAAATAATGGAGATGGTAAAGGAACTGGGGCATTTTCTTTTTTTTTTTTTTTAAGGGTAAAATTCTCAAAGCTTTCTTTTTTTTTTAAATTTTTTATTGTTATGTTAATCCCCATACATTACATCATTAGTTTTAGATGTAGTGTTCCATGATTCATTGTTTGTGCATAACACCCAGTGCTCCATGCAGAACGTGCCCTCTTTAATACCCATCACCGGGCTAACCCATCCTCCCACCCCCCTCCCCTCTAGAACCCTCAGTTTGTTTTTCAGAGTCCATCGTCTCTCATGGTTC
>NW_022589733.1:2153430-2204859 GCF_004348235.1 Phoca vitulina | reverse complement strand
TACAGACCAATATCCCTGATGAACATGGATGCAAAAATTCTCACCAAAATACTAGCCAATAGGATCCAACAGTACATTAAAAGGATTATTCACCATGACCACGTGGGATTTATTCCTGGGTTGCAAGTTTGGTTCAACATCCTCAAATCAATCAATGTGATACAATACATTAATAAGAGAAAGAACAAGAACAATATGATCCTCTCAATAGATGCAGAAAAAGCATTTGACAATGTACAGCACCCTTTCTTGATCAAAACTCTTCACAGTGTAGAGATAGAGGGTACATACCTCAATAACATAAGAGCCATCTATGAAAAAACCCACAGCAAGTATCATTCTCAATGGGGAAGAACTGATAGGATTTCCCCTAAGGTCAGGAACACAGCAGGGATGTCCACTATCACCATTGCTATTCAACATAGTACTGGAAGTCCTAGCCACAGCAATCAGACAACAAAAAGAAATAAAAGTCCTCCCAACTGGCAAAGAAGAACTGAAACTCTCACTTTTTGCAGATGATATGATACTTTACGTGGAAAACCCAAAAGACTCCACCCCAAAACTGCTAGAACTCATACAGGAATTCAGTCAAGTGGCAGGATATAAAATCAATGCACAGAAATCAGTGGCATTCCTATACACCAACAACAAGACAGAAGAGAAAAATTAGGGAGTCGATCCTATTTACAATTACACCCCAAACCATAAGATACCTAGGAATAGATCTAACCAAAGAGGCAAAGAATCTGTACTCAGAAAACTATAGAATACACATGAAAGAAATTGAGGAAGACACAAAAAAATGGAAAAATGTTCCATGCTCATGAAATGGAAGAACAAATATTGTGAAGATGTCAATGCTACCTAGAGCAATCTACACATTTAATGCAATCCCTATCAAAATACCATCCACTTTTTTCAAAGAAATGGAACAAATAATCCTAAAATTTGTATGGAACCAGAAAAGACCCCGAATAGCCAGAGGAATGTTGAAAAAGAAAAGCAAAGCTGGCGGCATCACAATTCCGGACTTCCAGCTCTAGTACAAAGCTGTCATCACCAAGACAGTATGGTACTGGCACAAAAACAGACACACAGATCAATGGAACAGGATAGAGAGCCCAGAAATCGACCCTCAACTCTATGGTCAACTAATCTTTGACAAAGCAGGAGAGAATGTGCAATGGAAAAAAGACAGTCTCTTCAACAAATGGTGTTGGGAAAATTGGACAGCCACATGCAGAAGAATGAAACTCGACCATTTCCTTACACCACACACAAAAATAGACTCCAAATGGTTGAAAGACCTCAATGTGAGGCAGGAATCCATCAAAATCCTTGAGGAGAACACAGGCAGCAACCTCTTTGACCTCAGCCGCAGCAACTTCTTTCCTAGAAACATCACCGAAGGCAAGGGAAGCAAGGGCAAAAATGAACTATTGGGACTTCATCAAGATAAAAAGCTTTTGCACAGCAAAGGACACAGTCAACAAAACCAAAAGACAACCGACAGAATGGGAGAAGATATTTGCAAATGACAGATCAGATAAAGGGCTAGTATCCAAAATCTATCAAGAACTTATCAAACTCAACACCCAAAGAACAAAGAATCCAATCAAGAAATGGGCAGAAGACATGAACAGACATTTCTGTAACGAAGACATCCAAATGGCCAACAGACACATGAAAAAGTGCTCAACATTCCTTGGCACCAGGGAAATCCAAATCAAAACCTCAATGAGATACCACCTCACATCAGTTAGAATGGCTAAAATTAACAAGTCAGGAAATGACAGATGTTGGCGAGGATGCGGAGAAAGGGGAACCCTCCTACACTGTTGGTGGGAATGCAAGCTGGTGCAGCCACTCTGGAAAACAGTATGGAGGTTCCTCAAAAAGTTGAAAATAGAGCTACACTACGACCCAGCAATTGCACTACTGGGTACTTACCCCAAAGATACAAATGTAGGGATCCGAAAGGGTACGTGCACCCCAATGTTAATAGGAGCAATGTCCACAATAGCCAAACTGTGGAAAGAGCCTAGATGTCCATCAACAGATGAACGGATAAAGAAGATGTGGTATATATATATACAATGGAATATTATGCAGCCATCAAAAAAAAAGAAATCTTGCCATTTGCAACGATGTGGATGGAACTAGAGGGTATTATGCTAAGCAAAAAAGTCAGAGAAAGACAAGTATCATATGATATCACTGATATGAGGAATTTGAGACACAAGACAGAGGATCATAGGGGAAGGGAGGGAAAAATGAAACAAGACAAAACCAGAGAAGGAGACAAACTACAAGACTCTTAATCTCAGGAAACAAACTGAGGGTTGCTGGAGTGGTGGGGGGTGGGAGGGATGGGGCGGCTGGTGATAGACATTGGGGAGGGTATGTGCTATGGTGAGCGCTGTGAATTGTGTAAGACTGTTGAATCACAGACCTGTACCCCTGAAACAAATAATATATGTTAATAAAAAAATATTTAAAAATTACTGAGCAGAAAAGAAAAAAAAATGAAACTTGCTATCACTACCATAAATGGAAAACCTTTATAGTCTACCATAAACCAGCCAGGTAAAAATATTAAAAAGGATAACAAAAAGTCACTAAATTCTAGCTAGATCCTGTTGCCTGCTGTGTTAGATTCCGTACAATTAGTCAGCCATGAGGATTTTTTTCACAAGTGATTTACTGAGGGAGGGCTCTTGGCGAAAGGGGAGGAAAACAGAGGCTAAGCAAAGGTGCGGGCTCAGCTTCAGGCCAGCCTCAGCCTGCTCCCGTGGGGAGCTCTGGAACATGAATGCTACCACAGACTTGAACCATCTTGACATATGAACACTTCTGTCTCCTACATTAGTCATTGCCTGCAGACTGCCCCGGGGGTGATGGTGGAATCTCCTACCTACTCCAGGTGAGGCAGCGCCCGGAGAAGGCTGCAGCTGTGACCTGTTAGCAGCCCACACTCAGGGCAGCTGAGAAGTGAGTGTGTCCACTGGGTAGGGTGTCTGAGCCGGCTAACAGCATCAGTTACACCAGCCAAAGGCTTAGACCTGAGGTCACTATCTCTGGAGGTTTAAAAAAATGGGGCGCCTGGGTGGCTCAGTCGTTAAGCGTCTGCCTTCGGCTCAGGTCATGGTCCCAGAGTCCTGGGATCGAGCCCCGCATCGGGCTCCCTGCTCGTGGGAAGCCTGCTTCTCCCTCTCCCACTCCCCCTGCTTGTGTTCCCTCTCTCTCTGTGTCTCTCTCTCTGTCAAATAAATAAATAAAATCTTTTAAAAAAATTTAAAAATTTAAAAAAAATAAAAAAAGAGATTGGCACATGTTAGAGAGAGGTTAAAGACCTGTTAGCACCACATAGATACCTTCTCCCTAATGCCATCAGATGACTGGAAAGAGACTGAACAGAGACAAGCTTCTTCACTCCCTAATAAACTGTTCCTTGATGCCCTGCCTGGTCTGCCTGCCACCCTCCTCAGCTCCTGTACCCGGCATGGTGTCACACTATGGGACACTCTCCTGGATGGCTTCAAATGGGGGTCTAGCCCCCCGACTGCCTGCTTAGCTCCGTTGCTCCTATTCAGTGCCTTCCTGTTTCCTAGCTGGTTCGTCTAGCAACCTTGGCTTGTTGGAGAGGCGGTTTATTATTTGCTCCCTGCCCTTCTATTGTTCTCCGTATTACAGGAAGCTGCATCTCCCAGGCTCCCTTGCTGACTGGCTTCCAGATAGCTTTGCCCAATGGGAGAAGCTGGTGGAAGACTGGAGGCTGGGGGAGGGGAGAATGGGGGTGTTTTTCCCCACCTCTTCTGCCTTAGGTGGCACCTTCCGCAGTGGCTGTCTCCTCTGGTTCCAGAGGAGGAGGACAGCCCTTCTGTGGCTCCAACTCCTGAGAACAGCATTTGTCTCCATGTGGCCAACTCCCACAGGCCGCCCTTGCTCTGGTCTCCTTCTGCCCACCAGCACCAGCCCTGGGCTTTTGCTCCTCAGCCCCGGGGACAAGAGGCTTCCTGCTGTTGCTAATGCCTTCCTTTAGCTTCTCATCGCTTCCATTTTCTGGGTAACCAATTCCTGGTATTAAATTCCCTCTGTTGAAAGATCTAGAGCCATTTCTGGACCCTGACTGGTCCAGGGAAGCAGCAAGACAGTAGTGAGCTAACCAAGTGTTGACACAGTCACCGATGAGAAGTTCTGCACAAATCTGTCGTCAAGGTCATTTGGCTGTGAAAGTCACCCAAGGCTAGGGCCCCCGTTTCATCCACTTGAAAACCCAGATGGAATATAAAGGGAGAAGGAGGGAGAGGCACAATCAACTGCTCACCAGCCTTCAGAAATCCACTGTGTGTAAACAGTCCCAGCCTCGACCTTCCTCTGCCCCTTACTTCTTCCTCTTAGCTTCGTGCTAACCCTTCCTGGCGTGCCTGGTTATCCTTTCTGCTGGCTTTTCAAAAACATTCTCATCTGCCCAGCGGGACCGCTCGTTAACAACCAGGATGTAAAGAAACAGAGATCACACAATGGGACTTAATTTAGAGCCACTTAAACAGACCTAATTCCCTCTGCTATTTCCAAATGGTGCCACTGAGAATCGAAGCTTGTGCATGGCTCCTACTTACGGTTGTGGAGGGAATTACCCTCCAGGTGGGAGAGTCGGGGAGGGAGGTGATCGGTCCTAGGGGGGGTGAGGCCCAGACCGGACCCCAGTGCGTTGCCAAGACTCTGTTGCCATTTTCCCCTTGGATTAGTCAGAGGGCCAGAAAGGAGCTCCAGGGAGGCGAGCCACAGAGCCTGCGAATGCCCCTCTGCTGTGGGCATTCTGGACTTCACTATCTCCCTTGCTGACAGGGATCCCTCCGAGCCTGGCACACACGAGGGCTTCCAGAAAGCAGGACCTGCTCCACACCCTCAGAATCTTCCCATTTGTGACGTATCTTTAAAAAGAAAAAAATAACACTGTGTAGGTTTGTCACCGTCTATGGCTTTTACCCACAAGCTGGGCAAAGACAGCAGATGACTTTGGATTGGGGAGTCTGCCAGCAGCCCACCCTCCCTGGGTCTCGGTTTTCTGGAAGGCATGGCTGGTCAGACGCGTGATGGCAGTGAGGGGCCAGCTGCAGTATTGCTCCAAGCGGGACTTACCAAACAGAGAAATGGGGAGAACAGGTCCGGGAGCAGGTTTTGGCCACATGGAAAAGCAAGCCCCTAAAGCCGGGTTCATTCCTTCTTTCTATTTCTGAAAGTGTGTGTGTCAGCGCACCACGCTCGGCCCATCTCACGCCATAGCTCATCTGAGCTTC
The DNA here is from genome assembly GCF_004348235.1 of Phoca vitulina. Classification (NCBI taxonomy): domain Eukaryota; kingdom Metazoa; phylum Chordata; class Mammalia; order Carnivora; family Phocidae; genus Phoca; species Phoca vitulina. Next base: position 2,199,553 of record NW_022589733.1, on the reverse strand, counting down.
ACGGCAGCCCCAGGAGTCAGGTGACCTTCACCCGCAAGGCATGGCAAGGCTTGGAGACGTGAAGTAGCACGCCAAGGTCACACAGCCCGCCTGGGGCTTCGTGTTGCAAAAGCAGGGTTCCGACTCCTCAACCCCGAGGCAAAGTAAACATCTGGTGAGGCGAGGTCAGCTTCTAGACAGGCAGAGGGGATGGGCCGCAGCCTGGGGATGATGGACATGTGCCGAGACGACAGGCCAGAAGAGTCAGATGAGAAGCCGCGAAAGGAGGGAAGCAATGGGGAGTGAGCTCTGCACAACAGAGGGTTGGTGCTTTTGGGAGCAACAGCGGTGCTCCCCTTTCCTCCAGACCTTTGACCTGGAGGCACTGTCAGGACCTTCAAGACTGTTCTGAGAAACCTTATTTCTTGTTTACCAGGAACGTGAGGAAGCACCTACTACCCCCGGAGGCTTACTGATTGCCATGGGGGACACAGGATCAACAAGATAGGACCTCGGCCCTCAAGCCCACTGGGTAAAGAGAAGAGGGATGTGTACCCAGATCAAAATGACCAAGACACGCTTAACAAGAGTGAGCCAACTCTGTGAGATACAGAAAGGAGGGGAATCAGGGAGGACTTCTCAGAGGAAGTGCTCTTTGAGGTAGGCCCAGAAGGTGGGCTGGGCTTGCAGTTGTTGGATTGAGAGGAAAAGCGAGCTCAGGCTGAGGAAGTAGGCTGAATGCAAAGGTGCACTGGATAGAAGAGCAGGGCATGGCCAGGACCGTGAGGCGCCGGATGGGGCTGGCACGTGAGCGGTCAGGGCTGGTGCAGGGAAGACGAGCCTGGAAAAGGGCATGTGGGCTAGGTTAGGCATGGTCTCACCTGCTCCTACCAGATGGCTATCCCCAACCCTCAGAACACTGCTCTAGGGCCAGGCTCAGCCCCTCCAAGCTTCACTTGTGGAAACCAGGGATTGTAGCAATTCTTACGACTTCAAACTTCCTTCCTCCTCCACCATTAGCAAGAGGTCTTCCTTGGAGGGCCCCTCTGTCCCCTTGAGGACAACCTACACTACCCACAAGGTCCTGGGGCTAAGCATAAAATTGCCATGTCCCCAAGGGAGAAACTGCTCCTAGAAGCATGGTGAAGGAAACAGGGCACTGGATAGGGAGACAGGAGATCTGGGTTCCAGTCTGAACTCTGTCACCAACTGTGTGACCTTGAATTCTAGCCCAAACTCTGTCACCAACTGCGTGACCTTGGGCCCTAGTCTGAACTCTGTCACCAACCGTATGACCTTGGGCTCTAGTCTGAACTTTGTCACCAATAGTGTGACCTTGGGCAAGTCACTTCCCCCCTCTGGGTCTTGGTTTCCTCATCTCTAAGGTGAGGAACTGGACTAAAAATCTAGCAACTCCTGGAGTCCGTGAGTCGTGACATGGGGCCCAGGGACATAGAAGGAGAGTGCGAAAGGGGCATGCATTCATTTTGTGGCATTGTAGAAAATTTCTGGACATAAGAGACTGCATTTGAAGCTCTATTTTCTTTCTCAACTAACGAACTCTTGAACTGGGCCAGAAGTGGCCATTTACAAGGCAGGTGCTCATAAAATTTCAGCAGGGCAACCGGCATTCAGATCATATGGAGGCAGTAAAGTTGAGTAATGCATACCAGGGACAGTTTCATTTGATAACACCAATACATTAATCAATAAGTTGGTCATCAGAAGTGGCTCGGCAGCTCAGCACCAAATTCCCAGGGTTTGTTCCTTCTCTTCTTTATCCAAATCAAGTAATGACCCCTTCCTTCTCTCTCATAAAATGCTCTCTGTGAGCCAGACACTTTTCGGGTTGCTCTGTGCTCCCCAAGCTGCAATTCTGAGACCCCCAAATAAAGGCCTTTGTTCCTTTTTAATTTTGCCTCCTTTTCTCAACTGAGCATTTTTAGGCGGTTTTGTTTTTATTTTTGTTTTTGTTTTGAGTGTCGACAGGGCAGCATGCCACACACCAAGGATGTGGACATAGAACGAGTAAATCCAGATCCCTGACATCCAATGATGGAGAGCAACAAATGAGAGGCAAGGGGCAGAAGTGTGGAGAGCAGTCAGCAACAGTCAGCCCCGGAAGCCGCTGGGCTCAAAGTTAGGCTTGCAGGTGTCACAGAAGCTCACGAGAGCACAGAAGCTTGTGCAGCGTGTGAAGGATGGATACGTTCTGCCAGGTGGACAGGACACCAAGGGCCTTCCAAGCAGGAGGACCTGTGTGGACAGAGCAAGGAGGGAGGCAACAGTGTGTGGCATCCGGGCAGACAACAGTGTAAAGGGAGTGGGGTGAGGAGAGGGCCCACGAGAGCGAGATGGGGCTGGAGGGTCAGCCAGGCCTCGGGCTAAGGGGAGGAGGGATGTGCTCAGGGCTGCCCACTGGAACCATTGGTCTGATCAGTGACTAATGGCCGGCCCACTGAAGCCCGAAGTGGATCCCTGCACCCCACCTAGATCCCCGAACAGGCCCCCTGTCCTCCCCTGAGGTCCTCACCTCCTCCTAAGTGACCAGGCAGAGGTGACTCAGCACAGACTGCTTCCTACTTGGAAAACAGGGCTCCCTCCCTCCCGGTGGGAATCACCGAGGGCCTCAGTTGACTCAGGGTTAAGGAAACCAGGACACATGCTCCCCCAAGCCTCAGCCCAAGAGCACACAGCAGTAAAACCATTATCTGAGCCAAAGAGAATGAAAAATTGAGCAGGATGCAGTCAGGACTCAAGGCCCTCTCCCAGGGCCTGCTCCTCCAGGCCAGACATGTAGTAAACATCCAATAAATATTTTAATTTGTATATGTGCATTATTCCCACCAATAAGACTGACAGCTTTATGAGAGTAAAACAGTATCTTTGCCATCTTTATAGTCCCCTCAACCTTTAGCTGACTGCTTTGAAGTTACTCAGAATGGGTTCCACCCCAGCTGAGCTACTTCCTGCTGTGTGATTTTGACAAGTCACTCACCCTCTCTGACTCTGGAGACCCGGAATGATCATGCCAGAACAGGTCCGGTTATTATTGGAATGATGATCAAGGTGCATCTGTAAAGTGACTCCCAGTCTGTAGGCCCTCCATTGGGATTATTGCTGTTGTGATCATGAATGGATGAGGAAGTAAGATACTTCCCCTCTCTGGCCCTCGGTTTCTTCACCTGCTGTTTACAGGAGGCGCTCAACTAGTTCTGCTGGCTTCTACTTGGAACATCTCAGTAACCAGGGCTTTCTGTAAAAGGAGTCTCCTTGCAACTAGCTTCCCAAGAAATCCTCTTGCCTTGGGACCTGTGGAAGCACTAGAAACATGGAGGTCCTCAGTACTTCAACTCTAAGACCTAGAGCAAGATTTCATGGATGCTTCCATGGAGGGGCCTCAAGGGTGACCCAAGAGTCTCTGAAATTGAACGCAAAATGCTTTATATTTCCTGGGAGGAAGGTCCACAGAAAATGCCATGTGAATTCACAAATCAGTCTACTCTCCAAAAGCATCCCTGGGAGTTTGGACTGAGCCTCTAATGCTCAGCACAGTGTAGATTTTGTGGACTGAAATGTATGAACATTTGTGAATTGATACCATCCGCTAGCTGTGTGTTTCGTCCAGGTTATGAAACAGATCTGAATTATGGCAAACTCCCATAATTTTGAGATTACAACATCTCATTGTCTATTGAGTTTTATGCAAATTCCCATTGTTCCCCATATTCCCCTCGCTCATAGTTCCTACAAATGCTGATGAGTATAAACCGCTTTTTAAAGATTTTTTATTTATTTATTTGAGAGAGAGAGAATGAGAGAGAGAGAGCACATGAGAGGGGGGAGGGTCAGAGGGAGAAGCAGACTCCCTGCTGAGCAGGGAGCCCGATGCGGGACTCGATCCTCGAAGGCAGTCGCTTAACCAACTGAGCCACCCAGGCGCCCTATAAACTGCTTTTTAAAACACAAGGTAATATGGGGCACCTGGCTCTATCAGTTGGAAGAGCATGCATCTCTTGATCTCAGAGTCATGACTTTGAGCTCCACATTGGGTATAGAGATTACTAAAAAAAAAATAAAAATAAAAAAAAACATAAAGTAATAAAAATTAGTTTCATTTGGAGCATCTTTTAGACTCTTCTAGTACCCTTAAAAGCTGTTGATGCTTCTTACTGAGTCCTAAGATCTTTTAAAAGTCAAAGCGTCCTTTAAAACTTCAGTGGGTCTTGGTGACATTAGAAGGAAGGGCAAAGAGTTGCTCTAGCCATGAAAAATCAGAATTCTCTTCTCAGCTCCACTTCAGCCCTTATGATTGCATCATACAATTTAGTGCTGATTTATTGCATAGTTTTTAAGTTTTATATTATTAAAATAATATTTTGCATGTGGTAGTGAATTGAATAGCTCAGAATACCAATGATAACGGTCTCCATTCCCACTCCTGCCCAGGTCAGAAGCAATCCCGTTAGCCACTAGTGACTTAAAGGGGCTCCTGGCTGGCTCAGTCAGTATAGCATGCAACTCTCGATCTCCAGGTCGTGAGTTTGAGCCCCAGGCTGGGGGTAGAGATTACTTCAGTAGAGATTACTTCAATAAATGAACTTAAAAAAAATTCATTGAACCACTAGTGACTTTAGTTCTTCAGCTGGTTAATGCCACCTTAGAGGACATCTACGGAGTCATGCTGTGAAGCGTGAGGCTCTCGTTCACACTGCCTCCCCTTCTTGGTCTTCTCAGTGTGTCACTGTTCCAGTGTCACTGTTTTTCTGTCTATTGGTTACCTTGGTAAATTTAAATATTCAGGACTTTATTTCTTTTCTATCAACCTGACATACTCTCTTCACTTCTCACTTGGTAAGATAAGGATATCAGAACACGTCCCCATTTTCTCCATTCTCCTTGGCCTACCTTCCACACTTCATCTTTCTTCAGTACACTTAAACAAAAAGAACAAAACAATCATATGTGAGATAAGCACACATATTATGAGTACAGCTTGATGAGTTTTCACAAACCAAATGCTGTGTAACCAGCACACACATCAAAAAACACAAATATTCTTTGTGATACTAGAAGAGCCTCAAAAGTACCCAGACACAATGAATTTTCATACTTTTAAATTTTTATTTTTATTTATTTTTAAAAATTTTTAAAGATTTTATTTATTTATTTGACACAGAGAGAGAGAGCACAAGCAGGGGAAGCAGCAGAGGGAGAGGGAGAGGCAGACTCCCCGCTGAGCATGGAGCCCAATGTGGGGCTGGATCCCAGTACCCCAAGATCATGACTTGGGCCTTGACCTGATCAAGAGTTGGCTGCTCAACTGACTGAGCCACCGAGGCACCCCTCATATGTGTTTTTAAAACCAGTTTATATCCATCAGCATATATAGGAATTATGAGGTATGGGGATTATGGAGGAATTATGAGAACTAGCATAAAATTACATATACAATACGGTTCTATAAAAAGCATTGGGATTTGCCATGGAATAATATATGGTCACTTTAAATTCATTTTGGTTTGCTTCCAATTTGGACCATAATTTTCCTGTACAACCATTTCTCTACTCCCCCTCTCAGAGTTTCTGACTGACTTAGAGTTTTTTGTTTGTTTTTTGTTTGGGTGTTTTTTTGTTTGTTTGTATCCCTTGCACAATATGTCTTTAACATATTCTTACATTAAAAAAAAAAGTGATCTCAACTGAAGTCCTCCATTTTCCCAGATGCCTCTGTCCTGAACTCCTCCATCTTTCTGCTCTGAGCTGAACTAGTTTCCTTTTCAGCATTACACCGTGTCTTGCATTCACTGCTCTCCTGAGTTAAGATCCACTGTTTTCTGGGATCCCTTTTTTCCTTATTTACTTATTTACACATCCTCAAATAGCTTCCTATGAGAGGGAGCACACAGGAGTTAAATTTTCTGAGACCTTGCCTGTTTGGAAAAAGTGTTTTGCTTTGCTCTCTTACTTGATAGATGTTTGACTGAGTATAGAATTCCAGGTTCAAGGAGCACCTGGCTGGCTCAGTTGGAAGAGCATGCAACCCTTGATCTCAGGGTCATGAGCCCCATGTTGGGTAAAAAGATTACTTAAATAAATAAACTTAAAAAAAAAGAATTCCAGGTCCAAAATGATTCTTTTCTCATAACTGAGAAATTATCTATTGTGTCCAGAGTTGCTGCTAAACAACAGTCTGAAACCAAACCAATCCCTATTCCATTCTAGCTGGCCAATTTTGTCTCTTCAGAAACTTTCAGGGCTTCCTATTCCCTTGATGTTTTGACATTTCACTAGGATATCTTTTTCATTCACTATGGGCACTTTCAATCAAAATTTGAGTCCTTACTCAACTCTTGGAAATTCTCTTCCTTTATTATTTATTTCCTTTTTTTTGTTGGTTTTCTTGCTTTCTTCTTTCTCTTTAGTTCTCTTTTTTTGCTCTCATAGTTTGACTCTTTACCAAGTTTATTTTCCATCCTTTAATAATTTATTTCATTTTGGCAGTAATTTTTCGATCCTTAAAATCATCCTTATTCTCTAATTGCTCTTTCTTCTTAACCTCCTCTTCTTGTTTTATTGATGTGATATTGTTTTGAATGTCTCTGAATATATTCATTAGACGGTTTTAAAAATAAGGCTTCTTTCTAATCTTTGAGTTGTCTTTTTTGTTGGTTTGTTTGGGTTTTAAATTTTTGGCTCTTCCCTCTCATGCTGCTGCTTACCTCAGAAGCTGACTGGCCCAAGGTTTTCCCTTCATATTTAAGAAAGAAAGAGAGGACAGCAATGGTGGGTTCTGCTATTGCTGGGAGTGACAGACTATTTCACTATGTTCTCTCCAGAAAGGACCTATTTAGGAAGTGGTTGGGTGTATTAGTTTCTTAGGGCTGCCATAACAAAATGCCACAGACTGGGTGGCTTAAACAACAAATGTATTTTCTCACAGTTCTGGAGGCTGGAAGTGTGAGGTCAAGGTGTCAGCAGGATTGGTTTCTCCAGAGCCCTCTCTCGCTAGCTTGCAGATGACCACCTTCTCACTGCGTCTTCACATGGCCTTTTCTCCACATACATGCACTCCTGGTGTCTCTTCTTCCTCTTATAAGGACACCAGTCTTATTGAGTTAGTGCCCCATTCCTATGAACTCACTTATCTTAATTACCTCCTTAAAGACCATATTTCTAAACATAGTCACATTAGAGGTTAGGGCTTCAACATATGAATTGAGGGGGGGAGGCACAATTCAGTCCATAAAAGTTGGACATACATACTGCTGCAGACTGTCAGATCTTGCTTCAGGGTGAACAGGAAGAAAACCAGCTTTAAGGCAGGTGGGCCCCAAATGTTGAGTGAGCAGGTTTTTCTTATGAGACACTGTGTCAGTTAGGAATGTTTTCAGTAATGCTTTTAAAAACACTCCATTAACAGAGGTTTTATTTTTCCACATAAGAAATCTGGAGATAGATAGTCAAGTACTGGTGCAACAGCTGAGTAAGGTCTTTGAGAAGCCAGACTCTTTCATCTTTGCTCTCTGCTATCTTAGCATTTTGAGTTTTCATCGTCATGATTGCAAGATGGTCCACAGCTCCAGGCATCCCACACACACTCAGGATAGGAAGAGTGGGGAGGGGCTGGCTCCAGCCAGATCTGTCCAATTTATTAGGGAAGCAGAGCATGGCAGAAGCTCTCTAGCAGTGTTTCTCTTTGCCCAGATCTGGACCACCAGCCATAGCTACAAGGAAGGGGGTGGGGGGCTAAAAATGAGTGTCTGACAATGGAAACAGAAGCAAGCATGTATCAGTGCTGAGCATGGGCACACAGGCAGCCCCAAATAGAATCGGGGTTCGATGAAGAAGAAGACGGGGGAATAGTTTTTAGGTAAGATAACTAAGTGTGTCTACCACAGATACCAACACCCATACCAGAGCTGTACACACTCCTTCTCTGAGACTCATACATCTTCCCTCAACACCTGCCCAAGCAGAGTTGAGAGGCTTTCCTCTCTGCTCCCATGGCCCTCTTGTTGGCATTAATTCATTGGTTTGGAAACTGCTTAATCTCTGTTTTCCCTCAGGCCTGTGAGCACCATGTGGGAGGAATTGTGTCTTAGTCATCTTGGGATTCCCTAGGGCCAGCAAAGAGCCTGACCCAGAATAGGGCCTTTGATACATATTGATGAAGGAAAGAAAGAAGGGAAAGGTGGAGGGGAATGGGAAAAGGGAAGGGGAAGCAAGGCAGTAATCAGTTCCCTTTGGATTCTTCTTCCGGCTCCTGATAACAATGTCTGCAGATTTGGGGTTTGGGAGATTTTAGTATAGTATGGTCTAAATTGAACTTCATAGAACTCTCAGATGTGCAAAGAAAACATGGCCTCTTTGGGTTTTCAGTGTCTGATGAGCCCACATTCTACAAAGAAGTGAGAGTCAGGAAGAAGAGCTGTATTCAGGCTAGTCTAGTAAACAGGAGTTGAGAGCAATAATTTCACAGCTCTTTGCATCACGTCTCCCTTCTCCCCAAGATGTGCCTTGGTATAGAGGATCCCTGAGCCCTGGAGATGGCAGAAGCATTACTCTTACCCAGGCAGTGCCCCGTGGGTACTCACTGGTCTCTAAGGCTGAGCATCTCTTCTCCCTGCCCTCCGGGACTAATGGCCCTTGAAGTATGACTATCCACCTGGCCTCTACTACTAATGTCCTAGGCTTTGACCATGGCAGCCACTTCATCAGACATGGGCCTCTGGTAGTCCACAGGTCCTCTCAGGCTCTCTGCATCCTTCAATGGGACATGGGTTCCTGAATGCCACACCTTGGAGAGCCAAGGTATTCTGCCATAGACTAGTTGTTGCAGTTGCCTTTGGCACCACACCCTCGCATCTCTCCTATGTCCTGTTGAAATGGTGCTAAACTAGAGGATAGGGTTCTCCTCAGGACTGGCAGTCATCCCTAGACTGTGTTCAGAGAAGTGGATCATGAGCTTGTGTTCTAAGGACCCGCTATTCCCAACAGGATGAGCCTAAAACCCCTACCTCCTCACTTAAGGGACTTAACATAGCTTAACTCCAACAGCAGACATGGTTTCTGCAGGGAGAAAAACCAGCCCACCAATATAGGAGCGTAAATATTGTTTCAAAATATCATCCTAGTACAAAACTGATCCACATAAATTTGCAGAGAGGAAATATTTATTATAAATATACAGGTATCTCACACGGACCCTGTGAGGCAAGAAGTGAAGCAGAAATGGCAGGATATGGCTGCCTCACAATCCCTTACAGTAACTAACACTTTTCTCAGTGTCAGATACAGATTCTCAAGAGAGAAACCGATTGCCCAGCCTGAGTCCTAACCAGGTACAAACATGGCTTCTGGGACATGTAAGAGAGGACCCTGTGGGGGGTAGTTTTTCTAGAAGGAGAAAAATGGGTGTTTATGGGTATGGCAGATAATTGAAATTGTCTATTCTGATGGAGACTCAAAGAACTGATAAAAATGAACTTAGAGAGGTTCTCAAAACAATATAAACATACCTCATTAAATAACAGCATTGTCTAAGAAAAGATAAGTGTTGTGTTTTTAGCCAATATTCAGTATAAATATGTGCTTTCCAAATATTTTCTTCATAGGAAGATAGTTGACCTGCCATTTCTGCCATGTTAATTCTTTTGTGGGATACTTATATGTTCTGTCTCTCTTGCATAAGAGTCATAAGGTGATAGTGATTCTTAAATATGACACTAAAATCACAAACAACAACACAAATAAATTGAGCTTCATTAAAATTACAAACTTTTGTTCATCAAAGGACATTATCAAGAAAAGGAAAACACAACCTATAAAATGGAAGAAAATATTTACAAATAATATATCTGATAAGGACTTAACATCCAGAATATGTTAAAAAAAAAAAACAAAACTCCAGAAACTCAACAACAAAGAGACAAACAATTAAGAAGCGGGCAAAGAACTTAAATAGATATTTCTCCAAAGAAGACATACACATGGCCAACAAACATATGAAGAGATGTTCAACATCACTAATCATTAGGGAAATGCAAATCAAAACCATTAAGATACCACTTCACACCTACTAGAATGGCTTTAATTAAAAAAAAAAAAACTGAAAGTAAGTGTCGGTAAGAATTTGGAGAAATGTGGAGCCCTTGTCCATTGCTGATCAGAATGTAAAATGGTGCAGCCACTGTGGAAAACAGTTTAGTACTGCCTTAAAAAGTTAAACTGAATTACCATATGACCCAGCAATTCCATTCTCAGGTATGTACTCCAAAAAAAAAAATGAAAAAAACAGGAAAGAGGGACTCATAAAGATAGTTGTACACCAATGTTTATTACAGCTTTATTTACAGTAGTCAAAAGATGGAAACGAACCAAGTGTTCATCAACAGATAAATGAAGACATAAAAGTGGCATATCCATACAGCTGGATATGATTTAGACATAAAAAGGAATGTGTCCAAAATTCTGATTCATCTACAACACGGATGAACCTTGAAAACATTACACCAAGTGAAATAAGCCAGATGCAAAGGACAAATATACGATTCCACTTACACGAAATATCTAGAATAGACAAATTCATAGAGTCAGACAGTAGATTAGAAGTTACCAGGGGCAGAGGATGAGGAGAATGGGTTTTTTCCTCAAGGTTTACAGAGTTTCTGTTTGGGGTAATGCAGAAATTTTTGGAAATGGATAACGCTGATGGTTGCACAATGCTGTGAATGGAATTAATGCCGCTTAAAAATGGTTAAAACGACATCTTTTATGTTAAAGATTTTAAATATTTGAGAGAGAGAGAGCAGGGGGAGGGGCAGAGGGAGAGAGAGAGAATCTCAAGCAGACTCCGTGCTGAGCTTGGAGCCCAACGCAGGGCTCAATCTCATGACCCTGCGATCACAACCTGAGCCGAAACCAAGAGCCAGATGTTCAACCAACTGAGCCACTCAGGCACCCAATATCTTTTATGTTATATATTTTTAAACCACACAAACACAAGAAAAGAATCATGAGGATGCTGGATGAGAATTCTCAGCACTATTTTGTGCAGAACCTGGGAGCCAGGTCTGCTGACATGACTGTATCACTAACCCTACTTGCTTCCTTTGTGACAAAAAAAGAAAAGAAAGAAAAATATAAGGAGATGGCAAAAGAGCAAAAGGGACATCGTTATCTGTACCTTCTCTTGTCTTATGTGGAAGGGGGAAATATCATACTGTAATTATCATGAAATGTAATTGAAAGGTACAGGGGGGTTGAGTGCATGGCAGTGTTCTCCTTTAAGATGTGTGGAGGCTATTATGTGTTTATCTCTCTTTGAACTGATAGCTGCACCCAGGTTTATTAGTTATTGTGCATATCCACATCTAAGGATATGGTTGTGTGGGTGGTTGAATTCCCCGGATGGAAGGAAATTCACCATATGACAACTGGAGATAATAGACAATGAGATCCATGTCTGCCAAACGTTGAAACTAATACCATTGCTGTGTTCTTATAAAATGACGAGGTTTGACCCAGCAATTCCAGTCCTAGTTATGTACCTAAGAGAAATGAAACACACACCTGTACAAAAACCTGTGCACATTATTCATATTAGCCAAAAAGTGGATACGACCAAATAGTCATCAACCAGTGAATGGATAAATAAAACGTGGTATAGCTCACACTGTGGAATATTGTTCCTCAATGAAAGGAATGAAGAACTGATCCATGCTACAACTTTTATGAACCAAAACATATGCCAGGTGAATGAAGCCAAACACAAAATACCATATACAGTATGATTCCATTCATGTGCAATGTCCAGAACAGGTGGATCTAGAGAGACAGAAAGTAGATTCATGATTGCCTGGAGCTAGGCGGATGGGGGAATAAGGGGTGACCGCTACTGGGTGTGGAGTTTCTTTTGGTGAAAATAAAAACGTTTTAAACAATAGATTGTGGGGCACCTGGGTGGCTCAGTCGGTTAAGCATCTGACTCTTGATTTCGGCTCAGGTCATGATCTCAGGGTCGTGAGATTGAGTCCTGTGTTGGGCTCTGCACTGAGCGTGAAGCCTGCTTACGATTCTCTCTCCCCTCTTGCTCTCTCTCCCTCGATTAATTAATTAATTAAAATAAAAAACAAATTAAAAAATATATTGATGATCATTGCACAGTTCCATGAATATCCTGAAAACCATTGGACTATACACTTGAAATAGGTGAGTTATATGGTATGTGAATAATATCTCAACAAGACTGTTACATAAATAAATAAACTGAAGAGATCTTGGATGACCAGCTGTGAGGACTAAGGGAAAGGCAGATGTCCAAGGGTATTTCTGAGTCTTCAGTTTCAAATATAATTCCCTATGGGTTACAGTGTTCTAGTTTTTAAAAAGTGGTTATTAACATAGGATGAAAACATCGACATTGAATTAAACAGAACCAAAAACCTAAATTACAAAAAAAAAAAAAAAAAAAGCCAAAAAACTGTGTGTATTTTAAAACCAATGATGAGGGGCTTAAATTGTATTTGATAGATAATTTACTTTGAGAGATGCAGAGAGAAAATTACCCTTTCTGAGTTACATTAAGGTAATGATTTTTTATAGCTTTATTGAGATACAATTCACATGCTATACATTTCACCCACTTAAAGTGTACAACTCAATGGTTTTTAGTACATTCATAGTTGTACAACCACCACCACAATTCATTTTAGAGAATCTTATTCACCCCCAAAAGAAACCCTGTGCCCTTCAGCAATCATGCCTCAGTCCCCCTACCCATCCCTAACCCTAGGCCACCACTAATCTTTCTGTCTGTATACATTTGCCTCTTCTGGACATCTTACATCATACTTCTTCATTTTATTGATGAATAATACTCCACTGTACAGATACACCACATTTTATTTATCTGTGTATCAGTTGATAGACACCCGGGTTGTTTCTATTTTTGGCCAGGATGAATAATGCTGCTGTGAACATTAGCATACAAGTTTTTATGTGGACATAGGCTTAATTTTTTTTTCCTGCTATATATGTAGGAGTGGAATTGCTGGGTCATAGGTCACTCGCTTTTTTGGTGCTGCCAGACTGTTTTCCAAAGTGGCAGTACCATTTCACCTCCCCACCAGCAGTGTGGGAGTGTTCTGATTTCTCCACATCCTCGTCAACACTTGTTATTCTTTTTTTTTTTTTTTTTTTAAGATTTTAGTTTTATGTCTATATCCAGTGTGGGGCTCGGACTTACAACCCCGAGATCAAGAGTCACACACTCCACCGACTGAGGCCTCCAGGTGCCTCTGTCAATACTTCCTATCGTTCTTTTTTGTGTGATAGCCATCCAGTGGGCGCAAAGTGGTATCTCACTGGTTTTGATGCTGTGCATCTTGTCGTGTGTCTGGTTGACATTTGAATTCTTTCTCCTAACTCCTCTGTCCCCTGCCTGTTTAGGCATTTGCCATCTCTTCCCCCACTGGTTTGCATGCCTCCTAACTGGCCTTTCCATCTTGCATTCTACGCCCTACAATGCAGTCACAGACCCTATTGCTTTCTGCCTAAAACCATGAATGATTCCCAGTTGCCCACGGAACAGAGCCCTCACTGTTGAGGATGGCGTGCAAGGTTCTCCACTGTCTCTCTCGCATCTTTCTGTGTCCCCTCTCTCTGTTTCCCCCTGTGCAGCTGTGTGATGCCTTTGCCCATGCTGTTTCCTCTGCTTGACATCCCTTCCCTGCAGTGTCCCCCTGGTCAGCACTTGCTTATCCTTCACAACTTAGTTCAACTAGAATCTTCTGGGTGAAGCCCGACAGGGCCCTCAGTTTCCTGCACAACTCAAAGGGATGCCATGCTCATTGTAATCTATGTCAGGGATCAGCAAAATAAGCCCCTGGGCCAAACCCAGCCCACCACCTGTTTTTGTAGCGTGCATGAACTAAGAAGGATTTTTATGCTTGGGGGTGGTTGAAAATAAATGAAAAGTAGAATAGTTCATGACTCAGTTTGGCTGGAACACAGCCATGCTTATTTCTTTACATATTGTCTGTAGGTACATTTGTGCTACAGCAGAGTTGTGGAATTGCAACAGAGACTGTGTGGCCCTCAAAGCATAAAATATTTACTATCTGGCCCTTCCCAGAGGGAGTTTACCAAACCCTGGTCTAAGTGAATGGCGCCCCAGAGTTATGCTGTGTAGAACCTGTGTGGATGTGCTCCGACAGCCCTGACCCCAGGCTCCCCTGGAACTGGCTTTATGCCTCAGCTCTAACATTCATCGTGTGGCGTAATACTTTGGTTTCTTCTCCCACAGACCCTGTGCCCCAAACCCTGAGGTCGGCTCTGTGAGTCTCATTCACCTTTGTGCCCTCAGAGTGTAATCAGGGCCTGGCACAGAGAAAGACCTCAATAAATGTCTGTACTACTGCATTGAATGAAATCTTTCCTGGACACTGAGGGTGAACTAATAAGACACTGAAGAGTTCAGGATTAAGGTGACTCATAAAAATGATAGTAGCATGCAGGCAAAATTCTAGCTCCATTGTTTCTGACTTCTAAAAGCATTCACATGCCAACGTTATGTGTGTGATTCGAGCCTCTCTTCTCCCAGAGAAGCACTACCTGGCATATTTCTTTGAATCCGATTAAAATCGCTGTGGTTGGGATGTTGGAGAGGCTGGGGATAGCCCAGGCTGCACAGAGTTGAGAGTCAAGCCCCTGGAACATGGTTCCAGCTAGGATAGGTTAATGTCGAGAGGTTTGGCAAAATCACAGGGATCTTTGTGAAGAGGAAGCCTGGGCTAGTTTGGAGAAGGCGGGAGAGTAAGAACTTTGAAGCTGTTACACTCACAAACTATTTGTGGAATGCAGGGGAAAGGCACCAGCCCATACTTTTGTGCTGAGTACTGTGAAAAGGAGGCCCCTGGCCTCCCTCATCTCATTCGGTCCCCAGGGAAACCGATTTCAGCTGAGGGCACAGACCCAGAGGGGTGAGGCTGCTCGTCCATACAGGCCCATCATGCTCTTGAGTCCGGCCAGCCCCAGCGTCACTAGCCCCCAGCCTGGACCTCTCTGTCTCCCTTAGGCTCAGGGAAATCACCAAGTTCCTGTTTTCAGCGAGGGCCTTCCACACACCTTTGTTGTTCTCAGTTTCTCTCTGGTTGCCTGAGGAGTCCTACCCTCCCAACATGAATTAAAAGGCCTTTGGAGAACTGTCCTCTGTCTCCCCTCACCATCGGCGTCTTCCTTCCGTCTCTGTTCATGTCCCTCACCACAGGTCTCCAGCCAGCCCAAGAGAACTGTAAAATAATAGCTAAGACTTATTCGGGGCTTATCATGTGCTGTTCTAAGCAATTTCCCCCATGCTGTCTCATTTATATCCCATGAAGCAGGTGCAATCATCAGTCCTGTTTTATAGATGAGGAAACTGAGCACAGAGAGGTTAAATAACTTGCCTAGGGTCACACAGCCTGTGAGTGGTAGAGTTGGAATTTGAACTCAGGCAGTCTGACTTGAGAAAGCATAAGGGCTTAACCAGTACGTTTGTCATTTCTTGCAGATGCCATTTCTTTTCATTTTTTTCAATGGGCCATCCTCTATCTGCCTTCCAAATCTTTGCACTTGCACTTCCCTTTTACTAATATGCTCTCCACCTCGCTTGACTAACTCTTCTCATTCCTTAGCTCTCAGCTAAAATACCACCTCCTCTGGGAAGCTTTCCCTGATCCCCCAGTCTGTCTGTGGCTCAGCTATCATTCCCATAGCACCCTCTGATCTTCTCCCTGTCCTTTGCTGCCATAGCTGTTTATAAGCCTGCCTCCCCCACCCAGCCGTAGGCTCTGTGAAGCCCAGGAACATGCTTGTTGCGAGAATGATGTTCTTGCTCTGACACTTGGCCTGACCCAAACTAGGCACTTCATACGTATTTGCGGGATGAACAAATCTGGCAGTGAACTTCTCAGCAAAACTTTTACTATGGATCAGTCTGAAGGTAAAACTCAAATCACATTTTCAGGCTACTTGTTGTAAGAGCTACGTGTTGGGAATGGGGCAAGAGGGAGGTGAAAGAGAGAGAGACAGAGAGCAGGAGTCAGTATATCGGTGGCACTCACACACCTGCTTTCCTCGGCTCCCATAAATCACCAAGAATTTGTTGTATTAAATTTGGACGTTTTTAGCACTGATCGAAAGCACTGGCCCTCACCTTCAACAACACAACCATTCCAAGAGCCATTCCATCCAGGCTCTTGGTCAACACTGCTGAGGCCAGGGACGAACTGATGGTTATGCAGTAGGTGGAACAAGTTTGACTCAACTGCAAGTGAGGAGGCGAGGACCGTGGGGCCACATGGCACCATGGGTGTGAAAAGGAGGGGCCTGGTACCTCCACATGGCTTGGTTCCCAGAAACAAACAGGACGGCTTCTGCCCTGGGAGACAGCAGGACAGGGGTGAAAGTATTCCTGCTTCCTTTGAAATGGGGGGAAAAAAATCCTTTGGAAATGTTGGAATTTTAGTTATTTTTTTTTTTTACTATGGATATGTATTGTCTATTTAAAAATAACTAAAATATTGATTTTTAAAATAAAAGTATGTAGGCATAATACTTGCAAACTCCCTAACTCAGGGCTTCTGCGAGGAGGTGAGGAGGTGGCCCTGGCTGCCAGCCCTGAACATAGTCAGAGGTTTGGCTAACTGGACAGAACAGCCATACAGCCTCCCCCTCCTGACACTGCAGTTCCTACACCTTCTTAGAATGGCAGACTGTCTCAGCTTTCTCCCCACAGGAAGAAGTTTGTGACATCCCTCTGCACCTCCTACTAAATGCCCATCATGGAGGGTGTTTCCCGGGACCTGGCTGTTTCCTGGCAACCCTGGGCATTTTAGGGAAGGATATGCCGCTTTCAGATCCCAGATCTGGTCAGTTAGACCACTTCGGTTAAGAGCCCAGATGGAAATGTGGGGATTAGGAGGGACTCTCACTTTCTAGGGCTTTTTTCCTTTCTTTTTTATTATTTTTAAAACTTTCTGTATTATCTGAATCTGTACAATGTGTTTGTATTACTTTTGCAAAGAGAAAAATTTGAAGGTATAAACAGTGCCTGATAAACTTGTGGGTGCAACCAGTCTGCTGAGGGCCATTTCTGTGCCCTGGGGGAGAGGCCCCAGCCCCAAAGATGAGTAGGAAGTCGTCTGCATCTGGGCGGCTCGCCTGAGATTCAGAAGCACAGCCAGGTTAAAACCAGTGTTTTAGGCAAGAGGGGACCACAGAGGGTTTTAAGCGGGAGATCACAGGGCCTGGGCGCCATGTTCTTGACTTGATCTCTAAAGCTTGCCCCAGGCATATTGTAAGCCTCTTGGAAACTTCTTATAAGCATTCCAAACTTTAATTTTTCCCATTCCATGCTGAATGCCGCCTCCTACCCTCCCAGTCTTTACCATCCCAATAAATAAATAAATTCACCTGGTGCTCAAGTGGGACACTTGGGTATATTTATCATTTTCTCTCCTTCCCAGTGGCTAGTCCTTTGGACGTCCTCTCCCGAAAGTATTTCCCATTCAGCCTCTTCTCTCTACACCTACTCTACACCCAAGCTCGGACCACCCCTCCCCTGGGTCACTGCTGCAGCCCCTCACTGGTCTCCTGACTCCACTCCTGCCCCTCTCCATCCCTCTTAGCTGCTGATCTAGTTACTCACTTCCCTAAACTCTCCCATGGCTCCCCAACACACATCAGATAAAATAGAAACTCTGTGACGTGACCTGCGGGATCGTCACCAGCATCATCCCCAAACTCACCTCCTGCTATTTCCCCACATGCATTCCGCTCTCCACATAGACTTTTATTGGCAATTTCATGGTTTTTCATGCAATTTCATGCCTTGGCACATGCTTGTTCTCCTGGGATCTGGATTTCTTCGCAGAACTCAACTCCTTTGCTCTCCCCAATCTTCTCCCAAAATTATATCCCCCGACCCTATCTATATTTACTAGTGGAAAAATCAACATTTAATTTCCTCACCAAGACCTCCCCTTCTCATTGACCAATTGATCAGGTCCACTTACACTTGGTGAGTCACCTGGCTGACTTTTAAAAAAAATTCAGTTCAGAACTCAACCAAATTCATGGATATCATTTGACAGCTCTTAGAAGGGATCTAGGAAATGATGCCATGCACAGTGGGGTGCCTTGGTGAAGCGCGGAAGCACAGCTCAGGAAGGCAGCCTGGACCTGCGCTCCCTGACACCGTGGCCGAAAAACCACTACTGTGAGAGCCCATATTGAGCAGCATAGGAGGTTTCTCCCCTGACTCGTCTACTCATCTGGTTTAGGGCACTGGCAATTAGAACTGTGTAGGGCCAGGAAAATAGTAATGCTAGTTAACTAACCCTCAGAGCATCCCACCCACCACTCACCTTCTCTGAGCAGCTAACTTCTTTAAACATAAATGTATTTTTCAGCTGTTTATGCTCTAACCCAAAGCTTGCATAGTTGTTTTCAACAAATACATGCACTGTTGCATTCTAATGAACCCACACATGAAGACTGGTGGACAAGACTGGGGTCAGATGGTTTTGGTGTACTGCTTGGGGTAGGTAATTTTCTGAACAAGGCCACATTGCTTTGATCACTAAGTAACAATTTGTTTCTAGTGGAAAAATTGGGTGAGGTGAGGGTTGTGCAATGGATGGTGTTCTTGCCTGCCATACACCTTGCTGAGAGTCATGTGTAGACACACATCCATGATGGGCATTTAGTAGGAGGTGCAGAGGGATGTCACAAACTTCCTGTGTGTGTGCCAGGAAGGGGCAGGTCAGATAGAGGAGGCTTCTGGCCCGAACTGGAAGCTCCGAGGGCAGTCCTGGATGTTGCCCAGCCTTGATCTCTCAAGGACCTCAAGGACCTCAAGGAAGCCACCTCGCTGGCTCTTCAGCCTCCACAACACAGGAGCGCTGAGATGCGATGGGGCTCAGGGGAGGAGAACGCACTCAGCTCCTTTGCAGCCTTTTTTCAAGCATTACTCAAGTGTTTGCACCATGACCCCTGGCCTAGTTCTGATGTGTTGTTACACGTTAGGTAATTAGTACCTGCGGCAGCCCAGCTGACTCACCAAAGTGACTGATAAACCCCCTCTCTTTGCAGGATGGTGCAGATTTGAATCTACTTTGGGAAGAATGGTATGTGAAGTCAATTTAGAGTATTTCAGGCCATCTGGAATGTCTCTTTTGAGAAGGTCCTCATAAATTCCACCTAATAATCAGGTTTGTCTATTTGGTTTTGTGGCGGGGGGGGGGGGGGGGATGGGGGGAGGTCTTATTTTTTATCTCTTGGATTTTAAGAATTGTTGCTCAGTCTTAAAGGACCTCAAGTTCAGTTTTTAAAAATTATATGGTAAATAAGCGTTTGTGGAAATGAGATCCAATAGCTATAGAAGTTTCTCCAGCTCTCACGTTTTAAAATTCCACGAATCCCAGAGATGTGTGTCAGCAGAGTTGAAGGACACTGACAAGTAAGAATTCACTTAGATTAAAAGATTGACTCTGTAACTTCATTGAATTGATGCCCTGAAATAAGAATGCAGGTGATGAACTTCTGTTAATCCTGCCTTCCGTAAACATGTCCGTCCTCCCACGGGCTCTGTGCAACTCGGGAAAGGAGAGCAGGCCTTCTGAGGTGGAGTCACTTCACAGATGCCCTGGCCTCCAGTCTGCCCTCTCCCCTGTCTTCTATATTTGCCTTTTCTTTTCTTTTCTTTTTTTAAGATTTTATTTATTTGAGAGAGAGAGTGAGAGAGAGCATGAGAGCGGGATGAGGGGCAGAGGGAGAAGCAGGCTGAGCAGGGAGCCCGATGCGGGACTCGATCCCAAGACCCCAGGATCATGACCTGAGCCAAAGGCAGACACTTAACCAACTGAGCCACCCAGGCGCCCCTATATTTGCCTTTTCCTTCATCATGACTCTCAACCCTCCAACATGTCCCCATTCTTCCACTTGTCACCCTTGGATGACCTTGGCACTTTGATTCCACACACTCACAAACGTGCACCAATAATTAATACAGCCCACATTTCTTAGGTATTCAAACTCAATCTGACTCCAGTGGGTGTATCCAGAGGCAGCTCTCCTCCTCTCCAGCACGGACTCATTGCCTAGCACCCACCCGGGGTGCCCCAGCTGCTCTCGGCTACTTGGTCCAGGTCCATTGAGGTGTGCCCCCTACCCTGCATTCCTGCCTCTTCTAGGACATGCCTCACCTTTGCTTTTATTTAAATTACTTGTGCACAAGGTAGCTCTCTCATAACATGGTAAATTCCTTTAGGGTAGGGAACAGGAGCTCATACATTTTTCTACTCCCCACTGATCTTAGTTCAGGTAGGAAAACTATATAAACATATATATTTTTAGATGAGTGAATTAAGTTTTGAAGAACTTCTCTTTGCTCTATTTCAGTCCAATTATTGCTCTCCCCCCATGCCTCCCCTACACAAAATGAAGAAACTAATCTCTTTATAAAATAGGGGAGGGTGCACCTGGGTGGTGCAGTCAGTTAGGCATCTGACTCTTGGTTTTGGTTCTGGTCCTGATCTCAGGGCGGTGGGATCAGCCCCGCGTTGGGCCGTATGCTCAGAGCAGAGTCTGCTTGAGATTCTCTTTCTCTCCCTCTGTCCCTCCTGCTCATGCTCACGCTCTCTCTCTCAAATAAATAGATAAATCTTTAAAAAATAAATAAAATAGGGGCGGAAAGAGGACTAATACCCAAAATGTTTAACAGGTCTGAAATTTTTCTTTCTTTTTATTTGATATTGGAACTTACTTTTACCATTATAATGAATTGTATTTTATTTTTCGTATCTAAAATCTTTTTTTTTAAAGATTTTATTTATTCATTTGAGACACAGAGGTACAGAGAGAGAGAGCATGAGCAGGGGGAGAAGCAGGCTCTCCGCTGAGCCAGGAGCCTGATGTGGGGCTTGATCCCAGGACCCTGGAATCATGACCTGAGCCAAAGGCAGACGCTTAACCATCTGAGCCACCCAGGCACCCCATCGTATCTAAAATCTTTTTAATTGTAAAGTCATATAGCTAATTGTAAAAAAGTATAACAATATACAAGTAGGCAGTGTGGGAACAGAAATCCACCCCCCCCCCAACTTCAGGTTACTCGGGATCATGGAAGGGAAGGCCCATGGTGCCATCCAGTGCCATGAAGGGAGAGTAGTGAGGTCAACCAACACAAAGTCGCAGAAAGATCACATAAGGTGCACAACAAGCTTCATGCTCTTTCCTCTTTTATTCTGATGATGATGCAAAAGTGGCAACATCTTGATACTGCAAAACTTATAAACATCACAATACTAATGAGGTTCCCTTAGAGTGTTATAAATACGTTTCTAAATAAATAGCTTCTAAATAAACTCCTTGGCAATTTTATACCCCAGAAAGAGCATAGACTTCAGAGTGCTGTAATTCTGTGCTGTGCTGGAGCATGAGTGCCCCAAACTGCATCACCTGAAGCAAACTTGGCTGTGGGTGTCAAGAACTGGGGAAGGTTTGGGTCTTTCCCTTACTTGCAAGTCAACTAGTTAGCCTGCAGCAGACATGAGACCCCTGGGTCAGAGGCAAAGGACTTTATTCCTCACAGCAATAGCAGTGGCTCTTGTATGAGCAGTGTCTGTATCCGTTCCCCAAGCCCCATTCCCAGGGGGTGATGTGGAGACGACCAGGTAGCACCTGCCCTCACAGCAGGTTGTGCTGCTGCGTGTATTTGGGAACCCACATCTCTTATAATGGGCAGCAAGCCTATCACCTCTATCTCCAGAGCGAGCCGTTATCTGTGTTTTTCAAGGCTGTCAGCAAACCCGCTCTTTGCTCTCTATCCTCAAAGGTTGTTCACTATACCAACATCCTTGAAAACAGTCCACAACAAAGGCATGTGTGCCTCTGTTCTATTGAAGAGACCCATGAAAATTGTCTCCAAAAAGTTGGGTTCTACTTCTGCTGATGTTTTGGGTTAATCAACAAGAATCAGAACCAATAAATGGCAGCAAATTCAAATAAATCAAAATATTTACTGTGTGCTCCTTGGTAGGGGAGTCTAGGATGGTCATAAAATAAATTAACAAATTAAAAGGGCTCTTTGAAGGCACGAGAAAAGCTGAAGTTAGGTCTATTCAGTCATATGAAGACGAAGGGAAAGAGAGGTAAGCAAGGGCCAGATCACGTACGGCAGGAGTTTGGATTTCATTTTAGTGTGGTGAGAAGTCACTTGGAAATATAGCTGTTCAAAGGGGTATCTCCTCATTCTAGGATCCAAGACTTGGATCATCCATGTGAGCAATGGGAACATTAAGCTAAAGTCAGTTAAAAAACCTAGTTTCCCGGGGCCCCCGGGTGGCTCAGTTAGTTAAGCGACTGACTCTTGATCTCAGTTCAGGTCTTGACCTCAGGGTCATGAGTGGGTGTGGAGCCCACTTAGACAAAAACCAAAAAAAAAAAAACCTAGTTTCCAGTGAGTCCTCATAGAGAGGAAAAAACTGTGGCCTCTGCCTGAAAGCAGATGGCGTCCCCTGCACTTGCAGAATGGGCATTCAGAAAATAACTAGAACAGAAGGAGTTGAACTGACCTCAAATCCTCAACTCCTGGACCATGGGCTTTCTACTAATTCATCTTGTCTGGGTTATGGAGCTTGCACAATGCTAGGGGACTGGCCCTTTTGTTTCATCAAAGGGCAGCTCTGTAGCCTAATAGATGAGACCATCGGGTTCCTCTCTCCACCTGACCAGTTACTCAACCTCTCTAGGTCTGTTCAGTGTTCTGGGAAGTGGGGATAACCATGACACTTTGTATCATTGGGTTGTAACAAGGGTCATGGCAGCATGTGAACAGTTCAGCACAGTGCCTGGCCCAGTGTAGGGTTCAACCCGTATTTTCAGGAAGGTCAAGAGATGCGGTGGCCCAGAGATCAAGGTCGTTGGAGAGCAAAGTCTGCAAAAGGACAAAGCCCAGATTCTGAAGGCCTCCCGGGAGGGTAGGACAGCTTCACCTGTGATTTCTAGCAGGTTTGCCAGGGCTGGTGACTGGTAATAGAAAGTAGTAAAGAAATAAAAGGTGATAGGGAGCAGAGTGCTGTAAAAAAATGGACTTTGGACCCAGACAGACCTCAGGGTGAAGGCTGATGTATTGCCTGCCTCTGATGACCCCAGGTGGGCAAGTTGCATTTCCCAAACCTCATTTCCTCACTTATAAAATGGAGGAAACAATTGATAAAATGGGCGAATTCTACTGGAATTGTGAGGATTAAATGAGTTAATAAGAAGCAGCTGACACAGGGTGGCTATCCAGTAAGTAGTAAGTCTTCTGAGAGCTTTTTTTGTTTTTTTGGTAAAGATTTGCCTCTACACACAGAATTAGAGCTGCAGAAGTTTCTAGACCATCACCTTCACTTCACAGATGGGGAAACCTGAGGTCTCAGGGGGCCAGGCTGAGGGGTCCTTTCGAGCCTCCTGGCTATTACTTTGCCCCACCTCCCAGGGGCCCCTGTGACCCAGCCTCCCTGAGTGAAGGGAGGCAATCTGAGATCTCCAGCCAGGGAAGGAGGTGGGGAAACCTAAACCAGCTGGGAGTTCTGTCAGCTCTCCAGCAGGGCCTACGTCAATTGGTTTAATGGACTCTTTTGTGCAGCCCCAGCCAGGGTGCAGGAGGGGACAGTATTTATTTGCTTTTTCCTTTCACTACCTGGGCTTCACAAATGCTCATCCTTATATTGACTTTGAGGCCCTCACTGTCAGGAAATCTATGCTTGCCTATTCCTGTTGCTGTAACAACGAGGTCCTGAAGAGTGCCAGATGCATAATGTCCTGCCTTGTTCCTTAAAGCCCAGTGGAAAAAAAAAATGTGACCACTCAGATCTTATACTTTCTCCAAGAAAAAAAAAAAAAAAACCCACTGTAGTTAAGATAGTTTTTTAAAAAATCACAAAAAATTGGGGCGCCTGGCTGGCTCAGTCAGTGGAGCATGTGACTCTTGATCTCGGGGTTGTAAGTTCGAGCCCCACATTGGGTGTAGAGAGTACTTAAAAAAATGAAATCTTCAAAAAAAAAACCACCACAAAAAATTTATTTGGAAGCTGCTGAGCAAGGTGCTTCCCACCCTGGCCTTTTGCTTCATGTCTCAGCCTGGCTGCTCTCTACCATGGCCTTTAGTCTTGCAATACTTATCAAGATGGCAAAGGACATCTGGAAACCTGACAATTCTTCCTAACCGCCGCCACCCCCACCCAGTACCAAGTACCCAAGTTCAGCGGCAAGAGCTCAATTCTTCACCAAACGAATACCTCACTTTCCTGGGCCCCAAATTTAACAACCTACTGGGGATTGAACACCCCAAATACATTTTCACATAACTATTTTGTGCTTTCCACTAACTCTTATTCTATCGGGGCGGGGGATGGGGCAGGAGAAGTTTGCATTATTACTTAGAGGAGGAAACCAAACTGGGTAGAGGAGCCCCAATTTTTTTTTTCTGTGTTTAGAAAATGATTTTGGTTGGCATGTTTAGCCATCAAGAGGAGCTCCAGGAATTATCTACAAATTGGAGCCTTTTAAATTCTGGAAGACTCTTGAAGATAACCCTAATACAATGATGTCTGATTTTATATTCATAGTCTGTTTTCATCCTGTAACTTCCGTTTAGGGAGTTTAAGAAAGTGTGAACTCAAAGGGAACAGAAAATGGACACATATTCTAAGAAAGTTGCCCAAAACAAAACGAAGATGAAGGAAACGTCCTCTAAAGGTAGGTGTGAAGGCGCCAGAGAGTTTGCGTCCCGGCATAGCCCGGTCGCAAAGACGACCTCCTCACAACCCAGCTTTGATTCCGGCGACATCACCAACCACGCAGAGACAGGCACAGCACCAGTCGGTCTGAAATTACCATCAGGACTCTGGAGTTAAGGCCTATCTCCTTCCATTTTCCATCATACCTACCTTCCTGCCTTCCTTCATGGAAAATGTTTCAATCACCTCTGCTGTCTCCGGTGGGGGAAACCAGAGAAGTCACAACGCACGTGTGGTTTAGTGACGGGAACAAGACATACAAACATCTAACAAAGAACAAAAATGAGGGTTGCTGGCCAAATTGTGTCCCTACTGCCCGCCCAAAGGGGACATAGCATGAGGTCAGTCACTACACAGCTGGGAAGACCTTCCAGAAAGGGCACTCTTTGGATGGGGGCCTCTGAGGAAGTGGATTGGCAGAGAGGTGGCCTTCCTGATAGGGAGTGCAATGAGGTATATAGGGGCAGGAATTATCAACTGGGAGTTAGGAGAACTTGGGGTGCGTCTAAGCTGTCTTGAAGTGGGATCTCTATTTGGGGGGCAGGGTGGCCCAGGCTCCTCAAAGCCATCTGCCAATGCTAACAATCTGATTAGTCTATGATTCTGGGATGGGTCAGGAATACAGAGAAGGTAGGAATGAACCTCAGCTGCCAGCCAGCAAGGAAGTGGGGAACTCAGTCCTATAAATGCAAGGGAGTGAATTCTGCCAACAACCGGAATGAACAAGGAAATGGATTTTCTCCTAGAGCCTCCAGAAAGGTATGTAGCCTGCCAGCACCTTGATTTTAATCCAGTGAGATCCTACCTGACTTCTGACCTACAGAACCACGAGACAATAAATTGGTGGTGTTTTTAGCCACTGAGTGTGTGGTTGTTTCAGCAGCGGGAGGGAAACGAGACACTACCTGTGACAGGCTTTGGCCCCTCCTCTGGCCATGCCCCTCAGGGGTGAGGCGTCTAAGGGGCCATGGAGAAGTGCCCACCTGGAGCCCCGTTTTGGGCCGCACTTCAGCGAGCGGGACCTTGGAATCCCTGTTCAACAGCCCTGGGACCAGTCCTGAGGCTTTGTGCACCTCCTCCCCTTCCTGCCCTCCAGCAGGCGGACAGAACCTCGGGAGAACACGGGCTTAGGCAGGTGTTTGGGAGCGCGGTGAGTCCAGAACTGGGATTCTGGGCTACGGTGTCCGCATAGGCACATGTGGGCCCCTTGATGAGAGGCAGAGTGGGGTGGGGGATGGGTGGGGAGAGAAAGAGGTCAGGAGGAGTGCTAAAGGTCAAGCTGGCTGGCTCTGTACTGCTGTGTGCCGGTGTGGGACTCCGGGAAGTCTGCAGATTTTAAATTCGGACCTGGTATTCCAGGTCTTTCTGAGGGCATATTTTCCACATAGGATAGCAGAACATATTTTTGCTAATAGTCTGTTAGCTTGATTTATACTTCTAAATACTTAGACATATGTCTGCGGCCTCCATCTGGGCTCTCAGTCTGGCCCTACAACGATGGGGGCAGGCCTATTGTTGACTTCCTACCTATAGTCACACCCTGCCCCCCATCCCAGGAGTCTCCCCATCACCTTGTTTTATTTTCTCCAGAACATCTAATGTTGTCTGCAATTATTTATGTGCTTGCTTGTATCATCACCACCTTTCCCCATTAAAATGTAAACTCCAGAGAACAGGTCTGTCTTGCTCAATGCTGTTTAGCCAGCGCCCAGATGAAGTAGGTGTTTAATATTTGTTGGACGAGTGGATGGACAAGGGCACTGAGGAGGAAGAGCCTTGCAGCTGAGCAGAGGTGTTTCACTTTGCATGGGGAATTGGGAAACGTGGGTCTTTGTGTGAGCTCTGCCACCAAGCCCTCCCCCCTCTGGAGAATTGGAATAGGAGTCCCTGAGGCCTCTTTAAGTTTTACATTTCTAAGATATTCTCGGAAAGGGGGAAACCCTAGTGGTTCCTGGCCAAGAGGCTCCTATTGCTCACTTTATTAATTATCTATGGGTGTCTCTCAAGTTACCCCAAACTTAGCAGCTTGGAACAACACACATAGATTATTAAACAGTTTTTATGGGTCAGGAATCTGGGAGTGGCTTACCTGGGTTGTTCTGATTCAGGATCTCTTGGGAGGCTGCAGTCAGCTGTGGGCCTGGTCTGCAGTCACCTGACGGCTCACTCACAAAGCTGTTGGCTGGAGGCGTCAGTTCCTTGCTGGCTGTTGGTTATAGGCCTTGATGGCTCAGCAGGTGGACTTCTCCAGAGGGTCACTTGAGTGTTCTCATGCCAAAGTGACTGGACCCCCGAGAGCAAGTGATGCAAAGGAGAGGACAAGAAGGAAAACAATTGCCTTTTTTTTTTTTTTTTAAGATTTATTTATTTGAGAGAGAGAGCGGGTCAGGGGGGCAGGGAGCAGAAGGAGAGGGAGAGAGAATGTCAAGCAGACTCCACGCTGACTGTGGAGCCTGATGCGGGGCTTGATCTCACAACCCTGAGATCATGACCTGAGCCAAAACCAAGAGTCGGTCGCCTAACCGACTGAGCCACCCAGGCGCCCCCAAATGCCTTTCCCCACCCTGTGTTGGACATGACACACCATCGCTTTTGTCTTATTTGTTAGAAATGAGTCACCAAGTCCAACCCACACTGAAGGGCTGCAGGATTAAGCGCCACTCTTTGAAAGAAAGTATATTTGTAGATATGGTTTTAAGCCATCACACTGATAGACAGGTCTCTCTTCCTTGCAAAGGCTAACCTTCCTCCCTGCTCTTTTCCCCGTCACCTCTTGCTTGTCTTGGGTCTTTGAGTCTCTCAACCATTTTCTCTCTACATTGCTTCTCCTATTTTCTCTGGCCACAGAAGTACACAGATCTGTAGCATTCTTAGAAGTCCCTTTCACTCCTGGTTCTGTGATCTGTCCCTTCAATGGGCCCTCCTCCTCTGCTCTCTTGATCTCACTCCTCTGCTGGCTTTCCCGCCTTCCCCTCTCCCAACATGGACATTCCCTGATGCCCTTTTGTTTCTCTGTATCCTCTTGCCCCTGAACAGCTCATTGGCTCCCATGATTTTAACCATCCCCTATAGGAAGATGATATCCCAAAACATACTACTCTCTCCGGTTCCATTCCCAAATTTCCTCCTGTCTGCTTCATTTCTCCATCTGGACATCTCACCAACCATTCAGCTTGCCCTGTCTACATTTAGCACTCCCTCCCGCCATCTGCTCATCCTCCCCCAATCACCTACAGTCAAAACCAGAGGTACTCTGACCTCTCCCTCTCTCTCATCTCACACGCAGCATCACTAACTGAGTATGAGAACCTATGAATCGATCTGTCTCCAGAGTACCCAGTCCAGTCCTTCCTGCTCAGCATGCTCAGACCATGCTAGTACACCAGGGGCTCTGAGTATGTTACCCTCCCTGCTCAGAAACTTTCAAGGGCTCCTCTTGGTTACAGACAGAGGAGTGGACTCTTCCTCTGGCCTCACAGTATGTGAGGTTATGGGCTTTGATGTTTCACCTGCAATAGGCTTGAAATCCCAAGACCTGAGATGAAATCTTACATGTGTCACTACTGATGCGACGCTGGGCAAGTTGCTTCACCTCTCTGAGCCTGTGTTTTCTTATCTCCTGAAGTGAAACAGCATTATTTCCAATCAAGTGTCTTGAAGATTAAATAAAATAATATATATAAAGTACTTACCCTTGTTCACCTTAAATCTCAGGCTACATTGTAGCTGCTCTCAGCCCATATAAAGGTGCTTAGCAAAAAGTGCCTGCCTCAAAGCAGGTGCTCAGCAAATCAGTGCTTTCCCAAGGTGTCACTTGAGTGTGTACTGCTGGTGTTACTTTTATTTTAAAATGATTTGTTCCGGTTGCCTTTCATTTATAACAAGTGACGGGACTCCCAAGTGTATCTGTTAATGCATTTACTCTATATGCGAAGTTGGCAAACATTCTCTGTAAAGGGCTAGAGAGTGAATATTTTGGACTTGGCGGGTCACACATGGTCTGTGTCACAGCTATTCAACTCTGCTGTGTTATAGCACAAAAGGAGCCATAGACCACGTGTGACTAAATGGGTATGACTGTGAAAAAAACTTTATCAGTGGGCACTAAAATTTGGATTTCATACAGTTTTCACATGTCACCTAATATTCTTTTGATTTTTTTTCCCCAACCATTTAAAAATTTAAAGACTATTCTTAGCTGGTGGGCTATACAGAAACAGATGGTGGGGTGGGTTTGGTCTGTGGGGTAGATTTGGTATCGTTATTTGGCTATTTATCTTACTTAAAATCAAGGTTCTTGAGTTCTGGGACCTTATCTAGCTAGGATCCTACAGGGCCTGGCGCATAGCAGGCCCTCATTTGCTGACCCCTGATACAGAGTGTTCATTAAATTTACACAGGGGCACCTGGCTGGCTCAGTCGGTAAAGCATGCAACTCTTGATCTTGGGGTTGTGAGTTTGAGCCCCATGTTGGGTGTAGACATTACTTAAAATAAAATCTTAAAAAAATTTACATAACAGTGAATTGATTTAAGAATAATGTGAAGTAGAGAAGAATACAGATGATATGTGGATCTGGAGAATATTCTGACAGTGGTACAAGTTGGGGCTTATAAACACATCAATAGGTGTTTATTGTCCATAAAGCTGAACAATCTGGTTCAGCCTAACGGTCCAGCTGGACCTCTTCGAGGCCCAGCCAAACTGGGCTTCTGTTTCCCCACGCACACCCTGCACATTTCCCAGTCCTTTGGTCTGGAATAACCCCTCTGAGTTGTTTTTACTGACAGTACTTCTGACACCAAATGTGTGGGATTTTTCCAGACTAACAACCAGTTCAACTCTCCAGACACCTACTGGATGTCTTACGGTTCATTCAATTCTGACATGAAGTACCTGGAGCCA
The DNA here is from genome assembly GCF_004348235.1 of Phoca vitulina. Taxonomy (NCBI): domain Eukaryota; kingdom Metazoa; phylum Chordata; class Mammalia; order Carnivora; family Phocidae; genus Phoca; species Phoca vitulina. Next base: position 2,169,839 of record NW_022589733.1, on the reverse strand, counting down.
ACATCAGACTCCATAGGTTTAAGGGCTCAGTCCCACAAGAATGCCCTCATTTCAGATACTGGTTGCAAGGAATGGGGGCCAAGGTACCCACACTTCTATCTGACTCGGCTGCAAAGTAGGGGGTTCCCACAACCCCTCCTTTCAGGTTCAACAACTTGCTCAAATTTGTTGAACCTGAAAGGAGGAGTTGCTTGACCCTCCTTTGAGGTTATGGGCTTTGATGTTTCACCTGCAATAGGCTTGAAATCCCAAGACCTGAGATGAAATCTTACATGTGTCACTACTGATGTGACCCTGGGCAAGTTGCTTCACCTCTCTGAGCCTGTGTTTCTGTGAGACCAGCAATGCCCAAATCATGACCACCCTGATCATGGAACTCAGGAAAGTGCTGTACTTACCACTCCCAGCTTATTAGAAAGGATACAAAAGAATAACCAGATGGAGCGGTATGTAGGGTGAGGAATGGAAGGGTCTAGAGCACAGGAACTTCTGTCAGGGACAAAGATTATATATATATATAATATAGTATATATATATATACACTATATATAATATGTATAATATAATATATAATATATAATAATATAATATATATATTATATATATATATAGTCTTTTTATATCATGATATCACACCTTCCCATTATGCTCATTAAAATCACGTCCTTGAAGGGCCACGTTAAATACCAACCCTGTCAAAACCTGCGAGTGATTCCTCCCTACCCCCACAAATGCTATTTTCCCTTCTCTGTTCCTTCTCTTCATGCCCTTTTCTCTCAGCAATAGCTTGTTGGCACCTCCATTATTGTATTATAGTTATTTGGCTATTTATCTTACTTAAAATCAAGGTTCTTGAGGTCTGGGACCTTATCTAGCTAGGATCCCACAGGGCCTGGCGCATAGCAGGCCCTCAGAAAGCATTTCTTGAATTTTGTTTCCTTGAATTGAAAATAGGCTTTGACGTTATTCTGGCCCCTGCATAACTGACGTAATGGAGTGCAAGAGATCAGCTAGTCTAAAATGTAGTAAATGGAGCAGGCCTGGTGGGAGGCTTAGGAGGGGAAAGGCCTGGGGGGCCCGGGGCCGGCAGAGTCTGGTTTGGTCTGGAAGGTGGCATGGCTCGTCTGTATTCGTGACACCTTTGGCAGGAAGCGGGCCTGAACAGAGACAAAAGTAGGGCTTCTCAGAGCTTCCCACGCATCCGAGAGGCTGAGCAAAGAGCACAGTGAAATTCAGCTGCTGGTTCCCTCTGGGCCTCAAGAGAGGTCTGAGAAGGGCCTCATGATACGCATCGTGCCCCAGTTCCACGGAGTGAATCAGGCTCTGAAGCAATTGGCAATCGGCCTTAATCACGAGCCACATCTTGCAGGTTCTGGACAGACGAGCTTTGTCATTTCTCTGAGGGAATCTCTGCCATTTGTCTCCCAGGCTCCGAGCAGCAACCCCCCCACCCCCTGCCCCATCTAGCCCTGATGAGATGGCAATTTAAACCGCTCCGATTAGCAGGTTTCATTAGGTAAGAAGGACCGATTAAGCAACAGTGGCCCAAATAACCTTTGTGGTACAGACACTTTTTCGAAGCCAGTGGAAGTCTTGCCAAATTAAAGAATGTCAGGATGAGATACTATGAATATCAGTTTCCTTCTCTTTGGCAGTGGAGAGGATTAATTAAATGCTTGTGAAGTGCTTTGAAAGTTTAAGCTGTTAAGAATTATTGTTCTGTGTAATAGGGAAAAAATAGAATTCTTGGCTCATTAAAGCGGTAATGTTGTAAGCCTGGGTGCTCTTCTCTGGGTATCTTTGAGAGCTACATTTTTATTAAAAGAAAGAAAGAGGAGAAATGTGTCTATGAATACACATTACACGTGCTGGAAAGTCAGCTGGGTTTATCAGTGTTTCTGTTGACTAGGAGATGAACTGCAAGAAGCTGTTTCTTATTGACTACCAAAGAGACAGTTACGAAGAAGCAATTGTTCAAATGTGTGGGGACAGCCTCCCTAAAATATTAGCAGACAGGCATTTACTTTCTTTCGAGGGACGAAAAGGCTGTGAGATTCTGTGCATGCAAACACGCAGCTCAGTGAGCTTTGATGGTCTCTTCCATCTTAACATGACTAAACTAGGCAGACATCCCTCTGCCTTCACTCTGTTGGCAGATTGGCCCAGGGACGTTTTTTGCTTTGTTTCCAGATGTTCTGTGATATCTGAAAGGGCGCCATCCTCCGTGGGCTCTCACTTCTCTTTCCATCTTTATTGACTGAGGGCTTACACTTCCTTTCATGTCTGTACGAGCTTCCTAGGGCTGCTGTAGCAAATGACTGTAAAGTCAATGGCTTCAAACAACACAAATGGATCTTCTTACAGTTCTGGAGGTCAGAAGTCTAAAATCAGTCTCACTGGGCTCACGCCAAGGTGTCGGCAAGGCTGGTTCCTTCTGGAGGCTCCAGGGGAGAATCTGTTTCCCTGCCTTTTCAGCTTTCTGGAGGCCGCCTGCGTTTCCTGGCTCCAGGCTCTTTCCCAGCACTACCCTGATCTCTGCTTCTGTCCTCACGTGTCCTTCTCTCTGACTCTCCTGCTTGCCTCTTTCCTGTTTAAAAGACCCTTGTGATTATATTGGATCCACTGGGACAGTCCAGGATGATCTCCTCTCAAGATCCTCAACTCAACCCCCATCTGCAAAGTCCTTTTTGTCCTGTAAGGGGACACGGTCACAGTTCTGGAGATTAGCTTATGGGTGTTTGCGGGGCTGTTATTCTGTCTGCCGCCGTGCCCATCCCCCAGCCCCTTCCTGTTGTTTTCTGTCTACCCCAGCCAAGCCCTGTCCTAAATGTTTCACGTGGATTCACTCATTTAATCTTCACAACCACCCTCGAACAGAGGTCTGTTATTATAGATGAGCAAACTAAGGCAAAAAGGTTAAATTACTTGCCTAGTGTCTCTAACTTAGTACCATCTAGAACTCACAGATTTTGTCCTTAAAGACTTTTCATTGTCTTTATTGCTTTTAATTATAAAAGCAACACAATATAGGTGAATAAAGGGGACACCTGGGTGGCTCAGTCAGTTAAGCATCCGACTCTAGATTTTGGCTCAGGTCATGATCTTAGGGTGCTGAGATTGAGCCCCATGTCGGGCTCCACTCTCAGCACAGTCTGCTTGTCCCTCTCCCTCCTCCTCAGCTCCTCCTCCAGCTCATGCATTCTCTCTCTCCCCCTCTCAAATAAATAAATAAATAAAATATTTTAAAAAATAATAATTCAAATGAAAGTCAGTCTCCCTCTCCTCCACAACATCTTCCTCTGGATCCCCCGCTCCTAGTGGCCCTCTGCAATTTTAGTGCTTCTAGTAGTCACCACTATACCCTACATGTTATACACATGCCTTAATTTTTTAACTAACATATAGTTGTACGTAGTTGTCTAGATAACATATACTTTTATTAATTCTAAAATTATTAAAATGAGAATCCTGAATTTAAAAAGAATTCATGGGTAAACCCCTAGAGATCAGCTAACTTAGTTGAAACACACAGGCACAGAGCAAAGAGCAAAGGTTTTGGAGCCCCAAGGACCTGGATGCTAACTTTCACTCCACCACTTATTAGTGCATGCCCTGGAAAAAACTACTTACCCGCTCCTGAATTTCAGTTCCCTCATCCTGAAAACCTTCATACATACTCTTAGTTGTAAATGAAGTAACCTGTACTTTAAGCAAGTTAGGAGTTCAATAAATGCTAGTTCTTCCAAGAAAGAAGGAAAAGGTATCTGCTAACAATGAGTGAAAACATGGACCAAAAAAATGGTAAATAGATTCTGTTGGCAGCCAGAGTTTTTCTTTTTTTTTTTTTTTAAGGTTTTATTTATTTATTCGAGAGAGAGAGCAAGAGAGAGCACGAGCAGGGTGGAGGGGAGGGGAGGGGTAGAGGGAGAAGCAGACTCCCCTCTGAGCAGGGAGCCCGATTTAGGACTCCATCCCAGGGCACTGGGATCATGACCTGAGCCGAAGGCAGATACTCAACCGACTGAGCCACTCAGGCCCCGGCAGCCAGAGTTTTTATGGACATCATCCTTGTCTCATATTTCTTCGCTTAATGAAAATTTTGAGGGCTCTCTCTGTGCCAGGCACTGTGCTAGGTCTTCATGGGGACACAGTGGTGAATGTGTCATGCCCCTGCCTTCCAAAGGCGTATTGTACTCCTTAGCACGTAACAGGAGCTCAACATATAATTTTTATTTTTATTTTTTATTTTTTATTTATTTATTTTTTTAAAAGATTTTATTTCTTTATTTGACAGAGAGAGAGAGCACAAACAGGGGGAGTGGCAGGCAGAGGCAGAGAGAGAAGCAGGCTCCCCGCAGAGCAAAGGAAGCCTGATGTGGGACTCGATCCCAGGACCCCAGGATCATGACCTGAGCCGAAGGCAGTCGCTTAACCAACTGAGCCACCCAGGCGCCCCTCAACATATAATTTTTAAAGAGGCTAAATCCTGATGACTATAAAGAAAAGATTTGGATCCTTGGAAATGATTGTGTATTGTGAGGTGGGGGGTATGGAGAAGAGGCAAGGGTGGGCAGGGATTAGAGCCAAAGCACTGGGACTATACTAGTATACTAATTGCATTTCATTGATTTAAGGCTGACATTTGGAAAGTAATTGTTGTTAATATCACCTACTCCCACAGACCACCAGGTGCATTCGAGCCTATATGATTTTTCTAGCTTCTTGCAAAATTTAGTGTCTAGCATATCATCTTTTTCCTGAAGAAATAGATTAAATTCAAGGAGAAAACAGTGGTGGGCAAATGCATTTTCTGACCATTTCAGCTTTTGGGAACTTTCTACAGTTAGTCCCAGTCACCTTTTTGGATGTTCATGCTGTGTCTCCAATTTTTTCTCCACCATGTTTGGCAGAATTTGTTTTGGATGCTGTTTAAGACGTTCACTATCCAGACAGTGAATGACTGGCAACAGCTGTGTCTGATAAAGAAAACATTGTTTCTGCTCTGCTTCAGGCATGTCTGACATGTTGGGGACCTGCTTTCCTTTGCAAAGCTGATAGGAATCTATTTGGGGAGGGAGGAGTGCCTCCCGGTTTCAGGCCAAGAAATGTTCTCGGTTTGGCTAGCAGCAGAGCTAAGCTTGGAAGGAAATGCTAACGTCTTCAGAGCTATCCACCTAAGCTGAATGGTAAATGGGTATTGATGGTCTAACATAAGAGCTGTTAGTGGTAGTTTCCTGGGCAGGAGATATCTATGATTACCTGGAAACAAACAGCCCATCAGCGATCCAGAAGTGATGGGTTTGGTCTTGTGAACCGGTCTGTTGTAAAACGACTATACTGACGTTAGACACTTGAAAACATCTTTACTGTCTTAAACTAGTTTTGCCCACTTTGACAATGTTATCTGGGATTGTGTATATTCCATGCAAAGGAAAATTTGCTTTGACTATTTAGAGGACAGTCTGTGTTCCTTGAATGACACACATTCATCAAATGAGTCAGTGAATTAGTAGAGGCTTGATGGAAGAGAAATTTGAAATATGGGCCTTCCAAAAATTCAGGGATTGCAGAGACCTATTCAGAAATCTACTAATTAGAGCAGCAGTAGGACAAGGACTAAACAAAGGCAGGATTTGTGCTTTGGGAAAAGGGCACTGGTAACTGGGGGAAGGGAAGGCTATGCTAAGTGAGGCTAAAGCTTTGTGCTTTTGGGAGCGTTTGGAAAGTTACTATAGCATTGTATGGTACTGGAGGGATGATATGGAGTATATCTGCTATATAAAAATATATATATCTGTATATCTGATATATATAATATATAACAATATAAAATATATGTAATTTGAATATATATAATTTGAGTTCATGTTTCTTCTTTCTTTCTTTCTTCTTTTTTTTTTAGAGAGGGAGAGAGAGAGAGAGGAGGGGAGGAGGGAGAGTGAGAATCTTAAGCGGGCTCCTCGCTGTGCGTGTGGGGCTCAATCTCACAACCCTGAGATGGTGACCTGAGCTGAAATCAAGAGTCAGACGCTTAACCGACTGAGCCCACCCAGGTGCCCCTTGAATTCGTGTTTTGTTTTTTTTTTTAATTTTTAAAAAATTTTTATTTTTTAGAGAGAGAGCCAGGGGTGGGGAGGGGCAGAGAGAGAGACAGGGAGAGAGAGAATCTCAAGCAGGCTCTATGCTCAGCACAGAGCCCAAAGTGGGGCTTGATTCCACAACCCCAAGATCACAACCTGAGCTGAAGTCACTCAACCAACTGAGCTACCCAGGCGCCCCTGAGTTCATGTTTTTTTTTTTTTTTAAAAGATTTTATTTATTTGACAGAGAGAGATAAAAAGGGAATACAAGCATGGGGGAGCTGGAGAAAGAGAAGCAGGCTCCCCGCTGAGCAGGGAGCCGGATGTGGGGCTGGATCCCAGGACGCTGGGATCATGACCCCAGCCGAAGGCAGATGCTTAACGACTGAGCCATCCAGGCGCCCCTGAATTTGTGTTTCTTAAATTAAGTACACTGGTGTGCCCAGAGATCTGGCTAGACAGGTGTGTCTGAGTGCTTTTAATTCATGGAACAGTTTAAAAATAGCCACGTAAAAGAGTGTGCAGTGAGGAAGAGTGTGTGTGCATGTGTATATTTTTAGAGAATTCCCATGTGAAGGAAATAATGATATCTAATTTTGAACGTGGTTTAATTGTTAAAAATCATGTACCAATAGAGTAAGTCAAAACACATTCTACTTATTCTACCTGCTCCTACTTCATCTCTTGGGTAGACTCTCGCCAGGCACCATGAAAAGACTAATTGTCATTGTTATCTGACCTATATTAAGTATCAAGTTGCTATGAATTCATACAAGATCCCAAAGTATAGATGTGTCGTCAGTGTCTGATTTATTCGTAAGTAGGAAAGAGGAAAATCAAGTTGCTTACTTTCACCAGAGCACTTACAAGGGGTCAGCTACGGGACTAGCACTTTATGTCCCATTGGAGTAGATGGAATTGTCATTTGATGTGATTTGAGGGGGATAGGAAGGCTCCCTACCCTGAAATATTTTCCCCACATGGCCTGAAAATATCCAGCACTCATCCCGAAATATCATCAAGTAGAGCACTACTGGGGGTGGCTTTACAGTTTATCAAACACTTTTCTACAGATTAACTGTCCCGGAAGTAGAGCTGTCTTTCTATTCAGAAACAGATGCCTAATTACTTCACAATTGGGCTATTTTCCTTCAAAGGTTTCACATTTATAGTAGTGATGTGCGTGCCCCACCTATCCTCCATTCATACCTCCAGTAGGAACGAACTAAATCAGATTGAACCCTTCCTAAATCTGGTTAAGATTAGTGGAGATGAAATCAATCAAATGAGATTAGTTTTGCATAAGCAGGAAGCAGGAGAAGGAAGAAGTAATTTTGACTCTTCTAGCTGAGAGTGGGTGCCAACCAAGTCAAGGAAGGCAAGTGTGAAAATTCCAGGTGCAGAAGTTGCTTCTGAGCAGCTGACGTAAAATTTTCAACACTTCGAGATTGGTGTGTGGTGTCTCCAGGGAACACTTTGTCCTGGGAACCTCTGCAGCTTAAAAGAATCTACCAGTTAATAAGGTGACTTCCCTCCTGTCAGCAGTGGGCCAGGTGAGACTCTGTTATTTTCAGATGGACAAAATGCTGTTGGATAAAAGAAGGGACAGGGATATGAGGGAGCCAAAAATTTGATTCTGGCAAAGCAGGGTATTTGGAACTTTGTCATATTGGCAAGTTTTCTTTGGTTAATGCCCATTGTACTGTTTGCAGAGGCCAAGAGGTTCTGGGGAGCAATAGTTCAGTGCTTCTCTTCCCCCTCAGATCCAGAAATTGATCCCTTGTATCCTTTACAATCCCATATGAGGCCACGTGACTATTCCTAATGCATCACCTGTGAACATGGAAAAGTTACCTCCAAACTGGAGGGAAACTGAACTTTGTTGACCTTATAACTCCCCCAACCTCCAAAAATATGTGAGAGGAAACTGCAGTTTAAATAATGTAATTATTTAATTAATTAAGTAATAATGTAATTATTTAATTAATTATTACAGTAGGAATACTGTAAAATTATATTTTGTGCAAGTACTGGTGGGCATTTATATGTACATACCTGGTATGGGATTGTATAAACACATAATGTAGACCATAATTTATGGGCAATTCAAAGGATTTTTAAGGGTTATTTTGATTACACTTACATTTTTCTTTATGGGTAAAGTTTAGAACTTAACCCTGGAAAGATGTGATGCCTCGGCTCTTTGTTCTTCTTCACATCCTATCCTCCCTAAATCTAATTGATTTCACTCCAGATCCAACTGTCTGTCCGACACCCTCCTCAACATGCTCTTTGCCACCGTTTGGTTCAGGCCGTCACTTCTTGCCTAGACAGAAGTGTGCTCCCTGGTCAGCCTTCACTCATTTTGGCCAATCTCCTCAGCCAAGCCCTACATCCCTATCACATTCAGTCTTGGACATTCTCTTTTGTGATTGTGCCTTCATATATTTTACCACAGCTTGGAAAGCCTTTCCATCTTCCTCTGGACAACTCTTACCCATAAGCCAAGGCCCGGTTCTGACTTTATCCCTCAGTGAATCCTTTCTTGGCCTCACCAGTCTGAGAAGTATTGTTCATTACATAATTTGGATACCTTGGCCCACCAAGCCCATCTCTGTCTGTACCTCATCGACTTCATCATTGTCTGTACCATATTCCTGTGCCTTGTGCCCCATCGGTCCCTTTCCTGTTCCCCCAAGGGAAAAAACCCACAGTAGAGACTGGTTTTCAGTTCCTGCAACAGGGCAGCCTTCTTACCGTGCAAGGCTTTCCTCTGAAATGCTTTTCCTTTTACTCAAGTCTTCCACTTACCCCACAACCTGGTTAATTTCTTCTAAAACTTTGGTTCTTACTCAGTCACCTATCCTATATTATCTATCTGGCCAGTTAAATACCTTCTTGGCATCAGGCACCTTTTTCTTTCTTTTGTAACATTTTTCACAGTGGTAGTTATATATTTGTGAGGTTGATTAATGATTGTGTACCCCATTGGATACTCTGAACACAGGACTAGTGTCTCTGTATTCTTAGAACCTAGCACTGTGCCTGGCATTGGTGAAATGAATGAAGAATAAATAAGTGAATGTCTCCCTGACTAGGTAAGCTCCATGCGTGTCCAAGCACGGTGTATGACAGAACATATTAGAATTGCTATGTAGGTATTTATTGTCGAAGGAGTGAATGATATAACACCAATAATAACTGTACATAACAAACCGAAGTTCATCTGACTTGGGCTTTGGGGACCAGCATATTAGTAGTGTATTGGTAGTACAGCTTGCAGCTAAGAACAAGTGTGGTCTTTTACTTTCCCAACCTCAAGAAACGCTGGCTCTGCTAATGGTTGCAGAGAAAGACAGCAGGCACAATAAGCAAAATATTAGGCTGAGAAGTAGAGGTATCAACACACAACACTCTACACGTTTGTTGAGAAGCCAGAAATTAGCAGCTTGCATCAGTATCTAAAATAACTTTGTGTCTTTGGCTTTGGAGCTCAAACTTTGTGTTCTCAGTGGAGTGCTTACATTAAAAACTTACCAGCCAAAAAGCTTTCCTATTGGTGAGGAGTTTGGAGATAATGGAAGGACTACTCCCTGGATGGTTTCTAGTATCTCACGTAAAAAGTACCTTTTAAGTTTTCACATAGAATAGTATTTTTATGGAGGCTCTTACATGGAAATCCAGTTTGTAAATGTTCTCAGACACTGGCATTTGCTCAGATATATACGTTGTACCCATCAAAGAACTGTGAATGGTATTTTCCTTTTATTTTTTATTTAAAAAGAAACGCAGAGTCCCACGAGTGAGACTTCCAGATGAGTGAGGACACAGGGGGGAAAGGCGTGCTTTCCATACTACCCATTTGTCAGCTAAAATAAGCCTTTGAAACTCGTCCCGCTTTCGCTGAAGCGCGGCTCAAACCTAAGGGAGGGGCTTGGACTTCTCATTTACGGGTGGGGTCCCGGTCGGTGGCCATCGCAGCCGGTTTCTTTCCCTTTGGGAAAGAGTGGAGTTGGGAAGGGCCGGTGGAGGCGCTGTGTGAAACCAGCAAACCAGACCCGACGGGCCGTAAATAGGAGGCGAGGGCGCAGGACGACCAGTTGGGCGGCGGAACAAAGCCCCGCGGGGGGCGCGCGACCAGAGTTCCGTGACGCGGCAGGCAAGCGCCAGCTTCTCCCCGGCAGGGACGGTTGCAGGCAAGAACGTGACGTGCCCGCGTTTGTTGGGCGCGAGCTGTTAGTCACAGCAACGGTAACCGAAGAGCCGAAGCGCCAACCGCCACCCTCGAAGACCCGCACCGCGATGCCCGCGCGGGTCGCCGCCGGCCGGGCGAGCGCCTCTGCGCTTGCGCGCCCGCGGGAAGCCCCGCCCCCTCCGGGCGGCCGGCGCGCGGGGCCGCGCCTCCTCATGGCGGCCGCCGCAGTGTGTGGTATTTAGCGGGGGCGCGCGGCGGGCTCGAGGACGCGCGAAACGGCGGCGGCGGCGGCGGCGGCCAGGGGGGAGCCGGGGCGGCCGTTGCGGGGCGCGCTCTCGATTGGTGGCGGCGGCGGCCCAGGGTGTCCCGTCGGTGCCGGCACAGGGAAGAGGCGGTGGCGCTGCCCGCGGTGGCGGGGGTTGGCGGCGGCGACGGAGCGCGTTTGAGCCAGGACCGGGGTCCGAGGCGCGCTCTCCGCCTACAGGTAAGTGGGGCCCGGCCTGGAGGGAGGAGCCGGCCGCGAGGGGCTCTCCGGGAGGAGGACGCCCAGGCCCGGTAATGGCGGCGGGCGGGAAGGGCGGTGGGGCCGGGGTGCGCCGCCCGGGCCGGGGCGCGGGCAGCCCCCGGCGCCGGGCGCCTTTGTCTCGGCCGGAGCCCGGCCGCCCGGCCGAGCGCCGCCCCCCGCCCCTCCCCTCCCCTCTTCGGCCCTGCCCGCTGCCGCGAGCCGGCTCGCCCCCGCCCCCGGCGCCCCGGGCCCGGCAGGCCCGCGGCGGGGGTCGGCCCTGCGCGCCCGGGCGAGGGCGGGGAAGGGCCTCCCGGCCGCCCGGCCCGGCCCCCGCGCGCCCGGGAGGCGGGCCCGGCCGAGGGAGGTGTCGGGCACTCCCGGCGCCCGGGTGCCGGCCTTTGTTGTGAAGGGTCCCGGGGTGTGCGGCCAACATGGCGGAGGTCAGCTGAGTGCGGGCAGTGGCCGGCCCTTCGCTCCGGCCCCTCCCCGCGCCGCCCGGGGCCCAGGGGCCGGCCGGGGCGACTTGGCCGTCCTTGGCTTCCTCTGCCTGCCCGCGACCCCGGGAGCGGCTGTCCCCGATGGCGCTGCGTTCATGCTCCCGCTCCCGGCCTGAGCCTTCATTGTGCGGTGGGAAGAATACAGCCTCCTCCCTTGTTTATGTCGTTAGAGAGAAGATTGCGTGAACGGCTTGCCAGGGAAGCCCCAGCTTTTTATTGTAAACCTTGGTTTTCCTAGGCTTCATTTGTCGGGTAGTTTGGGGGCCTTTCTCGAGTCTCTGAGATTATAACTTAGGAATGTGAGTAACCTGGGCCACAGCGTTGCGTAGGTTTTTCTTTCCCCATTCTTGGAAAGATTCAGAATTTGTTTGCTCTGACATCCAGAGAAGTCCCAGTTTGTGTGTTCGGAAAATCACATTGTATAGCTGATTTGTCAAAGTCACAGAAGCCGTGAGCCTGGATATAGGGCAGCGATCGGACTGCCTGTTCCTAGCAGTTGAATATTTACCATTTCCAGATAAGCGGCATGTCAAGGGTAAATTGTTAACTCTTTTCAGCAGTTGAACGTTGGGAGCATGGACTCTGAAGTCCGTCCTGCCCCACCGGTTTGTGACCTTGGGCAAGATGCTTAACCTCTCTGTGCTTCATTTTCCTTATCTGCAAAATGGGTGTAATGACAGTACCTACCTCCTAGGATTGGTGGGAGAACTGATGAGATGATAATAGGTGAAGGGCTTGGAGCAGTGGCAGGCCCATGGTAAGTACTTAATAAATGTTTGCTGCTAGGGCTGTTATTTAGTAAGTAATCTTAGGAGTTTATCTTGGCATGATGAATATGTTGGCAGTGCACAGACCAGAATATGTGAAATCACATTGTACATCGTTAGTGCTTGGGTTTTTTTTTTTTTTTTAACTGCATTTTGTTAGTTGTACAGAATGAAAATAAGAGATTTAGATGATAAATGGACAGGCACTCTTGAGATAATGGCATTTGGAAATTTATATAGTAAGGGATTTGGATAGGTCTTGTGGGGTCTGGAATTTAAAAAATCAAAGTGATTAAATGAAGTTTCCTTTTAGCACTTTTACATTTATGGATCAGTTAGCTTCCAAGGACTTGGCGTTAACTAACCTGGAAAAGTGGAACCGTGAATCCCTTTGAGTGTTAGGTGTCTCTGGTGTTACCACCTCTTTTAGACATAAGGGCAGAGCAAAGTGTAGTGTTGTGATAAATGGTCTGATAATTTTATCAGGGAGTTATTGGCTCAAATTGTGGAGGAGAGGGTATTGATTAGCTTTTAGGAGAACTTTGTGACAAGTAGATTTTTGAGACTTAGAGTGCATTATACAAATTGTGTAATTTTTCATTCTTGAAATTACAGAAACTTGTGCTCTGAAATGGTTAGTTGCAACTCTAAAGTTTGCTTAGCCAAAATCTTTTCTTTAGATATAGAATTGGTGCAAATGCTCCCTGTTGGCATCTTTCCAGCATAATTCAGTAACATTTATTAATATTTTAAACAAGTACAGTATAATTAATAGATATGGAACTTTTCATGGTAAGTATTCCACAAACTACAAATTCAGAAATTTAATATCTGTTCCCTCTGAGCTTTGGGAAGTTCTTATAAAATTGATGTAGAGCAGTATTCTTTAATATCTAATTGAAGGAATGTTATAATTAGGCTAAAACTAATTGGAGTGGGGCACCTGGGTGACTCAGTCGTTAAGCGTCTGCCTTTGGCTCAGGTCATGATCCCGGGGTCCTGGGATAGAGCAAGCCCCTTGTCAAGCCCCTCATTGGGCTCCCTGCTCGGCGGGGAGCCTGCTTCTCCCTCTCCCACTCCCCCTACTTGTGTTCCCTCTCTCACTGTGTCTCTCTCTGTCAAATAAATAAAATCTTTAAAAAATAAAATAAAATAAAACTAATTGGAATTATAAAGAAAATACCTAGCTATGACAGCAATGACATAATGTGAAGACTGGGACTTTATTTTTAGTATATATGGTGTTCTGAAAACAAGTTTTATGTAATGAGAGCAACAGTAAGTTTAGTAACACTGCAAAGTGACCCCTTAAATTGTGTTTTAAAGCTGTTGATTTATTCAGTTTCCAAAGATTGTAGGTTTTTCTTTATATGTTTAAAGAGATGTTACAGACTTTTGGCTGTAATTATGGAATTTCCATACACTGTAAATGTTTAAGTTCTGAATATTTTTCGTATACACCCTCCCTACAAACAAAACCAATATATGAAAACCTCAGACTTCCCATCCCTCTCTGCCTCCCTTCTTCCCCCAAGAAACAACTGGGGATGAATTTTCCTCTTTCATAATAGTAAGATCCTTAATCATTTCTTTTAAATAGTGGTTTTTCTAAAGCATTCTAAATTATTTGGTTTTCCGTGGCTATAATTATTAGATCATCTGATGCATAAGGGCAAGAATTGTGTTTTGTATTCCTATATCCTCAGTGCCTAACACTCAATACATACTTGTTTCCTGACCTACTGCTATCTATAATCCTGATAACACTCTAGACACATGTATTGTCTTGCCTGCAGGTAATTTTTTTAAAATGAATTTATTTTTTAGAGCAGTTTTAGATTCAGTAGGAAAATTGAATAGAAGGTAGAGATTTCCCATATTCACCCTGCCCCCAGTCATGCATAGCTCCCCCATTGTCAGTAGTTCTCCACCAGAGTRGTACATTTGTTACAGTTTGATGTACCTGCATTGACACATCATTATCACCCAAAGTCCATAGTTTACATAATGGTTCAGTCTTGGTGTTCTGCATTAGGAATTCTGACAAATGCATGATGAATGCTATATGTCCACCATTACAGTGTACAGAAGAACAGCTTCATTGCCCTGAAAGTCCTCTGTGCTGCACCTATTCATTCCTCCTTCCCCCAAACGTCTGGCAAGCTCTGATCTTTTTACTGTGTCCATCGTTTTGCCAGTTCCAGAATGTCATATAATTGGAATCATATAGCATGTAGTCTTTTCAGATTGGCTTCTTTCACTTAGTAACATTCATTGAAGGTTCTTCCGTGTCTTTTCATGGCTTGGTAGCTCAGTTCTTTTTAGCGCTAAATAGTATTCACTGTCTGGTTGTACCAGTTTATTTATCCATTCACCTACCAGAGGACAGCATCTTGGTTGCTTCCAAATTTTGGCAATTATGAATGAAGCTGCTGTAAACACCTGTGTGTAGGTTTTTGTGTGGACATGTTTTCGAATCCTCTGGGTAAATACTGAGCAGCATGATTGCTAGATCTTATGGTAAGGGTGTGTTTGGTTTTGTAAGAAACTGCCAAACTGCCTTTTATAGTGACTGTACTGTTTTGCATTTCCACCAGCAATGAATGAGCGTTCCTGTTGCTCCACATGCCCACCAGCATTTGGTGAGGTCAGTGTTCTAGATTTTGGCCATTCCGATAGATAATGTAGTGGTATCTTCTTGTTTTAATTTGCGTTTCCCTGATGACAGATGATGTGGAGCACCTTTTCATATGCCCCTTTGCCATCTGTGTATCTTCGGCTAGGTGTCTGTTAAGGTTTAAGTTGGGTTGTTAGTTTTATTGTTGAGTTTCAAGAGTTCTTTGTATATTTTGGATAACAGTCCTTTATCAGATAAATCTTTTGCAAATATTTTTTCCCAGTCTGTGTCTTCTCATTCTCATGACAGTGTCTTTTGCAGAGCAGACATTTTTAATTTTAATCAAGTCCAATATCAGTTTCTTTCCTGGTTCATGTGTTTGGTGGTGTTTTTGAAAAGTCCTCACTAAACCCAAGGTCATCTAGATTTTCTCCCATTGTCTTCTGGGAGTTTACATTTAGGTCAGTGATCCATTTTGAGCTGGTTTTTTGTGAAGGGTGTGAGATCTGTGTCTAGATTCATTTTTTTTGTATGTGGATAGCGAGTTGTTCCAGCATCATTTGTTGAAAAGGCTGTCTTTTCTCCATTGCCTTCATTTCTTTGTCAAAGATCAGCACAGATCACAGTTATTTTAAAGTGAATTCTAAATCTCAGTTGTGAATTCTCTTTAAGCTGTATATCAGTAAATGCATTCTACTTGCAGGGGCATCAGGGATAAGTGAGTTCTGCTTTTATACATACGCTGTTCCTTCTCCTTAGAATTCTTCATGCTGTTTTACTTGATTTAGTCATTCCTTCCAGAAATACTTGAGTACCTGGTCTGGGCTGGGTACTGTCCTAGGTGCTGGAGACACAAGCGTGAGCAAAACAAACAAGGTCTATTCTCATGAAGTTTCTCAGTGCAGAAGTTCTGAACCAGAAGTTAATGGTTCAGGGATCCTGGGAGTTCTCAAGACCCTTTGAGGGTCAAAACTGTTTTCACAATAATGAGACATGAGGGTAGTGTGGAGTTTCCCAGAGGCTACATGGCATGTGGCATCTTAATAGATTAAATGCAAAAGCAGGTAATAAATGTCCAATTGCATTTTATTGCATCAGACATTGAAAAGATGTGCAAAAATGTGAAACACAGACATTTTTCTCCCTATTATGGAAAATATTTTTTATAAACATTTAACATGTCATGGATTTTTTTTTACATGTAATGTAAATGTAATGGTAATTTTTTTTTTTTTTTTTAAAGATTTTATTTATTTATTTGAGAGAGAGAATGAGAGAGAGAGCATGAGAGGGGTGAGGGTCAGAGGGAGAAGCAGACTCCCTGCTGAGCAGGGAGCCCGATGCGGGACTCGATCCCGGGACTCCAGGATCATGACCTGAGCCGAAGGCAGTCGCTTAACCAACTGAGCCACCCAGGCGCCCTGTAATGGTAATTTTAAAATAAATACTTAAAAAATTTATTAGATTGAATTTCTAATATAGTAAATATCAGTACATATAAGCCACATAGACAAAAAGCTCTTTTGGAGTCCTCAGTAATTTTTTAAAAGTACAAAGCAGTAGGGGCGCCTGGGTGGCTCAGTCGTTAAGCGTCTGCCTTCGGCTCAGGTCATGATTCCAGGTCCTGGGATCGAGCCCCGCATCGGGCTCCCTGCTCGGCGGGAAGCCTGCTTCTCCCTCTCCCACTCCCCCCTGCTTGTATTCCCTCTCTCGCTGTGTCTCTCTCTGTCAAATAAATAAATAAAATC